>NC_052060.1:14810576-15110576 GCF_903992535.2 Arvicola amphibius | reverse complement strand
TGTCTCACGGCTCTAAACCAGCTGTCCACTCTAGCCTGCAGCGGAACTGAAGTGAGAAGGACTTGAAAGATTGACAGTCGGCATGCATGCCAGCTGCCTTTATTGATCACAAGAAGATTGGCAGAGCTTTCCAGAGACAAAGGCACCACCTGTTTTAAGCTGGAAGGAGACTCAAAGTCATCTGGTCCACCCCATCCCACCTTGAAGCCATGGGAGTGTTTCCTAGCTCGCACACCCTGTCTGGTTCCTTCTATGTGTGGTATTCATTTACTCTTGACTTATGAGGCAGGTGCATGTTTTATGAAGGCAGAGGCTGAGGACAGTCATTTCTAGGCCCTAGAATTGCTACTCAGTGACCTGAATTTGCAAGCATCTTTTCCTCCCAGCATGGGGGAAATAAATATACACAGATGTGAATTCTCTGCTGGTTTCTAATTATGACCCAGCAAATTTGCTTCTCTTCCCCGTTCTGTGCTTTCCAACCCTCTTTAGTCGTAATTGAAGGGAAATATTTTTACTGTCACATGTTTGTTAGACATCTATGGCAAGCTTAAAAAAATGCAAACTGAAAACACTTAGGCTAATTAAGTAGTAAGGGGAGACGTGGGGGAAGTACTAATCGTGTCATTGGATTTTAAACTGAGATAGGAATAATCTCATTTAAACCCAACTTCACTATTCATTTGAAAGCCTGTAAATTACAGACAAATTATTGGCCATAAGTTGTGATTTATGTTCTGAGGGTTTTTAATGAGGGCAAGCGAGGCAGAAAAACACTCTTAGCCACTTGCATCCTGGAAAAAACCAGGCTGATTTTCCTCTCTGAGGGCTGTGTAGTTGGAGGATCACTGGAGCCTGGAGATTGTGGTCAGCCTGGACAACATAGGAAACACTCTGCTTCAGAAGAAAAAGGAGGAGGGGGGGGGAGGAGGGGGGGAGAGGAGGAGGAGGAGGGAGTGTCTTTACTTCTTCTTAGCTTCTCCTTCTTGCTCCGGCTCCGGTCGCCGCCTCCTACCAGCCGCCGCTCCGCCTGCCCCGCCTCCTGCATAAGAAGAATAAGCAACGAGAAGAAGACCTAAGCGCCGCAGCAGGCCAAACATTGACTTGTTCCATACCTATGGGATGTGCTAATGGGACAGTGCGTCACAAAGTTGTGCGCATGGTGTGTGGCGGGAACCAATTTTACTCCTGCATTGCCTGGGGGATGGAATGGATCATCTGAAGGCCCTTTAGCCGCGAAGCTGAGGAACCCACGAAGGCTCTTTGTTCATGCCCGCGCCACTGTTGTGAATTGAGCTACTGCAGGAGCTCCGGCTTGACCTCTCCAAGAGTTTCGCCTGGCATTGACACATGTGTTCTTGCCTCCTTCTATGCCACTATTTGTTTACAGATACAATTCTGCAGACTAGACTGGGATTTGTCCTTTTCTGTGGGGAGCCAGTCTCTTGCAGTCTGGGACAATGAAATGCTTTTCAGCCGTTAGTGCCCAGTGGTCTGGCTCATTAGAGAGTGGATGAATAGGATAGAAAAGGACTGGGGGGGGCGGGGGCACGAAGGAAGGAAGGTCTTTGGCTCCCCAGGGCTGTCCTTTCCCTCTGAGGATGGGAGGTGAATGCCTGGCACCGTGTCTGTCTCCGGGTCTATGTTCTTCCAGAAGCAATTGTTTCTCCCCTGGACACAGAACCGTGTCAGTGGGCAGCAGCCAGCAAGGCAGGAAACAATAGGAATAGAGTCCATTTGCTGTTGCATAGTGGTTTTTTTCTTTATTTTGTTTGGCTCTTTTTTTTTTTCCATGTTTACCGCTCCCCCTGGACATCCTGAGTTCACCTGTGAATTCTTCTTTGCCTCGAGCCACAGCTTCTTCAGGGCACTTACCTCTGGCCCCAGTCACTCAGAGAGACAATGAACAACAGCACTGCGGGCTTCTGGACATCCTGCTGTGGGGCAGGCCTTGGCTCAATCCTCCAACCAGCTGATCCCGCCTGCAAGCATTTGACAAGAGCCAGGCTTTGTGCAGAGGGGGGGAGGAGGATGGGGGAGCTGAGTTCTCTGCCTTCAAAAGCCTACAGCTCACAGAGAATGGGTGGGTTCAAAGGCTCAGACTGGGAAGATTAGAAAAAAAATGTGTTGTCTCCCTCTGCTAATTAAGCCCACCTCAGTGGTGTGAGACAAGTGCCCTGAGAAAGAGACAGCGTGTGGCGAGGATTCTAAGGAGGAAGAGGCTGAGCGCCAGTGAGGGACATTTGAAGAGGGGGATCTGAGAAAGGGACAGGGTATTCAGGAGGAAGGAGGAGTATGCGCATGCTCGGGGGGTGGGTTAGGAAAGAGTGGTAACAAAACAGGTCTGAGTTAATTTTGTGAGACTGGAAGTGGCCTCTAAGGTGGTAGAAAGAAATATCCCAGCAAACAACAGCAAATGAACAAATAGCCATCAAGGCTGCATTGCTGTGGGGACTCACTTGAATGAAGGTAAACACATTAAAACTGAATATCAATGAATTAACGGCAAATAACTTGCCTTGTTTCATACCACAAGCCCACAGATGAGGGCGCAGAGGTCTGAACTTGCCGTGTATCCAGGGCCACACACCGATGCCTCTCGCAAGGGCTCCCTCCTGAGCCAGAAGCCTGGGACACTTAACCAGCAAAGGCATTCTGACTACTGAGAGCTGAAGAGTGTAGGACCCAGCCATGATAAGCTAAATATGAACAAATCACCCAAAGGAAGTTCTTTACTTCCAACCATTATCGCCTGCCAGAGTTGGACTCAGCCATCAATAAATTTAACAGAGGCCTGACTCTCAGTAGTTTACCCTGAAGCAATACCTGGTTGCAAGAAAAACCACAAACTGAGATTACCCAACCACCACCCAAGAAAAGACCATCCAAAGAAAATGCCTAATGTTCCAACCGCTATAGATAAGATCACCTGCCAGCACACACTCACCAGGACACCCCTAGACAAATGTCAGCCAATCAGGGGTTCTGAACCTCAGAAACCTTTACTACTATAACAATACTTCTCTAACTGAGAAGTTGAACGTATTCCAATACGTTGAACATGTGGAGAGACCGAATTTGCAAACTTGCATAAAATAAAGGCTCTTTGCTTTTGCATTTGGGTCTCCTTGTTGCCTTTTGGGGGACTTTGCGGATTTGGGCATAACAAAGAGAAGGCAGAGGAGGCAGTGAAGCTATCAGGAAGAAAAGGTGATTCATGGGTACCCAGAGAGGGCACAGGAAGCAAGAGAGGAGAAGCAGGGTGGAGTGGCGTTTTTAATTATGAACTATTTTGCATGTACAGCAACTAATAAAATGAGACTTGGAGCCACCACTCAGCCTTAATGTGTTGGGCTCGTGAATCTTGCTGCAGGTCTTTATCTTAAACAGAGATAGCAATATCTAGATATAGCTAACCTCTTCCTCACTCCCACTCTCCTTGCCAAAGGTCTTTAAATCAGTATCATCTGGGGATGATACCTTTTGCGTGGGGCGTGTGTGGTGTGTATGTGTCCACCAAAAGTTGACATCAGTTGCTGTAGTCCTGTATGTAAAAGCAAAGAGCCTTTATTCTATGCAAGTTTGCAAACTTGGTCTCTCCGCACGTCCAACGTATTGGAATAAACAGAGAGCCCCGAGCTCAGTTAGAATTGGGTGGGGGTGAGGGGTTTCTGAGATTTAGGATTCTTGATAGGCAGACGTTTGTCTAGGGGTGTCCTGGTGAGTGTGTGCTGGCAGGAGGTCCTATCTACAGCAGTTGGAATGCTAGGCATTTCCTTTGGATGGTCTGTTTTGGGGCAAGAGTTTAACAAAAGCTCAGCACTACATATTTGGTAGGACGAGAACCAGGAAAAACCAAAACGAAGAATATTTTTAAAAATCTGAATCAGCCGGGCAGCGGTGGCGCATGCCTTTAATCCCAGCACTCGGGAGGCAGAGGCAGGCGGATCTCTGTGAGTTCGAGACCAGCCTGGTCTACAAGAGCTAGTTCCAGGACAGGCTCCAAAGCTACAGAGAAACCCTGTCTCGAAAAACCAAAAAAAAAAAAAAAAAAAAAAAAAAAAGAAAAATCTGAATCAAAGTCCACTACATTCCTCCGTATGTTCACAAGAGTATTTTCTAATGCCTTTCTTATTGGACTCCTTTTTTACCTGTGGCCTCCAAAGGACTCTAAAGTGATGAAATCGGAGTCCACTATTAGGCACTTTTATAGCTATTGGATTGGCTAGAGTCATAGTGTGAGGCCCCTTCCCGGTGGGATACACACACACACACACACACACACACACACACACATACACACACACGACTCAGCCAACGATGTTCAGCTTAATAGGAACAGACCACTCAAAGGAAATTCTTAACTTCCAACCACTATCACTTGCCAGTGTTGGACCTAGCCCCAATAAGCTTAATGGGGGCCTGAGTCTCAGTAGTTTACCCTGAGGCAATACCTGGTTGCAGGAAGGACCACAAACTGAGATTACCTAGCACCACCCAAGAACAGACCATCCAAAGGAAATGCCTAATGTTCCAACTGTTGTAGATAGGAACACCTGCCAGCATACTCACCAGGACACCCCTAGACAAATGTCAGCCAATCAGGGGTCTTGAACCTTGGAAATCCCTCACCCAGACCTTTACTACAATAAAAATCCAATTCTAACTGAGCTCAGGGCTCTCCGGTTATTCCAATACATTGAACGCACGGAGAGACCCTGTTTGTATTATATAAAATAAGGGCTCTTTGCTTTTACATATGGGACTCGGTCTCCTTGTTGGTTGTGGGGGGACTGCATGGATCTGGGCATAACAATATACAGTTCAATTATTATGCTTTGTAAATTCCCAGGCAAACTGCATAACAAACACAACACAGCCAAAGTCTTCTTGTTTTGTATAGAGAATGACCTACTCTAGTTGGATGTGGTCACCTGTTCTGTTCTCAGAGGATTGTCTGTAGGGTCTCTTCATGGTCACATGTTACTTGACACATGGGGAGTCCCACATTGGGCACCATATGTTACCAAGGAAACTAGGGTTCTTTCTTTGCATTTTTGGTCCCATAAATAAGCGAATTTAGAAATGGATTTGGGAGGAAGCTCAAGGACAACTTTATCCAAATTTGAGAGAAAATGCAGCGGTCAGGGAATCTGTAAATCTCAGCAGCAGGGAGGAATGGGAGATGAAGAATAGAGAAAGCCCTAGCATTTGAGTTCCGCTGCTACATCCAGCAGGGTGGTCAACAAGCAGCCCCAGGGCAGATGAAGAAGGGGGTGCTTCAGAGAAAGAGGGAGAGAAAACCCAGAGCCTCAGGGAGAGCATGTTCAGACTTCCGGCAAATACCGGAAAGGAAAGCATAGGAAAAAGAAGAAAGACAAGTTAGGTTTTTCTGAGCAACTCAGGAAAGTGGGCACACAGAAGTTCTGTGTGAAGGAAGCTCCACAAGCAGCTAACAGCCCAGAATTCTTGATTTCCTGCCTCTACCTCCTGGTAACACTGTGTCTTGAATTCATGGAAAAAGTATTCATAAACACATTTGTGCATTTTTTACCATGATATTTTTGAGATTGCCCTATAATGACACATATAACCTGCTTCGTTGACTTTTTAAATACTTTATTATTACTATTATTATTATTATTTAGTGGTGGTAGGTGTGTATGTGTGTGTTTGTGCGTGCACACGTGTGCATGTTTAGGTCAGATGGCAACTTCTGGAGTTTGTTCTCTCCTTCTACCTTTATGTGGCTTCTGGGACTTTTACCTGCTGAGCCATCTCTCTGGTCCCTGGTTCACCGTCTTTAGCCACCAGTGTATTAATAAACCAGCTCTCTTCTGCTGCCATACATTTTAGTCACTACTGTTTCTCCCTGTTCGCAAGCGCTGAATGAACCCCCTTGTCTGACTCCAGTGCCCGTATGAGGGTCATTCCTTGGGCCCTTGTTGAGATGGCTTTCTGTTGCAGGGATAATATACTCGGACAAAAGCAACTCACAAAGGGGTTATGCTTCCTTGCAGCTCCAGGCGACAGTCTGTCATGTCAGGGAAGCCATGGCAGGAGCTTGAAGCAGTTGGTCAGTCACCCTGCACCCACAATCAGGTGTAGAGAGCAATGAATGCACACTGTTGCTCAGCTTCCTTTCTCCTTCGTAGATTCAGGGGATTCCAGTGAGAGAAGGGCCCCATTCCCGGTGGGTGGGTCATCCCACCTCAGTGAACATAAGATAAACTCCCCACAGGTCCATCTCTCAGACGATTCCAGATTTTGTCAAGTTGACAGCACTAACTATCAAAATCCCCAAGAAGTGGAAGCGTGCCTGTGACATAGGTGTGTCTGCCTGTGGCTTCCCTGGGCACGACCACAAAATGAGAGTTCCACTGCTTGCCTGACTCTGTGCCCCCAGTCCTCCTCCACTTAGTGTTGTGTGTTGATTTTCACCAACCTGGTGAGTGTGAAATGCTAGTATTATTATTATACTAATTATCAGAAGAGGGGAAGTTTTTTGTTGTTTTGTGTTTTGAGACAGGTTGGTCTAGAACTCATGGCAACCTTCCTGCCAGCCTCCCAAAGCCAGAGGACAAGCAAGGGATGCAGAAAGCACCTGGACCAGAGAGACCTTGCCTTGGAAAATCCCAGGGATGCTGGAAAACAACAGGGAAAAAAAAATGACCCGCTGGAATGAAGAGGGGACAGCTCACAGTGTAAGACAGGGAAACAGCTACCCTTGGGCTGAGTGGAGGGGAGAGGCTAAGCATCTGCTGCGGGCCCTTCTCGAGTCTCCTCCTCCTCTTGAACTGTCAACTGGACATGCTAGCTTCATCCTCAGCCAATAGCATCTTCCCCACTCATGACCCTTTAGACTGTCTAAAGGCGGGGAGGGTTAGATGGAGGGCTAAGCGATTAAGAGCGTATACTGCTCTTGTGGAGGACCTGAGTTCAGTTCCCAGACCCACTAGGACCAGCTTGAGAGGAAAGGGTTCATTTCATCTTACACTTCTAGATAATAGTCCATCACTGAGGGAAGTCAGGGCCAGAACTCAAATGGCAGAATCCTGGAGGCAGAAGCAGAAGCCACAGAGGGGTGCTGCTTACTGGCGTGACCCTTGTGGAGTCCTTAGCCTGCTTTCTCGCAGAACCTAGGACCACCAGCCCAGAGATGGTACTTGCCTTCCATGGGATGGGCAGGCCACTCACATCAGTCACCAGTCAGAGACTGTACCAAAGCCTTGCCAACAGGCCAGTTCGGAGGGGTGTTTTCTTAATTGAGGTTCCTTCTTTTAAAATAAATCTTGCTCGTATCAAGTTGACATAAAACTGGCCAGCACAGAGAGAAACTAGATGTCCCTCACAATATTTTCCAGCCATCCGTTTTCCTCCGTTTTCAGTAAGATGAAAACAGTGAAGGCCAAGAGTGGAAAGGGGCGGGGGCGGGGGGTGGGGTGGGGGGGGAGGCTCAGCGAGAGATGGCTCAGCGGGAAAGCGTGCTTGCGGCCGAGAGCAAAAGCCAGAGTGCGTTACAACCCCAGCACTGGGAGATGAGAGACAGGTAGGTTCCAGGAGATGCTGGACAGTTGTCCTACTTTCCTTTTATTGCTATGGTAAACACCATGACCAAAAGCAATTGAAGAGGAGTGGGTTTAGCTCATCTCACCTCACCGGGCAGCTTACATAGAGGGAGGTCAGGGCAGGGGCTCAGGGCAGGAACCTGGAGGCAGGAACTGATGCAGAACCACAAAGGAATGCTGCTGATTGGCTTGCTCATGATGGCTTGCTCAACCAGTTTTCCATACCACCCAGATCCACCTTCCCAGGCCTGGCACCAGGCACAACAGTCTGAGACCTCTCAGATCAATCTTAAGAAAGATCCTCTACAGACTTGCCTACAGGCCATCTGATGGAGGCAATTCTTCAGCTAAAGTTTTCTCTTTCTAAAATGCTAGGTTTGTGTCAGATTGACAAACCAGCCAAGCCAATACAGAGAGCTGCAGGCTCAGTGAGATTACCTGTCTCAAAAAATAAGTCAGAGTACCATACACCTTTCATCCCGGCACTCGGGGGAAGGTGGGGGGAGCAGGCATGGGTAGATCTCTGTGAGTTCAAGGCCAGCCTGGTCTACTCAGTGAGTTTCAGGGCAGCAAAGTTGCATAGAGACCCTGCCTCAAGAGAGAGAGAGAGAGAGAGCAGGTACTAGACCACAAACCTGAACACACATGGGCATGTCTATCACACACACACACACAGCAGAGAGACAGAAGGAAACAGGCACACAGAGACAGAGAGGGAAAATTCACAGGCATTGGAATGGCGGTCACCAGGCAAAACTCCAAAGTTGCCTTTAAGCAGTGGTTCTCAACCTTGGTGACCTCAACCATAAAATTATTTTCATTGTTACTTCTTAGCTGTAATTTTGCTACTAGTAGCCATGTATTGTAATGTAAACATCTGTGTTTTCGGGTGGTCTTGGTGACTCCTGGGGAAAGGTCTTTTAGCCCCCCTACCAAGGGGTCACAATCCATATGTTGAGAACCACTGTCTTTTGTTTGGTTTGTTTTGTTGATAAACCTTTAGCCAAATTTACTGAAAGATAGATATTTAAATTAATAAAATTAGAAATTAAAAGGGATACCTCTTAATAGACCCTGAAGAAATCCAGAGAATCTTAAAGATATACTTTAAAAATACGTACTCCACCAGGCCTGGTGGTACATGCCTATTTATTTATTTATTTATTTATTTATTTATATTTTATTGAGCTATACATTTTTCTCTGCTCCCCTCCCTGCCTCTCCCCTCCAGTTCAATCCTCCCCCAAGGTCCCCATGCTCCCAATTTACTCAGGAGATCTTGTCTTTTTCTACTTCCCATGTAGATTAGATCTATGTTTGTCTCTCTTAGGGTCCTCATTGTTGTCTAGGTTCTCTGGGATTGTGATTTGTAGGCTGGTTTTCTTTGCTTTATGTTTAAAATACACTTATGAGTGAGTACATATGATAATTATCTTTCTGGGTCTAGGTGACCTCATTCAATATGATGTTTTCTAGCTCCATCCATTTGCCTACAAATTTCAAGATGTCATTTTTTGTTGTTGTTGTTGTGTAGCACTCCATTGTGTAAATGTACCACATTTTCCTTAAAACCTGGTATGGTGGCACAGGCCTTTAATCTCAGCACTAGGGAGGCAGAGGCAGGCAGATCTCTGAGTATGAGGCCAACCTGGCTTAAAAAGTGAGTCCAGAACAGCCAGGGCTACACAGAGAAACTCTGTCTTGAATCCCTCCCCCACCCCGCCCAAAAGAAAAAAGAAGAAAGAAAGGAAGGAAGGAAGGAAGGAAGGAAGGAAGGAAGGAAGGAAGGAAGAAACAAAAGGAGAGAGAGAGAAGATGAGAAGATTCTGGCTGTTAGGGTCAGGGTCACATGGAGCCTCTGACCTGACCCTGTGCTTGGCCTCAGGTGAATCTTTCTGGAGAAGCCACAGAGTAAGTCCAGTGTCCGCATTTCTGCCTAAGCATCTCCTATTCCTTTATTCCTTTCTCACCAGCCCTGGCTGGGTTTGAAGCTGATTTGTTTGCGTTTCTGCGGCATGCAATATCTTGCTGGGCTGCAGAGGGAGAGATTTGCTTTGCACATGATTTAATCTAGGGGTGAGGTAATGAGTTTGCTCCCCTCAGACGAGAGACCTCCTCCAGCCTCACTGAGCAGGGTTAGGAGCCAGGAAGCTGCCCTCTGGACCTTGTTAGATGGAGCTCCTGCTCACGTGACCACAGCGCAGGGGTGATTTACTGTAACTCCCGATATTAAAAACCTCTCACTGAGACAACACAAATGAATAATGCTCTGTGGTGAATTTGTTAATGAATTTCTCTGCTAAACACAGGGGTGGGGGTGGGGATCGTCTGGGGGAAACAAAACGGTGTTGGCCAGAGAAAGACCATGAAACTCTATAGATCAAGGTTCTTGAGAACTCTGGAGAGAAAAATAATCAAACCGCTTGAAAAAAAAAGGAAAGAAATAAGAAAAGAAACACATCTTGTTCTCAGCTAAGGACAGTCATTAATTTCAAGGTAGAAAAGTGACTTGACATCCTTTTGGTATTCTTAAAATAAATAAGCAACTGCCTTAAAAAAATAAAAGGAGGTTATGACCCAGGTTTAAGTAATCTCACTGGCTCTGATTTGCATGTATATGATAAAGCATGGCCCTGTTCTGGAGGTTGATTGCTGGAAAGTTGGACTTGTGCGGAGTGCAGATGTGTGCGTTAGAAATGTGAGGAGGCCCTGGGGCAGCCCGTCAGCATCTCCGGATGCTGTACCCACTCCATCCAGCATCTCTAGATGCTGTACCCACCCCATCCAGCATCTCTGGATGCTGTACCCACCCCATCAGCATCCCCTGATGCTGTACCCACCCCATCCAGCATCTCCGGATGCTGTACCCACCCCATCAGCATCCCCTGATGCTGTACCCACCCCATCAGCATCCCCTGATGCTGTACCCACCCCATCCAGCATCTCCGGATGCTGTACCCACCTTACCCAGCATACCCTGATGCTGTACCCACCCCATCCAGCATCTACGGATGCTGTACCCACCTTACCCAGCATACCCTGATGCTGTACCCACCTTACCCAGCATACCCTGATGCTGTACCCACCCCATCCAGCATCTCCAGATGCTGTACCTACCCCATCCAGCATCTCCGGATGCTGTACCCACCCCATCCAGCATTTCCGGATGCTGCACCTGTTCCACCCAGCATCTCCGCATGCTGTACCCGTTCCATCAGCATCTCCGGATGCTGTACCCACCCCATCCAGCATCTCTGGATACTGTACCCGCTCCATCCAGCATCTCCGGATGCTGTATCCATCCCATCCACAACCCTTGCTTGCTGGGCCAGGTTGTTCTGCTCCAGGCCAGTGGCCAAGGCTGGTTTCCTGGGAATGTGAACCACACAGTTACGTGCATACAGAGGCTCCCAGCTTGCAAGGACTCCAGGCTGTGGCTGTTGGAATTCTTCATTTCTGAACATGGAAACCCATCTTCTTACTTTGCATTGATGCTAATAGCTGGCCCTGCCAGGGCTCTTGTGTCAACATGTATCCCTTGACTTCTGCCAGCTCCAGCCTCTTCTCAGAAAGCAATGTAATGAAAAGTTTGCCTTCAAAGTGTGTGTGTGTGTGTGTGTATATATATATATATGTATATGTATATATGTATATATGTGTGTGTGTGTGTGTGTGTGAAAATTTGTCTGCTTTTTAGGAAGACAGACAAGTTATTGATTTTTAAAAAAATTATATATATCTTAATTAGAATTACAACACATGCTAGCTATGGAAAATGTGAAAGAAAAATCACCCCCTATACAACAATATGCCTTTCTAATCATTATATACATATTTTTGTTTTATTTGTATATATACCATTGGATATATCCAGAAATGATGTCTTAGAAGATGTTTTTAGGTTTCTCTGTACACGGGGAACAAATTTCCCATATCAGTCATTTTCCTTCAAGAGAGTTTTATGGCTGCTTAGTGTTCTGCTGCATAAAAACCCCATCATTTCCTCAGCCCATCCCTGCCTGTTGGGGCATTTATGTTTATTGCAAATAACACTCTGTATTAGTTACTTTTCTCATGACTGTGACAAAATGCAAACAAAAGCAACTTTGAGAAAGACAGGGTCCATCCTGGGCCCCCATCCTGGAGGGGAAGGCGTGATGGCAGGTCACACTGTGTCTGCAGTCCGGAGACAGACACTAGTGCGGGTGCCCAGCTCATGGTCTTTGCTCTGGGACTCCAGCCAATGGGATGGTGGTGCCCACACTTAAGATTAGCCCTCCTGGGCTGGAGAGATGGCTCAGTGGTTAAGAGCATTGCCTGCTCTTCCAAAGGTCCTGAGTTCAATTCCCGGCAACCACATGGTGCCACAACCATCTGTAATGAGGTCTGGTGCCCTCTTCTGGCCTGCAGGCAAACACACAGAATATTGTATACATAATAAATAAAATATTTTTTAAAAAAAGATTAGCCCTCCTTTCTCAAACCTCTCTGGAAGTACCCTCCCAGACACACCCAGAGATGTGCTTCGTAGGTGATTATGAACCAGTCAAGTTGACAATGGAGGAGGGGGGAGCATCATAGGCTGAAGAGCACACATCCATCCAAAGCAGACAAACCGGGTTGTCAACTGGGGTTAAATTCCTACAAGTCAAATCTAGGAAGGCCTCTGCCAGGCATGGCCTAGCTGCCCCCTGGAAAGGCTTCCCATTTGCAGTAGGAAGGGAGCTGTGAGGTTCTGCTTGGTTCTCTGAACTCTGTCAATCAACACGGCAGTTTCTCTCTTTCTGTGGTGGCTTAGTCAGTTCATGCACTAACCTCACCCTTTTCTGGGGGTGGCTTGGCCCTAGTCTGCCTCCACCAGCGCTGTCGCAGGTGAACCCAGGCCCTCTGATAGGCTCCCAAGAGCAGTTCCATTCAGTCGTGGAGGGGACAGCAGCTCTGTGCCTCTGCAGAGTCACCACTGGGTACATAGTATGCTGGGCTTGGTTGAAATCCTCTCTCTCTCTCCTCTCTCTCTCTCTCTTCTTCTTCTTCTTCTTCTTCTTCTTCTTCTTCTTCTTCTTCTGCTTCTTCTTCTTCTTCTTCGCCATCATCATTGTCCTCATCGTCTCCTGGGGCGAGAGAAATAACCTTCAAGCTCTACAGCTCAGTCTACTGCATCTCCAGTAGAGAAAGAGCCTCAGGGAAGCACCCCCAGTCAGGTTGCTGCTGTCTCCTAGATTACTGCCACATGCCACCAGTTCCCATGCCTGTTTGCAGAATGAGTGTGCTAATTTCCTTATGATCATTTAGGCCTGTTCTTAGGTTTGGAAAAAAGAGAATGTTGGGAAGCTAAGTTGTTTACTACCAAGACTTGTGTGTGTGTGTGTGTGTGTGTGTGTGTGTGTGTGTGTGTGAAAAGCTGCCACATGCTACTGGTAGGGAGGGAACCCGGAGATCTCTTTGAAACCAACAATGGAAATATCTAGATGGTTCCATTCTGGGTCTGTGGCCAGGGTGACTCCCAGAAGCTGGCTTCTACTAGGGAAGAGGAGAGACCAGGCTTGAGGTGGGAGGCTAAGCTGAAAACCAGCGTTACAGACTGGCTCTGCAGCAAACCTCAAAGGCTCCTCAGGTTGAACAGGGTTTTTGCCACTGTGGTCCTGGGGCAGTGGTAGAAGCAGATACAGACCATCTTTCTGCTTAGCTGCTAGGTCTTGTCTGCTGGGGCTGGCCCTCTCTTGTGTAGTGATTTCCCCATCTACTAAAGATGTAAGGTTTGACGTTAAGTTGTTAGATTGTTTTCCTTAAACTACATTTCTCTCTCTGCCCAGAAGGCATCCTGTTGCCACAGTCTGCTCCCCTCCATCTTGTGCAAAGCATTGTGGCTTCTGGGGAGGGGTGAAGGATGCATACAGCAATGGGCTGGCCAAAACCAGGCAGGGTCACCAGGGACAGAGCAGTGGCCTCTGGCTCTTCCTCACATGCCTCCCACAGACATCGTGGGAGAACAAAAGGCTGAGGTCTGTGCAGCCTACCACACGAAGAAAACCTTCTACAGGGACACTCGAGGCCCGTGAGGACAAGGGCCTACGGCCCCTGTTCATCTTCCAGCTTAGTAAACAAGAGCTTCTCCCACTGGGGCCAGAGGACATGTCTCAGGTTCTGCAAGTTCTCCAGAATTTGCTTCTTCAAGTTTGAATTCTGAGTGTAGGATATGTTGTGCAAAAATTCTTACACCATTTGTAACATGAAGCTTACTGCTGGCCAGGGTTTCCGTATCCGCATCCTGGGGAAGCCTAGGAAAAGCTCCCTCTTTAAGAGGACTGAATTTCACACAACTTTGTGGAATATTCCACAGTGCATCTCATGGGAACAACTGCCTTTCCAGAACTTTTCATCAGTGGCACATGCTGTGTAGCGGCTCATTTCACTTCAGGGGCACCAAGAGCTAGGCAGCATACTGCCAGCTCCATTGGGCAAAGGAGGAGAGAGAGGCTTAGAGGCCAAGTGACTAACCAACGCCACAGGGGACAGTTAGCCATGACCAACAAGCCAATCTGATCCCAAAACCCATGCCCTTGGATCTGTAAGAATTACCCTTGAGAGGCATCATTGTAGATGAGGAGATAAGAACGGAATGTGGTCACACAAACGCATTCCAATGTTTTAGTTTACACACCAGGAAGGGACTTAGCGTGCACACACAGAATCAGCAAGGACTGGATTGAAGCTATGAGCAGGGAGTACGCCTGTAACCCCAGTACAGGGGAGGCTAAGGTAGAACTGTGAGCTCCAGGGTAGTCTAGGCTATACCACAAGACTCCATCTCAAAAGAACAAACCAAACAAAAAAGACCGGGCCGTGCCGATGACCAGGTGAACGTATAAACGTGGTGGCAAGACCATCTCTACTTTAATGGTTTGGATTTTACAAAGGCAAGAAAGACAGAATTCCCTCCTGAAGAGAGATTTTTTTGAGTTTCTAGTATGTTCTTTACTGAATGCTAGCGATGCCAAGAAAAAGGCACAGTCCTGCTTTCCAAGCGCTCTTCTGGAGCAGTCTGGGTAACCCATGAGACATTCGTGGGACGAGACTCCCTGCCTGGGCCGGCGGGTGGGCTGAGAAAGCTGGGGGATGCCTTGGTCCGCCTGAGTATGAAGATCAGCTCTTCGCATTTCTCAGGGCAGAGAGGGTTGCTTCGATGGTGTGTGTCTGTCTAAGAAAAGTCTGAACGGCCAGCCTAAGCCTATACCATAGACTTTTACAGTTTGTCCGCGAGAAATCTGCGCAGCTTCTGGCATCCCATGGAAGGTGTTAAGAACAGGCATTGTAGTTTTTGAAAGCTGGATCTGGCAGCTGACGGTGGGTCAGAGGCTCCAGAGAGCTGGAGAATAGTCACTGCAGCGACAGTGACGAGAATGGGACTGTGCAGCTGAGAGTCTCCAGGCTCGAGCCAGGCCACACACACAGCTTGTAAGCAGAGAGCAGTGCGACTCCTGAACCCAGGAGAAAACGCACAACTACAGACTGGTGAAGATAAAGACTCACCTCCGTGCCGGAGAACGGTCTTACATCTTCAGAGAAAGGGGGTAAGAGCTCCTCGCCACCGTACTGCATGGGCACACACCCAGCTCTAACCTATGGTAGTTAGCCATCGGTTCATTCGCCAATCAGAAAGGAGGGAGGGGCCGGAGGGGGCAGGCCCTCAGGAAGGCCCCGCCCACTCACGCTCAGGTCTCCGCAGGTACAGAAACATGTTTTTCTTCACAAGTGTGAGGCTTTGCTTCCACGGCGAAGTCCTCTACTAGGCTGTAGGCCTTACAAGCAATGCTGAACCAATAAAGTCTGATTGCTGGGGAAGAAACATTTTCCGGTATATGAAGATCAAAAACAAAAGACATAAATTGGGGTGGAGCAGTCGAGTCATCAAAAACAAATTGGCTCCAGGTGGGGACCATGCAGCACCATGCCCCAGCTGAAAGGCAGCTGCTGTCTGTAGCTTGCCAATTCGCCCCACCGGGGAATACGGGCTCAGGGTTGTCTTATTTCCCCAAGTATTTTAAAAGCCACAAACCTGATTTTGTGTGTGTGAAATCTTCTGACTTCTAAAGGTTGGCAAACACGTTCAGTGCACAGCGAGGTCCAAACAATTCCCTTGGAGGGCCACATCTAACTTGTAGGCCGTGATTTGTGTTCCTTTGCAAAGATTTTTAACCTCCTGGGGTCCTGAGAGGCAGTTTTCAGAGGCACAGGAAGCAGAGAGCACACTTTACATGAAAATCTTTACTGTAATTTCTGGTTGTTCCTCTGCCTCTGTAACCTCCTTTTCTAAAGGTGCAGTTTACAATAACAAAAGGGACAAGGGCTTCTAGACAGGAGAGCTGAAACCCGGGAAGGTACAAGCTGAGCTGCTGGCAAGTGGATAGAGCGTGGGCTATGTCTGAAGGAGACCATGGGGTTCGTGTGGGTTCAATCAGCTCACCAGAGTCCTCTTGACACTCACTTTTCCTTTCCTATTTGATTGTTGGTTAATTATTTTTGTGACAGGGTCCTGCTATGTGGTCCAGGCTGACCTCTAACTTAAGATCCTCCTGCTGCAGACTCCCACACCCTGGTATTACCAGTGTGCAGTACCACATACAACTTTGCCTCCATGGGTCTCCTCTGTAAATAAACTCAGGCTGGAAAGGTTCCACGGGGAAGCAGGGGGGAGTCTGAGAGACTGGGACATGGGCTTGCATGGTGAAGAACAGGGATGCAGAGGCTGTGTGAGCACCGGAGTTTGGAGGGTTCATGGAAATTAACCAGAGGGAACGAATTGGTTTTCTGTCCTTGGCTAAAGAAGAGGGGTGTGGATTTAGAGTTGGAACATCCTAAATACCAAGGCTGTCTGTATGGAGGACAGGTATTCTATGGAAGAGGTTCTCCTGCCAGCCAAACAGATGCCCTAGCCAGGCTCCTGAACTGTCATAGATGGCTGACAGCCCATCTCCTGCTCAGTCTATTAAAGAATATTGGTCTGCCCTTAACTGCTAGCAGGGAGGAGCTGAACTCCATGTACTTGTCAGAGAACAGAACATTGAGATCCCTGCAGCTCAACGTTCACCAAATGCTCAGTTGAAAAAAAAATGCAGTGTTACTGGGGGTAAAAGCTATGCATTCCCATTATTCCTCTAGAGCCCATAAATTGAATCCATTAAAAAGAAGACAGCCCCTAAGAGAATTGGGTATCTATATTCATACTTTGGGTCTCTGTTTAGCTGGGACTTTTGATTAAGATTTGTGTTATGTAATTGTCCTACCTCCTCATGTCATTAAGAATGTTCAGAATGGGGGCTGGAGATGGCTCAGTGGGTAAGAGCACTTGGTACTCTTGCAGAGGATCCAGGTTTGGTTCCCAGAACCTCCAGTCACAGGGGGATCCAATGTCTTCTTCTGACCTCCTCAGGCCCTAGGCACTCATGGTGCACACACACACACATGCTGGCAAAACACCCGTTACATAAAATAAAATAAATGAGCCTTAAAAAGTAGACCATTACAGATGACATTCAAGTTACCAGGCACGTTTCTGCTTTCTGAATGCTTGTTGTTGATGTTCCATGCTTCTTAGCAGTTATACCTTTGTCCAGTCATGTCCTACATCAAATAGGGCTGATGTGTGTTAGCTCATATGATGTGCCAGAAATAACAGCTTGACTTCTGAGGCTAGGCTGTCGAAGATACTGTGATTACCGGGGCTGGGGTGTATCTCAGTGGTAGGGTGCTTGCCCAGTGGGCAGGAAGCTCAGAGACAAGTAGTTTGACACCTAGGACTCCTTTGCAACACTCACACACACACACAGACACCAATGCACACACACATGTACATGCACACACTATGGTTTCTACTGTATTTTTTCTTATATTGTCCATGCCAGGAAAAGTTAAGTGCCATATTGTAACGGTACTCAGACAACACCATGGTCACTGTGGCAAGGAAGCTTCCATGTATTTATCACTTACTGTAAATAGATATTCCTCCCATAGACTCATGTGTTTGAATGTGTAGCACATAGGGATGGCACTATTAGGAGGTGTGGCTTTGCTGGAATGGGTGTGACTTTGTTGGAGGAAATACATCACTGTGCCAGGTAGGCTTTGAGGTCTCGTATGCTCAAGTCACACCCAGTGCGGTCCGCAGTCTCCTTCTGCTGCTTGTTGGTGGAGATATGGAACTCTCAGCTCCTCTCCATCACCACGCCCGCCTGCATGGCACTGTGTTTCACCATCATGAGAAACCAAACCTTTGAAACTGTAAGCCAGCCCCAATTAAATGTTTTCTTTCATAAGAGTTGCCATGAAGCAGGGTGTGGTGGCACACACCTTTAATCCCAGCACTTGGGAGGCAGAGACAGAAGCAGGTGGATCTTTGTAGGTTTGAAGCCAGGCTAGTTTACAGAGTCAGTTTCAGAATAGCCAGAGCTACACAAAGAAACCCTGTTTCAAAAAACAGAACACAACAACAACAACAACAACAACAACAAAATAGTTGCCATGATCATAGCGTCTCTTCACAGCAATAGAAACCCTAACTACAACACCCACTTAAGCTCAACTTTCTAAATCTGAATACTTTAAATTTATCAAATATTCCATCACGGGGGCTGGAGAGATGGCTCAATGGTTAAGAGTATTGCCTACTCTTCCAAAGGTCCTGAGTTCAATTCCCAGCAACCACATGGTGGCTCACAACCATCTGCAATGAGGTCTGGTTCTCTCTTCTGGCCTTCAGGCATACGTGCCAGATAGAATATTGTATACATAATAAATAAATATTTAAAAAAAACAAAAAACAAAAACAAAAACAAAAAAAATATTCCATCAGTTTCCTCCAATGATGACAGCGATTCAGAGAAGGTTCTTAGCATGGTTCTGCTGTTCAAGGACTGGGACTTAATCGTGACTGGGGTTTTCCTTCACTCACACCCTAGAGGTTCCCTTTGACTGTCTTATTTTTAATTTCCTGGTTCTTGTGTTTCAGGAACTATGAATTGCATCCGCCGTTTTCTCTCTTTCCCCACACTGACTGTTAGGAAGCTCTGACCTCATGTAAGACTATTTAAAATGAAATGTACAGAAGCTAACGAAATGCATTCTTGGTATTTTTACCTAACCATTGCATATATCATTTTTCTTCCTTTAATTTCACTTTTATTTCTATTCATTATCTCATTTTTAGGAACTCCGATACCACAGTGTCTTTGAGTTACTAATGTTGTGATTAAGCACCATGACGAAAAGCAACTTTGGGAAGAGAGGTTTCTTTGGCTTATACTTCCACATCACTGTTCCTGATCCAAGGAAGTCAAGACAGGAACTCAAGCAGGGCAGGAACCTGGAGGCAGGAGCTGATGCAGAGGCCAGGGAGGGGTGCTGCTTCCTGGCTTGCTCAGCCTGCTTTCTCATAGAACCCAGAACCCCCAGCCCAGGGGTACTACCACCCACACAATTGACTGGGTTCTACCCCATCAACCACTAATATAAAAAATGCTCTCGCTTTCTCAATCGAGGTTCTCTCCTCTTGGATGACTATAGGTTGTATCAAGCTCACATAAAACTAGCCAGCGCACACAGTCACTATATCTTTGTTAACTAACTCAAATCCATTTTTGAGTAAGGTAGGGGCATTTATACCTGAATGTGTCCCGTGACCATCAGAAGCAATGGTATAAAACAACACAAGACAAAACTCTTAAGCAGGAGCCAAGCAAGAATGAGAACTCAGAAACAAGGAAAGGACCCTTGAGTACCAAAGTCGCTTAAGTGAATAACTGAGAGGCGGGGAGCTAGGCAGGTGGCCCAGCAGATAAGTGTTTGCTGCACAAGTATAAGGACCACACTTAAGAGCCCAGCACCAGTGTAAATGCTGGGCAGTTGTGGTGGCACACTGCCTATAATCCCAGCACATGTGAGGTAGAGACGGGATCCCAAGAGCAAGCTGGCTAGCTAGACTAGTCAACTTGGCAAACTATGGACTTAAGCAACAAGTCATGCATGATTCAATATAAAAGACGGAGAGCAATCAAAAGAGGCCCCCAATGTCAACTCAGCCCCTGCATATGTATGCTCACGCACATGTGTCTACACACATGAGAACATGAACACACATATTCATGTGAGTACACACACATGCACGCATAGTTGAGAGGTGGATCCAGAGTTGGGAACTGGGGACAATGAGAACAGGTTTAAACTACAAAGCCAGACAGTTTCTAGGCTAGTGGCCTCATGGTTCTGCGGAGCACTGGGTTGAATTTGGAAGGTTGTGGACACCTGTGTCCATGCAATCTGGGCTCCCTTCCCTGTTCCCACCTCTATTGGCTTCCCGTTTTGGCCCTCCCTCCTGGTTCTTGGGCAGACAGTGTTCTTGCCACTATTGGAGGGAACCTGGGAGAGGAAATGGGGAAATGAGGGAGGGGAATCTCCTCAGGGGTGCCTGTCTTGTGTCAGGGTGAGTAGCTGAGGATGGAGTATTGTAAAAGGAGACCGTTCGTCCGCTTCCCGGCCACCCAGACATGAATAATCACACAGAAACTATATTAATTCCAACACTATTTGGCCAATGCTTCATGCATATTTCTAGCTAGCTTTTACATCTTAAATTAACTCATTTCTATCAATCTGTGTATCACCATGAGGCTGTAACCTACTAGTAAGATTCCAGTGTCTTCCTCAGTTGGCAGCTACATGACATCTGCTTGACTCCACCTTCTTTTTCCCGGCATTTTAGTTTTCCTGCCTGGTTCTATGCTGCCCTGTCATAGGTGGAAGCAGCTTCTTTATTAACCAATGATAATAAAACATATTCACAGCATACAGGGGGCATCCCACATCAGAGTATCATTTTAGGAAAGCTCTCATTGCATCCAGGGAAGAAGTGTTCCTCTCTGTCTATACAAATCCCTCCAGCAGGGCCATTCTGGCTTCCTTCCCAGCATCTCCTTCTATCCACTGTCCCTTCTCACCTATGGCACCACTCCCCATTTTACCCTAGTCCTCTCCTGTGGATCGACACAAGGTATTCTCATCCTTTAAAATATCCCTTTTAGATCCTCTAGCCACGTATCTGTCACAAAGGACCCTTCTTGGAATTTTCTTTCTGCTCCTGAATCATCAACTTTGTTTCTCAACACTCTGCGATGAAAGCCACTCCCTACTGTGACCGGTGACTTTTGAGTTCTTATAACTTTAGTCTTGATGATTGCATGGATTAAATGCATCAGTGGTTAACGCCAACTCACCAATAATGCATCAGTGTCACATTAAAGGAAGAAATAAAAGTGCTTCCCCTTGGAGTCATTTAACCAAGTGTGAGCCCAGATTTAAATCTCTACTTCAGGCTCCTTATGTCTCTGTCCTCCTAATAAAGGACTCAGCTCTGTATCTATTGAACATCACAGAAAGCATCACATGGGGGAGGGAGTGGGATACTTTACAGAAATCTTGAACTGAGGCTTACAAGGGATTAAGTCACCGGCTCCGACTGACCCAGACAACAAACATCATTTGTTATCAACCAATATACAGATGTTGTGTTCAACATTTATGGTGGCTATTCATCTTAGATTATTGCTTTCAACCTCTGCATTTGCAGCTTTCAGCAAATGATGCACGTGCATTGTTCTGGGCCAGGGGCGTGGAAGAGTGAGGAATTTCAGATAACAGCTCTGCATCATGGAAATACATGGAAAATCCAAGGCAGGTAAGGTTGATTGTCAGAAAGCAGGTTCAACAAGCAAGCTGAACATACAATAAGATAGCAGTCATAAATGAATTCGAGGTGAATTATTAACTCTGGCTATGAAGTTCAGCAAAAACTCCAGTCTCTTAGAATGTAAGAGATATTTTTATGCTAATGCATGCCGCAGGTCTTATCTGACTTGTCTGTGTTACCTGTTGGCCCTGGTTCCTCATCAAACCTTCCTCCTTGGTCTGATTGATTGATTAACTCATTTATTCAGTAAGAACTGGGTCCAGGCTGACCTTAAACTCTCGGACTCAAGTGATCCTCTCACCTTGTAAGTGCCGCTCCACCCGCCTCATTCCTTCTGATTTTCTTCTCTGAATGCCCCCCTCTTCCCCCTCTTCTTTCTTTTCTTTCCAGAGTTCCTATTTCTCCATGGCTCTATGTCACAGGGCTCCAGGTTCAGATATTCCAGCCCAGAGTCCTCTCTCATTGTATGTGTGTCTACCACCCCTGCTCTCCAAACCCCATCCCTCCCAAACTGCATTCAGCGTCTCACCCACATGGTTCTTCCTCCTACATTTCTTATTCTGAGGAACATTTGGAAGACAGCCAGCCAGACACCATGAACAAGATTTTAAATTCTACCTCTTACCCTCTTGGGCTTCTCTGTCTCCAACCTTATACATTAGTGTGCTGGTCAGAGCTCCTACAGCTCCTACATGGGCTCCCCAACCCCAGACTCCCCTCTGAATTGTTCTCCACACAGCACCTGGAGTGGAGGTTCAATAAGCATGGTGTTTTCATTAGTTAGCTATTGTTCAAGGACCTCATTTCCCAGCCCACTCTTTTCCCAGGCTAGGGCAGCATCTGTCCCTATGGCTGTTTTCCTGGACCCCAGACTGTTATGGTTAGAATTTCTAATGTATCCCATGAACTCACACATGGATGATGTCCCCCTGGTTGGTGAGGATGTTTTCAGAAACTCTGGAACCTTTCGGAGGTGGCCCTAGCTGGCAGAAATAGGTTACAGGGGGTGACCTTTGAATATTTGCTCCCCCCTCCTACTTCCTGTGCCATGCTCTCCGCTTCTGGGTCTTCTCCCCACAGCACCTGCCACCGCGGTCTGAGCTCTTTCTCCCTGCTGTCGCCACTACAATGGAATGAAGCCATGAGCCACGTGGTTAGTTAAGATTGTTCATGAGGTTGACTTGTTAAGTCTATAGGAATTTTCATCCCTAATATTTATTTCTATGTTATATATATGAATGCCTTCTCTGCACATACGTACATGTAACACATGTGTGCCTGGTACCTTTGGAGGCCAGGTCTGACCCCCGCCCCCGGAACTGGAGTTACAGACTGTTGTGAGCTGCCATATGGGTGCTAGAAACTGAATCCAGGTCCTTTGCAAGAGCAGCCAGTGCTCTGGCCTCTAAGCTTCTCTCCAGCCCCAATGGGAACTCTGTAAGTTCTACTAACATTATTTTTTTGGCATTGTAAAGAGGGTGCGAACCTTTGGGGTCAGGGATGGAATGTCAGGGCTTGGTTCCGAAATCTCCCCCACAGGCTCATGCTTGAATGCTTGTTTTTAGCTGGTGGTGCTGTTTGGGGGAGGCTATGGGACTTTGGGGGAGGTGGCGGAAGTGATCGGTGTAGGTGGTCTTTGAACATTAGCTCCCACCTCTAGTTCCTGCCTGCATCCCCCACTTCTCGGGCTGCTGCTATGTGAACAGCTCTGCTTCACCTCATCCTCCTGCTGCCAGGGACTGAGCTGCCCCGCCCTGCCTTCCCCACCACACTGAACTGTAACTTCTGAAACCACGAGGCAAAGCGACTCATCCTCCCCACACAATTTCTGCCAGGGATTCTGTCACAGCGACACAGAAGTCGTGTGCACAGAGACGCCACCTTCTGCATTGTGATTATTTGTACCTTTGCCTTCAAACAAGCGAATGTAAAGGAGGGATTTCAAAACAAAACAAAACTCCACCCTCCTGGTAGCTGGCATGCAGCCTCCTGCCCCAGATGCTGAGCAAATGTGTACTCAGTGGATAAGTAAGTGAATGGCTACATCCCAACAGACTGTCCATTCTCTCTTACTTTATAAAGCTGATATTCAATAATACAGATAGCTTTTTTTTCCCTGGGTCTCAGGTACGCAAGATTGGGTTAACCTATGTTTCATGTTGCCTTATGCCATTGGTCCATGCAAGACCCCTGCTGTTCACTCATTCATTTTTAAACCAAATCTTCACCCCATCTCTATTGCATTTATTTAATGTTGAATTTTCAAAAAATGACTGTTTTATAAGCATGTGTTTTAATGTTTTAATTCCTGTGAATAGTATTGTGATATAACTCACTGTGTTATTTTATGTGTATGGGTGTGACTACATGTGAGTAGGTCACACGTGTGTGGCCATAGAGGCCAGAAGATAGCATTGGACCCCTGGAGCTAGTGTTATAGGCAGTTGTAAGCTGCCTGGTGTGGGTACTGGGAACCAAACGCACATCCTCTAGATGAGCAGAAAGTACTCTTAACTGCTGGGCCACCTCTCCAGCTCTTTATTATGTTTTTTGAATTTTCTATGCATGGCCATGCTTCTAAGACACAACTCATTTTCTTTGGGTATGGTTGTCTGTGGCTTCTTTGCCACTGTCACAAAAACGCTGACCAAAAGCAACGCGGGGAGGAAAGAGTTCATTTCATCCTATGGGGATGGTCCAGGACTGAGAGAAGCCAAGGCAGGAACTTATGGCAGGAACCGAAACAAAGACCACGGGGTAACACTGCTTACTTGCTTGTATGCAGGCTCAAGTTCAGAGACCGCTTCTAAACAGCTCAGGCTCACAGTATGCTGGGTCCTCCTCCATCAATTACCAGTCAAGAAATGCTGCTACAGACTTGCACACGGGCCATCTGATGTAGGCCGTTCCTCAGTTGAGCTTCCCTCTTCCAGGTGACTCGATTTGGGGTCAAGTTGACAAAATGAACCTATTTGTGGTGATAGACTTTTTTGATAATATCTCTTGACCCCGAAGAGACTCAACTTTTCTCTTCTATCTTGTCATCAAATTAATAATCTGCCTGGAGATCATTTTAAACTATGCACTCAACATGATATCCTACTGTGTGTTCAGCCTGTTTAAGCTGCCTTTAGGAGAGCAATGTAACCAATCTCGCTGTGCCTTTGATTTCCCACGTAATCAGATTTTACAACTTAAGTCAAATGCATGGCTTTACTCTTAAATTATGTATGCTTAATAATAATCTTAAATTATGTAATATCACTTATCCAGAATAATGTTTGTGTGGATGGATGTAGATGTAGCTGAGGATGGCCAGCATGTTGAAAGCAATATTAAAAAAAACAACTCCTATAAATGTTAGAAGTAACATGTGGATACAGGTTGGTAACATCTATGTTGAATTTTGAGTGCTGTTCAGGGTCAGTGAAGTAGCTTCCCTTGTAAAACTCTTAGAGATTTTTGTAAAGAATTCTCATACTATGCTGTCTATGCTCTTCGAATAAATACAGAGCAAGGCTCTTTGTTAGGGACAAACTCAGGTCCCAGGCTTCAGGCACAGACACACACAATAGACTTCAGGCAGGACAGTAACTACAGACTTCAGATAGGAGGGAGAAGGGTTGGGGAAGATTAGCTGAAGATGTGTTCTATTTGTTCATGCTGTGGAACATTTGTTTAATGATGCAAAGAGGTGTTGCATTCTTTTATGTTGCATTTGTTTAACTTGGGGAAGCTGTGTTTCTTTGCCTGTCTAAAACACCTGATTGGTATAATAAAGAGCTGAATAAGCCAATAGCTAAGCAGGGCTGACAGACAGAGAGAATAAATGGGAGAAAGAAAAGATAGAGAAGCAAGAAAGGAGAAGGAGAGGAGGACGTCAGGGGCCAGCCACCCAGCTACCCAGCAAGCCACGGAGTAAGAAGTAAAGAATGATATATGAATAGAGAAAGATAAAAACCCAGAGGCAAAAGATAGATGTGATAACTTAAGAAAAGTTGGCAGCCGGGAGGTGGTGGCGCACGCCTTTAATCCCAGCACTTGGGAGGCAGAGGCAGGCGGATCTCAGTGAGTTCGAGGCCAGCCTGGTCTACAAGAGAGAGCTCCAGGATAGGCTCTAAAGCTATAGAGAAACCCTGTCTCGAAAAACCAAAGGAAAAAAAGAGAGAGAGAGAGAGAGAAAAAAGTTGATTAGAAGCAAGCCAAGCTAAGGCTGGGCATGCGTAAGAAAGAATAAGACTCTGTGTGATTTATTTGGGAGCTGGGTGGCAGGCCCCCAAAGAGCCAAAGAGTAAAAAGAATAAGAGGTGAAAAACAAACAGCTACAGAGAAGTGGAGAATTCAATTTGGGGTCCACTGCTGCCAAGTGAATCCAAGAAGAACCTGCTTTATTTTCGTCATTTAACGCGTTATTGGCCCTGTACCCTAGCCTGTCGCTTTTATCTAACACCAGACATTAAATAGCATCTTTGTTCTCAGGGTTTTTGGATTGTTCTTGTTTTAAAAGTGCATCTTCACATCAACAGCATAAGGAGGTCAGGGAAAATGGTAGTTTCTCCTTTTTACTGAGGAGGAAACTGAGGCTCCAGGAGACTGACTTGCCGTAAGTGATCTGGCATTTTTGTGGCAGACTGTATATTTCAGGTTGTGACTGACGGGGTTAATCTCCAGTCACATCTAATGAAGTTATCTTGATCAGGTTCATGGAGGTCGGAAGACTCACTCCAGCAGTTGGGGGGCACCATTCCCTAGGCTTGGGTCCTGGGCTGCACATACAGGAAGAAGCTAGCTGAGTATGAACATTCATTTGTTCCCTGCTTCCTAACTGCCGATGAAACCTGACAAGCTGCCCCAAGCTCCTGCTCCCAGGGCTTCCCTGCATGAGGGACTGCACCTTGAAATGTGAGCCATAACAAACCCTTTCTCCTTTACGCTGCTTTTGTCAGGGGTTTTACCATACCCATAGGAAAAGTAGCTGAGACACTGGTGTTCTGATACTAAGTTCTGGGGTTACTGGCGCCCATCCTGGCTTCTGAGTGTGGGTGTGGTCTGACAAGGAGCTAGGGCTGTGCAGGTCTGTGGTTACTTCTGTAGTGCAGGCTCCCAGGGTTCCTAGGCAACTCTCACCTGGTGTCCTCTTTCTACCAGCCTTCTTGCCTCTCTGTGTTCAGGATACAGTAAGTGGATAAGCCAAGCCATGCTTGGGTGTGGGATTCATGCAGGTTGGGTTGTGGGATGATTGCTGTCTCCGGTTGATGGACTCTAGCCCCTTCCTCCTTCAGTTAGCTTCACGGGTGGCCCACAGAGGATGGCTCTGTCCCCACAGAGCCCAGGTCAGGCTCTCAGCCTTTCACATTTGTCTAGCATCATTGCTGCCTCTTTCTCTGTGTACACGTCACCCTGAAGTTCTGCTCAGTGATACATGTGGTTTTTCTGTTGTGTCTTTTTGTTGTTGTTGTTGTTGTTTGTGTTATGTTTTGTTCTTTTTTGGTTTTTCAAGACAGGGTTTCTCTGCATAGCCCTGGCTGTCCTGGGAACTCGCTCTCTAGACCAGGTTGACCTTGAACTCAGAGACCTTCCTGCCTCAGCCTTCTGAGTTCTGAGATTAAAGGCATGTGCCTGGCTGCGTATTTTTTCTTCTTTATTTTGATTGATGAAAACTCTGAGGGACCTTGAGTGAGTGTCCTAAAGAAAGCAGATGAGGGGCTGGAGAGATGGCTCATTTTTGAGAGCACTGACTGCTCTTCCAGAGGACCCAGGTTCAATTCCCAGTACCCACATGGCAGCTCACAACTGTCTGTAACTCCAGTTCCAGGGGACCCAACACCCATGGCAAAATGCCAATGCACATCTTTAAAAAATAAAAAAACCAATAAAGTTATATTTAAAAAAATAGAAAGTGATGAGTCCTCTGTTTTGTTCTTAAAGATATTAGCTGAGCAGCTGTGCGTAGCTGCGCGGAGACTCGCGGAACACGTGTGACCAGGGCTGCGGTGAACGGCGGCGGCAGATTAATGGCGGTGGCGGTGGCAGCTTAACGGCACAGACACAGAAAATAGACATAAAGCTTTATTAAAGGAGAAAGGGGGGGAGGAGATAGGTGAGTGTGCACAAGCAAAAGGGGGCAGTGAGGAGAGAGGGAAGAGAAAAGATTCAGAATGACTCGGAGAGACCAGAGGTCGCTGGGAGTGGGTGTGGAAAGGGGCGGGGACCAAAAGAATAACACTCTGTAGTTCCACTCCAGAATATCTCGAGGGGCTCACTCCACTGGCTTTCACCTCTGTTCTCTCCCCACTACTAGAAAAAGCACACCAGTAATTGCAACTAATGTTTGTGATCAATCACAAACACATTGTGTGCAAAATACCCATTACCGAAATTCATATATCGCCAACCCATTAGTTCTACTCGCATCTTCTTATAGGTGAGAAAATCGAGGTTCAGAGAAGGTAAATCTCTTTCTCAAGGTTGCAGAGCAAAACTCCGTGAGTCAGATGGAGCCCTCCGGATTACAGGTGCCACGACTTTAATGCATCACACCACACTGAGGGCAGATGTCCTAGGTCTCTGTAGGAGAATCCCAGTTTGGTGTCCCAGACACAGCAGGAAAATGATTTAGCCAGTGAGCACTCTACCCAAAGCAACAGGGTCATTGATCATTTAGTAGCCATGCCCCGAGCCCCTGCTGGGTGTGCAGCCAGCTCTGGGTAAGTGAGAAACTTCTAAGTCTCCTTCTAGCTCCGGAGGGACAAAGTCATTTCCAGTGATTCATCGGTGACTAACTAAAATGCAGGCTCTCCAGAGCTCTCTGGTTAATCCTTTCCCAAAACAAGCACTGGCTGGGGGTGGAGTTGCTGCAGTATAAACAGAAAGAGGGGGACTAGGGGAAGGGGGAAGAGGGAGGAAAATAAATAGAAGGGAGAAAAAGAAGGAAGGAGGGAAATGGAGAGGGAGGGAGGGAAGAGAGAACCTCAAGGAAAGTAGACATTTTGTCACTTGGTATTGCTTTGTGTTGTATGGTATTTGTGTGTGATTCTGTTCAGTCACACAAAGACTCTCTGTTCCAAGTCTATATGTTTTTTTTTGTGGTCCCCACAGCCTGAAGCATGCTTGCTGCATGACCTACGAACCCACACTCCCTGTCTGGCCAAGTAAAATATTATTACCCGCCCTCCTTTAAATTTTTAATGATGGAAACAAAAATATACCTAAAATTGAAGTTTCTAGAAAAACCACTTGCTCTTCCCTGTCTTTTACCTTTCCTCAAACTTGACTTTGGCCTCCTGCCTGGCCTTGGGTTTCAGAACTCTTAAAGGGTCTCTGAGACATTCTTGTTGACAACGGTTTTGTCCAAGGGACTGACCACAGAGTACCTTGTGGGCATGAGGGGATTGTAGTTAGATATTTCACACAGGATTTGATCTTTGATCTCTTGGTGGTTTTCATCTTGCCCATGGCAGCTGTCACACTTTGGGGATAGTGGTCATTTCCAGCCACCAGAGCATGGCTGTGAGGGCAAAGGTCTAGGGTACCATCATCGATGTTCTTCACAAGGGCAGATTTGCATCTAGCAATCCAGCCCATGACCAGCACCGTTTCCCCAGGTTTCATGAACTTGCCCATTTCCACAGCAAGTTTCTGGCACCCAACAGAAAGAAACGAAGGCTTATTTTTTTTTTTTTAAATCCCACTTTACAAACAAGGGAGCTGAGGTCCTGGAGATGAAAGATTATTTAACCTTGGAGATAATAATAAGTCAGACTCTGTGATTACCAATACAACCATCCACAGGCATCTCAAAGCTCTGTCTTCTTTTGAGGATGCAAAGCACTCATTCTTTGGGGTCATGGCGAGGATTAAACACAAGGCCAATAGAAAGGGCTTCACAGATGCGAGCTGTGTCTGCATTATCGTTACAAAGCACCTGTCAGTGCTAGTTCTTAAGGCATCTGACAAACATCAGTAGCCTCTACCCAGCCTCACTTGCTTAAGGGTCAGGATCAATTGCTATCTCAGACAAGCTTTATGATCCACGCACCTCCACAGTGTCTCGCCTCTCTATTTAGCATATTAAAAATGTCATTGGGTAGAGTATGGTGTAATGCCTTCATCCCAAAGTCTCTCCACCTTAAAAAGGATATCTAAATATTTTTCTTCAAATTTTTAATCCTTTATTTTTATTTTATGTGTATGCATGTTTTGCCCACATGCATATCTGTGCACCCTGTTCCTGCAGTGCCCAGAGGCCAGAGGAGGGTGCTAAGTCTCCTAGTACTGGGGTTACAAGTGGTTGTGAGCTGCCGTGTGGGTGCTGGGAATTGAACCAGGATCCTCTGTTAGAGCAGCCACTGCTCTTAACCAATATTTATGTATCTTTAGAGCTGTTCAGAATCCCCAGCTGTCCTCCCTTCTGGGGGAAGGCTGTGTGAATCATTTGTATTCTAGCCTGGTGTCTCGGGAGATGATGTTCCTCCTAATTCTTCTTAAGTTTGTGTACACAATCAATTCTGTACACACAACAAAGAAGCCTGAACCAAAAAAAAAAAAAAATACATGCAGAAGTTTAATGTTGAAATTAATCTTAAAGCGAAGTTAATCAACACATAATCATCTTTGTGCTACATGGTGATTAGCTATAAATGAAAGCTATTTGTGTAAATGAAAATAATCAGTAATATTTTGTATAATCAAGCTAAGCACTCACAGCAGTCAAGCCCTTCTAGGGCGATCGGCAGTCCTGAGTGTGGGTGGGTAGCACAGTTATAGCTCCCAGGGTCCCTAAATCGCTTGTGGAAAGGGTTGACCCGAGTCCCTCCGACGCTTACTGCAATGCCTTGTGGCTGTGGGTGCAGTAATCCATTCTCTTCCTCTTCCATGTCCGTTTCTTCTTTCCTGCCCCTCTCACAACTGTTATTGTGGTCATCGTAGTATCTTAGCCTTAATTCAAACAGTCTCAGGACCACCCGTCCAGTGCTCAGTGCCCGAGCGTAAACATTAAGATCTAGTGGTCTAGGGCCATCCATCTTCTAGGTACTTTTAACATTTAACAAGGTTAGAGGCGTGGGAACAGAATAGCTGTCATGGCAGAATAAAAAAAAAATGGCCTAAAGTGGGGCTGGAGAGATGGCTCAATGGTTAGGAACACTTGCTGCTCTTGCAGAGAACCAGAGTTCAGTGCTCAGCACCCAAGTCGGGTGGTTCTGTAAGACCACCTTGTAAGCCCCGCCTGCCCAAGGAGCAGGTAACTTCCTGGAATGCTGCCAGTTTTACCAAGCCCTATGGGAAATACTTTGGCCACATGATTTTGTCCTTATAATTCCCTATGACATGTGTCTCAGGGCTACTCACCGGGCAATCAGGAGCGGTCCTGACCAAAGTCCATCCTGGTTGGCATTTAATTAAAGCTTGTTTCGAATTTGGCTCAAAATTGTGGAATTGGTTTTTCTCTTGCGAATCTCAGGATTAATAGCTCGCCGCTGCCTGTAACTCCAACTCCAAGAGATCTACCACCTTCTTCTGGCCTCGGTGGGTATCTGCATGTATGTGTGCATTTGTGCGTGCATACACACAAACTAATAAGTAATAGAAAGAGGTTTTCTTTAGTGGCGGATTGTCTAGCATGGTGCTGCTATTTGGGAGAGTGCTGTCTAGACCTCAGTAACCTTGGCCTGAGACCCCTCCCTGTCTGGTCTGTCTCCTCACTGGGAAAGCTACCGAACACATACACGTTTGTTTACCTGGCCAGCAGTGGGTTAGATCAGGAGTAGATTCATACTCAACCAAAGACCGCCAGAGTCTTCTTCCTCTGCACAGAACTGTGGTTCACAGAGAGAGACCCTATGAAGGGCTTAGAAACGGGACATCTGACCTTGGGCATTGATCGCTAAAACTGCGGGAGAAGCAGAGGCGGGAGTGCACATTACTTTTCTCACCACCTGACAAGAAGCAATTGAAGGGATTAAGGATTTACATCTGCTCACAGTTTGAGGTACAGGCCAGTGTGGCAGGAAAGGCATGGCCACGGGGGGGGGGGGGTGGGGGGGGGGGGGTGGGATGTGTTTTCTCACACTTCCCCGGACCAGGAAACAGAAACCAGACAGAAGCTTGGCCTGGCTACAAAAACCAAAAGCTTCATCTCCTAAAGACTCCATAGCCTTTACTATGTCACCATCTACCAGGGACCAAGAATTCATACATTTGAAAATGAAGGGAACATGTCACCTCTAAACCCACAAAAGGGTTAATATGGTCTAGCGTGAAAGACAGAGAAGGGATGGGTTGGTTGGGGTCCTGGTGGACTTCCGGAACTTTTCTGAGACCACATTTTCTTCCTCATCCTCAGATCCATGAGGTACTCTGGTTTCTGTACAGTTCATTTTTCTCTCTAGTGTAAGCCAAGTGGGTTCTGTGATTTGCTAAAAAGACAGCCCTGACCAAAAACGCAGAGAAAGGCAGATTGTTTTCCCAACACCTTTTATAAAACAAAGAAGAATTTGAGAGGTTTTGCCGAGAGGTAATATTGTCCCCAAATTAACTCTGTTGCTTCTAAGAGGTGAATTCCAAGCTTAGTTAACCTTCTTTAAAGCGTTTCCCCTCCAACTGTGTTTGGAGTAATTAGACCCAAATGGGAGTGGGTGAGCAGAGTCCAGCAGGGATGTGAACTCGCTGTGATGTTACAGTCTCAGAAGAGCAGTGCCCATGTCCAGGACCCACCATCTGAGGTTTGGCTTCTCTCTGCCCACTGCTTCCTGTGAACTTTTGAAAGGCCTCGAGAAACTCGCTTCAGCGGGTCTGATTTCTGGGCCTGGACTGTCTACCCAGGGTCTTTGGAGCTGGGGACAGAGGTTTCAAAGTTAGTGGTCTGGGGCTGGCAAATGGCTCAGAACGTAAAGGTACTTTACTGGCAATCCTAAAGATCTGAGTTCAGTTCCTGGCACCCATGTGGCGAAGGGAGAGGAGGACGACTCCTGCAAATCGTCTTCTGACCTTCACACGTGTCCCTTCCGATAAGTAAATAAATGTAATAAAAAATTTAAAGTCAATGGTCCATCAAAATAGAGCACCAAGGAAATGGAGAAATCAATTTCAGGAAAACAAACATTTCCATTGATTACAGAAGATGCAGTGCATCTGAGAAACGACACCAAATGCAGACTTAATTTTAAAATGGTCCTTGTTTTCTCTTGTTCTTTTTTACTCTGTCCCCTGAGGCAAAAAAGCTCATTTTCTTCAGCTGCTTGGTGTGGTAAGAGATGCTGAATGACTGGCAAGGGGCTCTGAACGTGTCCTCTGTGCTGGAAGTAATTAAAGATCCAGGAAGTGCTTACACATCCGAGCTTAGCTGGCCAGTCAGGTGCCACACTTGAGGCAGGTCAAGGCTTCATGCGTGTGGAGGATGACCCCGTTTCCTGAGTGGAGACGTCCTTTATAGAAAAGAAATTGGGGTTCGTGTGTTTTTCTGGGTCTTTTCTATGTGTATGTTTCTGGGTCTTTCCTATGTGTATGTTTCTGAATGTAAACTCCTTGAATTGCCAGAAAACTCTATATCCAAGAACAGAAACTGTAGAAGAAAGATCTCTCTGTGTGGCCTATAAGGATTTGATGAATACCTGCTTGGACCTCAGTGGTGAGCAAGGAGCCGCAGACAGAAGAGAGACACCAAACGTGCAGGCTCCAGCTGGGAACCCGAGGTTTTGTTCTTGTCAGGCAGCCTTTATGAAACACCCATGGAGCCAGACTATAATCTGGGCATTAGAATAAAATGATGGACCAGGATTAAAAAGACCCCTGGTGTCGTGGAGGGACACGAAGGACAAGCCAAAAAGTAAGTTTATAAAAAAATGTTAATTTTCAGAGACTGAAGGAGTTAAAGCCAGGTAATTGGATGGATTAGAGCTAGGGGATGGGGCTAGTTTTCATAGAGGGGTCAGGAAAGGACTCTGAGACCTGAATACGGAGGAAGCAGCTAGATGAAGCTCTGGACAGGACAAGATTTTCATACCAAAGGCCCAAGAAAAGTTCCAGGACGACAGAAAGGACTGCTGGTGAGGGCACAGGGTCGGGCAGAGGTCAAGGGAGTCTCAGGGACCATGACAAGTAGTTTCTTTAGTTCTTCCTCCTTCCTTCCTTCCTTCCTTCCTTCCTTCCTTCCTTCCTTCCTTCCCTCCTTCCTTCCTCCTCTTTCTTTCGTTTCTCCTCCTCCTCCTCCTCCTCCTCCTCCTCCTCCTCCTCCTCCTCCTTCTTCTTCTTCTTCTTCTTTTTCTTCTTCTTCCCCCCCCCCCTTCTGCTTTTGACACAGAATCTCACCTGGTCCAGGCCAGCCTCAAACTTGTAGCCCCGCCGGCAGGGTCAGCTATTCAGGGTCCTCTGAAGGGGCGCTAACCTGAAAGAACATGGGCTGGAGAGAGAAAGGAGACCAAGCAAGATTCTCCTTGTCAAGGTCTCGTTTATTAGGGTGATGGTTACAGCTTATATAACCCTTGATAAGGAACTCGGATTGGGGTGGGGGGTAGGGGGTAGCAAAGGTCATCACCTAGCAAACCTGGTGTTCCTTGTGCAAGCAGAAACATTCTTTCTGTGATTCTCTTAACAAACAGTTCTCAAGATAGTTAGGATGTGGGGCTCTCTGCAAACATCCTTAGGACAATGGTCCCTGCTATCATCTTTAGGACAATGGTTCCTGCTATCATCTTTTATGACTATGGTCCCTAACACAAACTCCCTGTGTAACTGAAACTGGCCTTGAATTTGTTATCCTTGTGTGTCTGCTTTCCAGTCCTGAGATTATAGGTGTGCACCACCGTGCTCAGCTTCAAGCAGCGCTGGGGACTGAGTCCATAGTCTCTACATGCTAGGCAAGCCCTCCCCCAACTGAGCCATGCCGCCCAACCCAAGAGCTGGTTTTACTTAAAAGCTGATGACAGGGCTCTGGAAGGTTCAGGCAGGAAGATTTCATAGAGCACTGATCTCAGAGTAGGGACACTGGAAGCTAGGGCCAGGATAGTGGCCATGGAGACTGTGAACCATCATTGGTCTTAGTATATAGCCAGAGGGTTCAGGATTTGAGGTAGAGGAAGTCAAAGTAAAGATGATTTGCGCTAATACACAGAACCACCAACTGTGGCTTGGGGGAAGGGGGAAGAAAAATGTCCTAATGGGAAAATGAAGATTATGGTTTTGGACATGCTAAATCTGCGGCACTTTCCTGTACAGTTCCAACAAACATCACAATCAAGTAAAATGAAACAGCAAGTTTAGAAAGTGTGGTGTCCAGAGAGACTTCAGATAGCCAACCCTCTTCACACTAAGATCCTTATAATGGATCCCAATTTTTTAAAATTGATTTTATTGTGCTATATATTTATCTCTGCTCTCCTTCCCTTCTACCCACTTCCATGGTCCCCATGCTCCCAATTTACTCAGGAGATCTTGTCTTTTTCTACTTCCCATGTACATTGGGTCCATGTATGTCTCTCTCAGGGTTCTCTTTGTTGTCTAGGGATTGTGATTTGTGGCTGTTTTTTTTTCTTCTTTTTTTTCTTTTTTGCTTTATGTCTAAAATCTACTTATGAGTGAGTACATATGATAATTGTCTTTCTGGGTCTGGGTTACCACACTCAATATGATGTTTTCTAGATCCATCCATTTGCCTACAAATTTCAAGATGTCATTATTTTTTTCTGCTGTGTAGTACTCCATTGTGTAAATGTAACACATTTTCCTTATCCATTCTTTGGTCGAGGGGCATTTAGGTGGTTTCCAGGTTCTGGCTATGACAAACAATGTTGCTATGAACATAGTTGAGCATATGTTCTTGTGGTATGATTGAGCATCCTTTGGGTATATACCCAAAAGTGGTATTGCTGGGTCTTGAGGAAGGTTGTTTCCTAATTTCTTAGAAATCACCATACAGAAATTCAAAGAGGCTGTACCAGCTTGTACTCCCACCAGCAATGGAGGAGTGTTCCCTCCACATCCTCTCTAGCATAAGTTGTCATCAGTGTTTTTGGGGATGCCAATTTTTAAAGATCAACTTCACCTTGGCATGGGTGGTTGTGGAGCTATTTGTACATCATCACTTGTAAAACATGACTAAAACATTGATGTCTTTCCAAGATTTCAGCAAAGATGGAGTGAGCAGCACGCAGAACACTTAACATAGCTCCTGGTCCATAGTAAGCAGTTGAATAAGCCCTAGCTATTGGTGGGTACATTTATTCCCTAAGTGTGCTATAACAACGTGCTACCAACTGGGTGGTTCAAACAGAGCTTTCGTGCCTCATAGTTCTAGACTTGGGAACTCGGGTACCTTGCTAAGAATGGGGTTATGCTCCTCCTACAGCAGGAGTCTTTCTGGCCTCTTCCAGCTTTTGGAGTTTGCTAGCAACTCTAGAATTCCTGGGCTTGGAGCTATCTCTGCGGTGCCTTTGTCTTCATGTGCTATCCAATCTCTATCTCCTCCCTTTCTATCAAGATACTGGTACTTTATTTAATTATTTTTCATTATTTAGTTCTTGGAGACAGGGTGTATTAATTAATTTTCTCAGTTAGTGTAATAAAATAATACGTGAGCAAGGGGAGGGAGGAGGGCTTTATTTCAGCTCACAGTCTGACAGTGCAGTCCATCATGATAGGGAAATGGGGTGAGGGAGCATGACGTGGCTGGCCACACTGAATCCACAGTCTTAAAGCAGAAAGGGAAGAATTCTGGTGACCATTGCTCTCCCATTCTCCTTTTTATTGGCTCTGGGACCTTAGCTAATGAGGTGGTACCACCCACTTCCCATTCACGGTGACTCCTCCCTCCTCGGGTAAGCCTCTCTAGAAGTGTCCTTGTTGACAGATGCCTATGATTCTAAGTCCACTCAACGTGACAGTAAATAAACATCAAGTGTCACTCTGTGTCCCAGGCTGGCCTTCAACTCATTATGTAGCATAGGCTAGCCTCAAACTTACACAATCTGCCTGCCTCAGGTCCCAAGTGCTGGGATTACAAGTATAGACCACCAGGCCCAGTCGAGACCCCAGTCATTTTAGATCAAAGACGAATCCTACTCTAATGTGGCCATATAAACTTAACCAGTTATATCTGCGGCAGCCCTATTCCCAGATGAGATCGCAGTCGAAAGTACTGGAGACTTAGGGAAAAGAGTCCTGATTCTACCCCCCGTGATAATAGCATTAATATGATGGGCAGCACTAACTTCTGTATCTTGGTGCACAAAACCATCGACTACTGGCTCTTTTCGATTTGAGTGGCAATCTTCTTCTCCAACCGTGGACGTGATCATGGCACATGACATTTAGTTAAAAGGTTGAGACGATCTGCTTATATTTAGAATCACGGGATTTTTTAAAAGCGAATCTGAAGTGACTAGGAATAATTTAGTTCAGTTCCCTTATTTCATGGTTGAGAAGACTGAAGCCTAGAATTGTGATGTGATTTGACAGAGGGCACATATCTGGACAGTAGCCAGTCCAAGTCTAGAAACATTGTCTCGTGTGTGTGTGTGTGTGTGTGTGTGTGTATGTGGTGTGTGTGCCTGTTTGTATGTGTGTGTGCGTGTGTGTGTGTATATTTGTATTTGTGTGGGTACGCATGTTTGTGCATGTGTGTTTGTGTCTATGTGTGTGCATGTTTATGTATGTGTGTGTTTGTGTGAATGCATGAGTGTGTGTGAATGTATGTGAGTGCACGTACATATGTGTGTATGTGCATGTTCGTGTATGTGTGTCTGTGTGGGTGTACGTGTTCATACATGTGTGTTTGTGTCTGTGTGGTGTGCTTGTTCAAGTGTGTATGTGGGATGTTTGTGTGTGTTTGTGTGAATGTACATGTGAGTGTATCTGAGTGTGTGTACATGTTCATGTGTGTGTGTGTGTTTCCCTTCAGTGTTGAAGATGTAAACCCTAAGTCTTGGGTGCACTATCTAAGCTCTCTAACATGACCTATTGTCCCTGCAGCACTAAGAAATCTTGTCTTCTCTCTTCTAAGATAATGGTCCTGCAGTTGAATAGAAATTACATTCCATTCCCTTCACCCATACTGAATCAAGTCTCCCCTCCCAAGGTATAGCACCCACCTGAGGCCGATTGCATCTTGAAGAGAAAACATCAGCTGTGACGATCCTGGAGTCAGGAAAGAAAGCACACGGGTACTTTCCCCTTCTCAGCTGGGTTCAGGGCGCCTGTCTTTGCTTTCTACTTGATTCTGGGAAGGTTCTGTAGCAATGAATGAGGCCACATTCTACAAAACTGGAAAAAAATTGTGAAAGGCCACTCCAATGCCCTCTGCATTTCCTATAACCTTGGGGGTGATGTCATTTCAAGCGACAAACTCATTCTCTAAAGAGCAATTCTAGTTCAAGAATACAGGTCAGAGTTAGGAACTTTAGAGTAAACGGAAAGACAAGAGATCGTCCTAGGATGCTTTCAGCAGCAGACAGCACGATGATGGAACAGAAGAGGCTAAAGCAGGCATTTGCTATGCTAGCTCATGACGTGAGGACATCAGAGGTAGGCAGTTCAGGACTGCTCAACTTGGTAGCTGTAACTCAGCAGCTGGCTTCTCCCATGATCACAAAATGGTTGCAGCAACTCCAAAAGTAATTGCTGCCTTCCGGATGTTCTTTCAGCAAAGGCCTTGTCCCCTGGGGATCTTGCTGTCTCCTGGAAAACTTTCCTTTCAGGGCCACTCAGGTACTGGTCGCGGTAAGCTGCTTGCCCAGGTGTGTGTTGGCCTTTCTTATGCAGATTAATTAATACAGAGTCCATGTTCCAAAGTACTTTTTACCAGGCTCTTGTACTTCGGGCCTCTATCCACCTGCTCTAATCTCCCCACAGTCAGCCAGGAGGCAACTGGAGACAGTCTCTAGGCCCCAGAGGTAGCTGAAGTTTTGTTAGTCCTACACCTGGTTACTCCACTGTTCACGCTGCAGAAGGACTTTAAGGGAACTTTCCGTAGCTCCCATCTCTTCCTGCTCTTCCTGAATGCCCTTGGGGGTGTCCCCAGGTGGCACTGGATACTGTGGCACATTGCTTTCTCTAGAAAACTGGGAGAACAAACTATTTCCTTTCCATGGCAACTAGAATATTAATAAAGCCTATATTTGAAAACGGACCAAAACCACGCATGGGTACATAGCAAGATTAAGTCTACTCTGAGGACACTGGGCTGAAGGTACCCGGGATGTCAGGTAGACAATTTCATTTCTGTCTTAAAGCCCTAAAAGACTACAGCTAGAGAAAAGAGAAAAATGCTAGAGAAAAGAGAAAAATGGAGTGGGTGTAATCAAGGCAGGTTTTCTGGGATGCGTGTGCTCCCAGGGAGAGCTGAGAGTCCCAGGTGGGCTGGATGAGTGGCTCAAATGAGTTGGACCTTGATGGGGTGGCTAACAGGTGTACTTGATGTGAGGCGAGTGGTTGACTTGCCCAGAAAAAAAAAATGTGTTTGGGCCTTGGCTTGCAATCAATCATCTGCCTTGGGAATGGAGCCAGACAGTCATCTCATCAAATGAAGCAACCTGGCTGTGCGGAGCGCTTGGATTCCTCCCCTCCTAGGAGTCCTGAGATGCGCTGACAAAGAACAGTGGCTCATACGATCTATTTCTGCCTCCTGCTAGTGACTCACTGGATGACTCAAGGTGAATCTACCAATCTCCGAGTCCCGCCCCCTTCCACGGGGAAAAGAACTCGTCAGAGTTTCCCAGCAGGCAAGGTCGGCTGTCAGGAGGGGCTGGGCAAAGACCACCAGGCTGTCTTCCCGGTGTCTCACTCCCGTCGGGTCTTTCTGACTCTCTCTTCCCACTCCCCAGCTTTATTTCAGGCTTTTTCTTTTTCCCAAATAGCACTGCTCCCAAGTAACCCAGGCACGCGTCCTGGGATGACATCGCCAACAGCGCAAACTCTGAAGGCTCCCCCTGATCTGCGGGGGAGCCAAGCCCATGATTGCTTGTTGTTTGCAGGATAAATAATGCGAACCTGAGTGCTGGCCCCTGCGGGTTAGGGCAAATTTCCATTTTGCAGTAGGTCAGCTTCCCAAGCGGTGGAGCTTTGAATGCTAATAGGCGGTTCTCTCCAGGCACCCCTCTCCATTCTTTACAACGGGCCCGGGTCCTGGTGGGACTTTGCATTAGAATCCAACGGAGAAACTATTGCACTTCTCATTGTTTTCCTTACAAATTAGTTTTCTAGATTTAATGGCTCTGGTTGCTGAGCAGATTGAGGAAATTGGGGTGGATGGTGGGGTGGGGTGAACTGGAGAGGCCATTACAGGCGCTTGGTTATTGGTTGTTCCCAAAACGGAGGGGTTTGAGATTTAGGTGGAATTAACTCTCACCAGAGTTGGGGGGCGGGTTGTGAAGTGGGGGTGAGTTTTCTCTTTCTTGGAAGGGAATTTTATTTGTTGTTATTGTGTGCTAAAAAAACATTAGAGAAATTGTGGTGTCACAATATAATAGATTGAGAAGGTTCTCAATGGATGTGGGGGTGTGTTGTATTCTCAGTTGTGGGAAGATCTTGTTATAGTCAGACCTGGGAATTGAGCATTGCCTGAAGAAGATGGCTTCATTAATACCACGCAGCATAAAAGTGAAAACCAAACAAGAGGGGGAAAACCCAAGCTGGGAAGCCCTGGCCTAGAAATGTGGGCTTTGGTACATTTTGGGTGGGTAGAGAGGGGCACAAGATGCAACTCCAGTTCCAGGAGACCAGGGGTGGGCTGGGCTGGGCCTTGGAGGAGGTCACCAGGTCTGGGAGAGAGTTGGCAGGAGCTGGTAACCTGGGCGATTTATCTTTGGGTTTAGGATGTGTTAGTCATCTTTGCAGCAAGCTGAGACCAAACAGTGCCTTTCAGGCTGGAAATCAATGCCGAGTGGGAGTTCCCACCCGGGGCTGAGCTTCGAAGTCGGGAGATGGAAGTGGACTGTGGGATGAGCAGCAAGGTAAGTCGCTTTTCTTAAGGGGAAAGGGAGGAGCCACGAACTTATACCAAGCGTTAGCAGCCTCTGCTTCAGGTGGAAGCCTTTTTGGGCCAACAAGGTGGTATTTCACAATAAAAAACTAAGCTAATAAGGAGGTGAATGTCCCTATAGGTAAGACTAGGCTAATTTTCCAAAGAATAGGATTAAGACTGTGTTGATAGGAATACTATGTATCCCTTCTCTATCCTATACTTACTGCAGTCTTTGGAAAGAAAGAAATTTGTTGTTGTGCCCAGGGGTGTTTGTTTTCAGGTCATGCAGGGAAAAGCAGATTGTAACATCTGTTCTGGAGAGAGCAGAAAGAGTGGAAACAGTTCATCTTGCTCCTCCCTCAACACACAGTCGTTGTTCTCGGCTGAGAACCCAGTGGTAGGAAGAGCTCACACACATCCACTCAATGAATGGTGGGACCAAGAAGAAAATGGTTGAGTCTTGCTCCATCCTGTGATGGCTAATCTTCATTGTCAAGCTGACTGGCTTTAGGATCACCACGGAACAAGCCTCTGGGTGTGTCCATGAGAGTGTTGGCAAAAGACCTACCTTGAGTATGAGAAGGATCATCCCTGTGGCTGGGGGCTCAGGTGAGTAAAAAGGAGAAAGTGAATTGAGGACCACAGTTCATCTCTCTCTACTTTTTGACTGTGGATGTAATGTGACCAAGTGCTATCCCACCACAATAGACTGTGTCTCCTTGAACTAAAAGCCAAAATAAACGCTTCCCAACTTGTGTTGCTTCTTGCCTGGTATTTTGGTCAGAGCAACGAGAAAAGTAACTAGTACACCATGGGAGGGGAAGAACAACCCAGTAGTGGTGGTTTGAATGAGAATGGTCTCCAGAGATGAATACGTTTGAATACTTGGTCACCAGTTTGTGGAACGGTTTGGAAAGGGTGTGGAGGAGGTGTGTTACTGGGGCAGGCCAGCTTTGAGGTTTCAAGAGCCCACACCATTCCCAGTTAGCTCTCTACCTTGTGGTTATGGATCAAGCTGTGAGCTCTCACCTATGCCATGGTTTTGCTCTGCCACCAAGACGCTGACCCTCTAAAACAGTAGGCTCAGTTAAATCTTCCTTTTGTAAGTTGCTTTGGTCATGATGTTTTATCATGTCAATAGAAATGTATCTAATACATCAACAGAGGACAGGCTTTGAAGGAAGAGGCAGAAGGGATGGAGTGAGACAGAGTGGGAGAGCAAGGGATGCTCACTTGGTCCTTGTCTTCCTTATGTGCAAATATAGTAGCTGTCATTGATCATAGGACCTACTGTATTCTAAGTTCCTTTACACGGAGGTCTCATTTAACTCTCATAATAATATTAAGAAGGCACCAAAGGATGAAAAATTCCCTGATACTGAGAGGTGGTAGCAAATCCTTATAATCCCAGCACTTGGGAGGCCGAGACAGGAAGAGCACATGGTTTGTTTTGTTTAACTTTTTATTGATTCTTTGTGAATTTTACATCCTACACCTCAATCCCACTCATCTTCCTATCCTTCCATATCTGCCTTCTGCCTTTGCAGCCTTCCCCAGACAAAAGGAAAGAAAAGAAAACAAATCTCGCCATGGATGCTGCAGTGTGTCACTGTGTGTCACACAGCTTTACCTGCAAAATGTTCAGTGCTATCAATGAGTCATTGGTGTTGTTTGAGGCCCCTGACTTCTGTTACTCGATTATCAATACTGGATTATCAATACCAGGACTCCTCTTGGATATCCTGTTGTTCTGTGTCATGAGGTCCCATAGCTTTGGTTCTGCAGGACCAGTCCCTTCACATGCTCCAGCGGTTCCTAAATGGGGTAGGTGTTGGGGTGGGCCAACTCAAAGCCTTGGATCTGCACTTGAGTGGTAGCTGAGTTAGTCAACCTGCTCACTCTCTTGTGCCTGTGCCACCAGGGCCAGCAATCCCACTCTACCCAGGCAAGGGATGTGGCAGGTCTCCTACATCTATGACACCAGGGCCATCTCTCCTATGCTCCTGTCTTCAGGGCCCAGCTCTCCCACACCCATGCTACCAGGGCTAGCTCTGCCATGCTGCCTAGGAGAGGTGCAGCCCCACCCCCACCCCAGGAAGGGGCAGGGCCAGCTCTCCCATGAGAAGAGCACATGGTTAAGGCCAGCATGGGGTATGTAGTGAGATACCCATCTAAAAAAGAAAAAGTTCCTGTGACTTGTCCAAGGTCATTCCATTAGTCACTGGTGGATCCCAGCTCTGTCTCAGGCAGTGGGACCCTAGAACTCAGGCTTCCCACAGTGTACATATGGTCCTAGGAAACAGAGTGGGAGCATGAATTGACATTCTCAGAAGAAGCTATATCTAAAGATCTGGTGAACTGTTTGGCTTTGGCCTTGACCTTGGAGACCATTGTGGCAGTGGAAATATGGAACGCTATAGGTAGGGCCGAGTCAAAATTATCTAGGATTATCTTAGGACTTCTTATAGCCAATTACTTTAACTTTTATATGTGACCTAGCACTTTTATGACTGATAGATAAATTCCTCAGAATGTATTATGAGGCTTAACCTCCACGAAGCCTAAAGCGGACAGTGCTGTCAGATAGCATCGGAAGCCCACAGATGAGGGTTATGGTTTCGTAACTGCAGTTTGTATGGAAAAAGCCTAAGCCCTGGCAGCGTCCTCAAAATGCTGACTGGGCCGCCCATCGTCACAGAAGCTCGGTAGAGAGATGATTAATGGCTAATGGCGGTGGCGACGCTGGGAGGTGTGACCGATAGAAGGGTCTAGAGACAGCGACTTCAGGCTGAAATAGAGAGCAACCCGGTTCTTGTGAGCTGCCTCCGGCTCCAGGGCGCTGCCTCCTCAGCCTGGAGAATGGTAACCACTTGCCCCACCCTGCCTCCATCTTGGGCATAGCTGTTCTGGGAATCCCAGGTGTGACTAGAGAAAAGGTTAAGGGTAATAATGAATTATCTCTGCATTTTTCTGCCAAAATAAGGACAGACAAGACACAGAAACCAAGACATTGGTGTCAGGCGTTTGTCCTGCTTTAGTGACTGTTGTCATCTAGGGCCACCCTGTCTTGTAAAGCTCTTCCACTTTTCTTGAACTGTGACAATTCCAGAGACTGAAATAATTTGATTCCTCGAGCTAAACAACTTCCTTCTGCCCTCCCAGCCCTATCAAGCCCTAGCAATGCCTTGCCAGGAAAGATGTTTATCCATCACTTGACATCCTTAAACTGCCATTCCCTGGTTACCCCTAGCAACAACCAACAGCGAGCCGAAAAAGGAAACTTCAATCTCCTTTCTCTAAATCCTATAAGAAAGGGCTTCTACTCTTGTCACAGGGTCCTGGGCTCCCCTACGGGGTCCTGCTATGCTTGTCTATCTGCCTGTCTGTGGAGTAAATAACTCATCTAGTAATCCTTTTACCCAAAGGGACAGCCTGCCTCAGTGTCCCCCTCGAGCCCCAAACCCCGGAACCTTTCAAACTTGTCTGCCTGAGTGTGGAGTGTCAGTGCTTTATAACAAAAGCAGTTTCTAAGCGTTATGAGTTTAGATACCAAGTGTCCTCCCATCTCTCTGCCCCAAAGACTGATGAGTTGAGGGCTTAGCAGCCAGTTAATGGGTTTGGGGGAAGCCATTGGATCCTAAGGGCTCTGGCCTAACCGATGGCTAAATTCCTTGTAGACTGATAATAATCTGTCAGTATTATTAGGAGGTAGGAGAAAGAAGGAGGCAGGGGCTGATGGCAGGAAGTACATCACTAGGGGCATGCCCTGGAAAGATGTCTCTTTGCTTCCTGCAGGCTGTGAGGTGAACAGCTATGCTTGTCTAGGGCCTGCTGCCACTATGGTGTTCTCATCCCCTCAGGCCCAAAGCCACCCAGTCAGCCAGTCATGGCCTGCAGTGTCTGCATCTGAGCATTACCTCCAATTGAGTGGCTTATGCCAGGGGTTTGTCACAGTGACAGAAAGGTAATGGAGAGAGACTCCTCCAATCCACTGCCACCAGCCGACCTGATGCTCCCACCTTGCAACTGAGAAATGAAGCCACTGATCTGTGACTTTCTCTTCTTCTGTATCTATTAAAGTGGCTCAGAACAACTTCCATGTGTGTTCCTGGATCATCATCCCTCATGGCGTAGAATAAACTTTTTTCTTCTTTGTTCTAAAGTAGGATCTCTATTGGAGGACTGGGGATTGAGCACAGGGCTTTGTGTGTGCTGGGCAAACACTGTACCACTGAGCGACAGCCCCAGCCCCTGAGCTCTTATTTTAGGTCCACAGTAGTCACAACCTTCGGGGCTCTGCATCTTTCTTGCTTTGGGTTTCCCTGGTGAAGGACTGTCACCTGCCATTAGAGGTGGGATCATTTAGCCTCATGAAGAACAGATAAACTGTTAGAAAAGGGCAGTGGCCAAAACAGTGGTCACCCTACAGACCTGGATGACAGCTTCGATGAGTCACACAGAGAAGACGAAAACAATGACAGTCAGTCCCTTGTTCTTTGGGGACCTGTCACATGGGTCACAGTGGTCACTGATGATTATGGTGCTGGGGTGCCACATTCCAGGGTGAACAAGACTCGTCTGAAAGTGGTTCAGGACAGCAAAGGTCACAGAAGAACTGAGCTCCTTGGCACTCATCTGTCCCCTAAGTCAGAGTTCTTCAGACAGTTGTGTGTTGCGGAAGAATAGGACCAAGGTGGGCCTTCCAGAGAACTACCACCTGGGAGACAGATACTGAAGGACCTCTGTTTGTTCATTCATTCATCCAGTTACTCGGATAACATTCACTCTGCAAGTATTGTGTGACAAATACATTAAGAATAGAGGATCTCTGGCTGGAGAGATGGCTCAGTGGTTAAGAGCATTGCCTGCTCTTCCAAAGGTCCTGAGTTCAATTCCTGGCAACCACATGGTGGCTCACAACCATCTGTAATGAGGTCTGGTGCCCTCTTCTGGCCTGCAGACATACACACAGACAGAATATTGTATACATAATAAATAAATATTTTTTTTTAAAAAAAAAGAATAGAGGATCTCTGTTAGACCTTCAATGTTTTAACAGTATAGCTAGACCGAGACATACAGCTACGTGTGAAAAGTGAGAGCAAGACCAGTGGGCTAACTTGGAGTAGGGGAACGTGTAAGAAGCAACAGTCCTGTAGGGCCTGCAGCCGGGAACTGTTCTGGAGACTTAAAATTACACGCACACACAGACAGACAGAGACATGAGGACACAGGTCATCCTTGATACAAGAATGCCAAGTTTATTGTGCTCAGGGGAAGCTTCTATAGTGCTCTGGCCATGCCCCAGCTCTCAGGATCTTTCATCTGCAGGCCTCTTCAGAATCCACTCTGCCATCAGGGTCTCATGCTCAGAGCAGCTGCAGGGGAAAACAAGCTGTTTACAAGAAATCCAGGGTCTGGGGGTCCACAGCTCCCAACAGGAAAGCCAGACAGAACTCTTGAAAAAGGTACTGTCTACGCTGACCCCTGAGAGCCGATGGGCATGAGGCTTGGTGAGAGGTAGGCAGCCAGAGAGGTGAGCTTTCCCAGGTAAAAGAAACAACATGGATGAAGACCCACAAGGAAGCGAGAACATGATAGGCCTAGTTCTCCCCATTGACTGAAAGCCCATATCAGGCTGTGCCAAGGAAAGCCTTGTGAACTTTGTCTAGACATGCGGGCAAGGTAGAGTCATTGACGGGCCTTGAGAACAGGAGCATCAAGATCAGACTATGGATGTGAGCCACTCTGGCTGAGATGTGGAAGGCTCTTAGGAGGTAGACCAGTTACACAGCTATTGGAGTTTTCTAATAAAGAAATAACATTGCTTGACCTTCAGATAGGACATCCACAAGCCAGGGGAAAACCTTTGGGTGCTGTTTGGAGCCAAGGCTTCCTTTGCCACTATTCACAGATCAGGGTACAACCTAGAAGTGCCAGTGTGGGCAGGAGTCTAAAGTGGAATAGCACAGAGGGGTGTGGTGCCTCACACTTGTAATCCCAGCACTTGGGAGGCTGATACAGGAAGATTGGGAGTTCAAGGCCAGTCTGGTCTACATAGGGAGATCCTGCTTCAAAAATCAGAACAGTAACAACAACAGAAGCCAAACAGATCATAACTAGACGTGGTTCTAGAAGACACCAGAAATTCTATCAGATGTAGAAAAATGAAGTAGATATCCTTGGGCTAAGGCCTCAGAAGCTCAGCAGCATATCCAGGCAGGAAGCGCAGGTGAGCCCAGGATGAGAACATCAGCAGGCACAAGAAGTGAGGTCAGAGACACAGAACCAGGACATGGGGACCCATGAGTTTCCATCTCTGCTGTTTTGTCAGCTCTTGTGATTTTATAATTTCATTAGCTCTGTCATTTCAACCCCCTTTGCCTCTATTATCTGTGGGAATTGGTAATATGAAGTTTTGAAAATGCAAAGGGTGGTTGCTTGTTTTGATGAGGTTGGTATGGAAGATGTTGGGGCTGGGTCTATGTCTTACTTGGTAGGAGAAAGTTTATAGAGGAGGGGTTGGACAGAGGTGGGTCCTCTGGAGAAAATAAACGAATCAATTTATTCACTACTTTTATTTATTTATTTATTTATTTATTTATTTATTTATTTATTATTTATGGCAGGGTCTTACTTCTAGCTGGCCTGGAACTCCTTATGTAGACCTGGTTGGCTTTGAACTCACAGAAACCCACCCTACCTGCCAAGTGCTAGGATTAAAGAAAGACATGCACTGCTACACCTGCTTCACAAATTCTTTTAAACCTCTCCTTTCAAGAGGTGAGGTATAGTTTTGTCCCCTGAAATACAGGTTAGGTTGAGCAACGTGTTTCTTGTGACCTTCTAGAATATAGTGGAACTGACAGTGTGTAAGCCCCGAGGAGAGGTTATCAGTGCCATTTCTCATGGCTCCCCTCAGATGATTTGCTCAGGGGAAGCCAGCTGCCATTTGTGAGGCTGCTCAGCTAGCTCTGTGGAGAGACACACACAGAGGCAATAACCCACTTGTCACGGGCATGGGAGGAGGCAGTGTCTGCCCCCAGTCAAGCCTTAGGGACAATCAGGTCCTGGCTTTCAGGTTTGCTAGCTGAGATCCCAGAGTGGAGAGCAGAAGTAAGTCATTCCTGTTGGGCTCTGTCTACAGTTGTCACATAGGGAAATTGTCTTATGTTTGTCAGTCCTAGGGTGATTTGTTCCATAATGAAAGAGACTAACCCAGAGATGGAGTTGTAGCTGACTGGGTTAACTATACCCCCATAAGGGAACATAAGGAATATACCTTCTCACTTATGAGCTTCAGTCATTTATTCATCCATCCACCCATCTATCCAATTACCTCTCGACCCACTCACCTACCAGTCCATCTATTTATTCATCTGTCTATTAATCCATCTACCTATCCATCCATTCATTCTCCCACCTATCCATCTGCCCATCAACCCACTCACCCATCTATTCATCCATCCATCCATCCACCCATCATTCCATCCATCCATCCATCCATCCATCCACTCATCATTCCACCTATCCATCCATCCATCCATCCATCATTCCACCTATCCATCCATCCATCCATCATTCTACCCATCCACCCATCCATCCATCCATCCACCCATCCATCCATCCACCTATCCATCCATTCATTCTCCCATCTATCCATCTCCCCATCAACCCACTCACCCATCTATTCATCCATCTATCCTTCTACCCATCCATCTACCCATCCATCCATCCATCCATCCACCCACCCACCCATCCATCATCCATCATTCCACCCATTCATCCAACAAATTCTGTGTAAGTTCCGGGAGAACCGGAACTCTGCTGCCCACCCATTCCCCTCCTACTCTTTTTTCTTTTCAGGTTTTTTGAGACACGCTTTTTGCTCAGCTGCTGAAACTGACTCCTGCCTCCATCTGTTTAATGCTGGGACCACAGGCACATCTCTCTACACCTGATTTTCTTTATTTGTTTTTATGTCTCCAACACCTAGCACGCAATCAGAACTCAATATGTAACTGTTAAAGAGACAAAAATTGTCCCTTTCAGGGAGTTCTCAAACTCAGGTTATTAGATGAGAATATCAGCATTCAAAGAATGCTAGAGTGGAGATAGGTACCTCAGAGGACAAGGTTGTTTAGGATGGTAGAGTCAGAAAAGGGCTGTTGACCGAGCTGAGTGCGTTTTTAAATTTGAAGCAGGATCTCACTATGGAGTCCAGGCAGACTTCATATTCAGGGGAGTCTTTTTATCTCAGTCTCCCAAGTGCTAGGATTATAGGCAAATGCCACCACACTGAGCTTTGAGCCCAGTTTTACAGACAGACAAGTGCATAGGAAGTTGAGGCAGGCTGTCATGAGACCATGTGGTACACACACATGGAGTCTGATAGAGTTCTGGGTACCTGAAACCCTAACTTGCTCTTTAGTTTGGAGGGGGTAGGACTGCTGAGAGGCACACATTAGGAGAGCTTCATACCCTGACCTCAGGATCAGCAGCACAACCTTGTCATGGAGGTGCTGGGTATTCTTCAAGGGAATGCAGCCTTTATGTCTCCCCGGCCCTCAGGGGAGCTCAGTCATGTCTCTCCAGCTTGATGTTTCTTCTCATCACTGTGCTTCACTCAGTTCATTTTCTTTGTCTGGTTAATACACAGTCACCCTTAGTACTCAGTGCAAGAATCCTTTCTTTTCCGATAGCTGTCCCCGATCAACCTGCCTGCTGGTCCACTTTACCCTGGTCCCATCCTTCCTTTTCATCCTGTTGGGTTCGATGCCAGCTACTGATGGGCTGACTCATTCTCTTGGGCATTCTCAGGTCATGTTTCCCAGAGAGAGAACCTAATCTCTCAGCTTTCTCAGAGAACTGATCTTTAACTAATTACGAGCTATCAGTCAACAGCTGTTGGGAGCACAGAGGTCCTTGTGCTCACAGATAACCACCAAGGGAACCAGAAATGCTAAACACACAGACTTATTCCTTCAAAGGAAAGGCTACATAATTTGTGATCCAGCCAAAAGGCTGGGAGTGGATGCGGTTAATAACCGGGTGACATTTGCACTATCTGTATGGCCAAGACCACGCTGGATCCTTCTCTGAATCCTTATTGTGAGCTTGTAGAACCTATTTTTATGGAAGGTGTCACACATATTTTACAAAGAGTTTTGATGTAGTCATATCTTAAGTTTTATTGTGCATGTGGTATTGAGTTAATTATTACCAGGAAAGTTTTCATCAAATTATGCCGTGCTTAAAAATGCCTAAGGTAAATTACACGGAGTCAGACTCTCAAAGTTTGAACCAACACCGGCTACTAAGTGGTGATGAGCTGAACTCCCTTCTTGCCTTCCTCAGATGGTTACTTTGTTGGCTGTGGTGGTTGCAGAGACCCTAACAGCATAGCTCAGCCGCAGGGAAAGTTCCCTGAGGATCTAGGGGAAGATGTCCTATCTCACTTTGTGTTGCTCTGCCAGAGTAGCATAGCCAAGGTCATTTAGAAACAATAGAAGTCTATTTGGACCATGATTTTGGAGACTTCAAAGTTCAAGATTGAGAGGCTGCATTTAATGAGCACCTTATGTTCTGTAATCACATAGTAGAAAGAGACAACAAGTGATGTGTGTGTGTGTGAGAGAGAGAGAGAGAGAGAGAGAGAGAGGAAGGAGAGAGAGAGAGAGAGAGAAGAGAAGATACGCAAGGATCTATCTCTCACGTTAAGCGCGAGAGCACCAGCGATCGAGGCCCCTCTCATTCGCTCGCGCGCTCCGCCCTTCTAGCCTCTCCATTCCGCTCCTCGCCCTTCGCTCTCTCTCCTCTCTCTCTCCTCGCTCTCTCTGCTCCTCTCTTCTCGCTCTCTAGCTTTCTCTCTACGAGAGAGAGAGAACTGAACTCATTGAGTTATCAGATCCACTCCTGGGATAACTAACTCATGCCTGTGACACTGGCATTAGTCCATTCACATGCCACCACCAAGAGCTGATCACCTCTTAAAACAACATGACACTGTTGTCGATTAGAGATTGACTATCCGACATACCAACTTTGGGGGAAATGTTCCAAGTGTAGCGGACAACAAGCAGTAGACTGAAGGCTTGGGCTTTTGTAGCAGACAGTCTTTGTCTTTGGCCATCACATCTCATCTACCTCCAACGCCAGCTGCGGCTGCGTGGGAAGGTTATGACTGACCCTGTTCAACCTCAGTACCCAAGGAGTTCCACATTAAGCTCACACCCTGCCTGCTGCCTCTGAGTGTCAACAAGGCCATGTTCACTTGAAGCAAGGGAAGGTTGGTCAGTGTACCAGGGCAGCCTCCAATAGGGGAGAGACTGGAGCTGGTGGATAAATGTTCGGCAGCCTGCCTTGTAGGTGGGCAGTTTGAGAAATGACTTGCAAGCCTCTGGTGGAGTCGATCCCTCCGTTGTCTCCATCCCTCCATTGTCTCCAACAGGCGGTGTCCCCATTGCGTTGTCTCCTCCTGTCCCCTCACTCCTCCGTTTTGATAGCTTCACAAGCGGTGTTGCGTTAGAATCCTAATCTTAGACTGTTCGTAGGGGAACCGAGGATTTATTCTGACGGCCATGAGGAATGCTCGCAGCACTCTTTCTCTGATAATACCCCACGATAAGCGTGATGTACTCTTCTGGGCAGAGAGGGCACAGCAGAGTAGGTCACAGTCCTTCAGCATAAGGAGCTTATGGCCTCCCCCTCTCTGGTAAGCGCTTCTGGTGTTTGTATTTCCGTTATCTCCTTTGGCCCTCTTGGCAACCTCTGCAGAGAACCAGTGCAAACATCATTATCCTCATCTTACAGGGAAAGCAAGAGGAGACAGACGCGGTCAACATGGCCTACAAGGTCACGCAGTGGTCAGCGGCCTTTTAAGCAATTAAAATCTTTAGCCAAGTATATGAATTATCTTAGTTACTCTGAGAAAGCAATGTTAAAAGCAATGCATTTGCAATAATTTAATTATCCGCTTGCCTTCATTATTTTTTCTTTGCATTCTCTGTTTCTCCTTAACTTTCCAAATATTGTACTGGCTTTTAATCAGCGCTATATAATTTCTTCCGAGAAACTAGGTCAATCTACAACGTGTTAACACAGCTTTCCTTTTGCAGTTTAAACAAAATTTTAGTAAAATTTCATCTCACAAGGAGGGAGGAAAAAAAAAAACCCTTTGAGTGCTATTGCATAATTTGAAGCCGAATGGCATGATTGCATATGCATTGTAGATGATCAGAGGGGGCGGAGGGCAGTGTGGAGGGAGCCTGGCAGGGTAGGAGTCTACCTTCTCTCTGTAGGTGGTTCTAACCTGCTGGGGGCTTTAAATAACACCCTCAGGCTGGTGACTCACACATTTCCATCCCCAGCCCTGAGGAGGTCTCCTGAGCTCCCGGCTGGCATATTCAGCCCGTAATTGACATTGCTACTCTACTGAATGTCTCGCGGACACTCAGACTTCACGCGGCCAGAGCAGAAACTCTTGGTTTCCATTCCCCTACCACAGAACTGCTTCTTTCCCAGTGTTTTGTCTCTTGGTGGGCGGCGCCACCCTGCTGCGCTGTTCAAGCGACGGGAACGTGGAAGCTGTCCCTTGCTCTCTTCTCCCTCACCATTGGTTCCGTTCCATTACCAAGGCTGCGAGCTTGTGCCTCAGATCTGCGTCCTCTGCCCTATCCTGGCCTCCTCACTGGTGGAGCCACTGTCAGCTCTTGTCTGGCCTACGCCTGGGTCCTCCCAACAGGTCTCTTCCTCCTCTCACCCTTGCTTTCCGTTGAGTGAAGGGAAATTTTTCTTCCATTGTCTTGAGTGTCTCTGTTCGATTGGAACACATTGGATAAACAGCCGTGGCTGCCCTTGGTGATCCAGGGAGCGAGGACCTGGCTCATCTATTTGTCTTTTGTCTCTGAGAGATGCTGAATAACCCGCACTTCAGCAGTGTTTTAAGAGCAAGAGAACCCGTCCTTCAGTTAGTCTTTCTGTTCCTGTAAGAAAACATTGACCAAAAGCAACTTGGGGCAGGGCAGGAAAGGGTTCATTTGGTTTACAGATGACAGCCCATCATGGAGGGAAGCCAGGGCAGGAACTTAAGGCAGGATCTGAAACAGAGACCACAGAGGAAAGCTGAATACCGGCTTGTTCTCCACGGCTTACTTGACTTGCTTTCTTATAGAACCCAGGGCCCCTTGACTAGGGGATGGCACTTCCCATGGTGGGCTGGGCCCTCCCGTAATGATCGCTAATCAGGAAAATTCCCTCACAGACTTGCCTAGATCCCCGTCTGATGGAGGCAGTTCCTGAATTGTAGGTCCTGCTCTTCAAGAGACTCTAGTTTGTGTCAAGTTGACAAACATTAACCAGCACACCAAGAAGGACCCCTTACCCCAATGACTGGGCCACTCAGGAAAATTTATGTTTGGTCAGTTTGAATTGGGCGCTAGAATCAATGGTGTGTGTGTGTGTGTGTGTGTGTGTGTGTGTGTGTGTGTAGGGGAAGGGGAGTGTAGTGTGGAGCTGCGGGCGGCTTCCCACCGCCCATCTCCCAGCCACCGCCTAGCTTTACCTGAAATAACAATAGGGAGGGGACAACTTGCTAGAGTCAGTTTTCTCTTTCTACCTTGTGGGTTCAAGGATGGAAGTCATACCGTTAGGCTTGACAGCAAGCACCTTTGCCTGCTCAGCCATCTTTCAGATTCCAGAACATCCCCCTTAAGCTTATGTATCTGAACCCTTGGTCACTGGGTGGTAGTGCTGTTTGGAGAGGCTGTGGGTTCTTCTGGACATGGGACCTGGCAGGCAGACATACAGCTTGATAAAGGATTATAGGGTGACAATTCCAGCCCAAGCTTGGCTTTCTGACTGCTTACTGGACATAACAAGCTGCTTCTGATGCTGTCACAGCCATAAGCCACTCCGCTGCCGTGTCATCTCTGCCGCGAAGGACCATAACTCCTGAACAATGAGCCAGACTCGCTCTCACTCCCCGGAGCTGCTTCTGTTAGGTGTCCGGTCACAGGGAGGAGAGTGATAGCAAGTAGTCACCACCATGGGGCCAGCCAGACCAATAGGTCTTCTCTTGATGGTGCTGTTTATATGGCTAGATTGTCGATTTGACTAGCTTGATAAAATGGGCAACCCTACAGCTAGCAGAAACAGAATGAGGTGACATGAAGGTGGGGGCAAGAGGACCAGGCTGGCAGTTGGGCTCACAGGTCGTCCCGTTAGATATGGAAGTCAGGAAAAAATGTGTCTATGGTGAGCTGAGCAAGAGTGAGAACCTTGGGAAACTTAGAATTGAGGTTGGTGGGGAAAATAATAAAAGCCACCCTCAGCTGGGGCTGCGGGTGTGGCTCAGTGGGTGGAGCGGTTGTGTAGCATGAAGGAAACGCTGGGCTTACTCCCCAGGGCTACAGAACGCAGATGTTGTGATGCGCAGCTGTAATCCCAGCACTCTAGAGGCAGAGGCAGACAGGCCAGGAGTTCACGATCATTCTCAGCTACATAGCAAGTTTCGAAAGTCAAATCCAGCTGGGGATATATAAGGGCTTGTCTCAGAAGCAAACAAAAACAAAAATTTTCAATGAATGTGATTCCCTGTGAGAATAATAGGAGAGTTTCTGAAATACAAAATCCTCAAGTCTGGAAACACCCCAAATCTTATCAAAGTAGCACGGAAATGATTGTAATTCAGGGTGTAACTGAGTGGTTAGGGTCTCACCATTACAGCTATTTTAGGGACAATCTGTGAATACTGAAGATTGTTCAGGCTTGGCCGGAATGAAAAGTTTCAAGTTTGGGGTTCAAGGAGACACTGAGGCAGATTGTCCTCTGGGGTAAGAGACTTATTCGAGGTTATTAACTCCATAGGCAGACAGGCTGACAGCTACATGGTGGAGGCTCTGAGGAGAGTTCAGGCCCCTGTGGCAGAGCGGCGTTAGTGAGCAGTCTACTGCACGTGGTTCTATGATGCGATGTTAGAGAGCAGTCCACAGCACGTGGTTCAGTGATGTGTGTTAGTGAGCAGTCCACAGCATGTGGTTCTGGAATGCAGTGTTAGTGAGCAGTCCACAGCACATGGTTCAGTGATGTGTGTTAGTGAGCAGTCCGTGGCACATGGTTCTGTGATGCAGTGTTAGTGAGCAGTCCGTGGCACGTGGTTCTATGATGCGGCATTAGTGAGCAGTCCACCGCACGTGGTTCTGTGCTGCGCTGTTAATGAACAGTTCACAGCACCTGCTTGCAGTCAGGCCATCCTTGAATCAGCTATGAGGATGGGCAAGCAAGAAACTAGAAAAGTAAGTTCCTTTAGCTCTGAAAACAAAATTGCTGCAGTTTCAGAAATTGTTATGGTTCATCCAAAATGGAGGAGCCTCACAAAATGGTGTGACCCTGGCTAACTTTGAATACAGCTGGCTGCTTGTTTGTAGTTTCTGCACATAGCAAAATGCCTCAAACGCGTATTCATTTGTAACCCTTGTTCCCTACTCTCTTTGCAGTGCCCCCTCCCCTTGCTCCTTCTCCATTCCTGTATCATCTGTAGTTGACAGAGTCGGTACCTGAGCCAGGGACAGCCATTTATGATCAGCTATCTGTACAGTACTTGTGCAGGACCAATAGCACGGCAGGCGAGTTTACACTCCACAGATGCCTGAGTGTTGAGTTGAACTATGACATCACAAGTCACTGTGTATGAAAGGTCTTAGATTCAGGTTCGAAAGGGACGTTTAGGATTGTTGGAGGTAAGGAATTTATTAAAAGAGTTACTAACACTATGGACAGACAGACAGACAGAAAGCAGCACGGCAGGGGCTGTGAGGAGAATTTAGGCCCTAGCACCAGAGAAAGATAATGAGCTGGGGACTCTCAAGAGAGAAATCGGGGTGTGGGCGGAATCTGCGTGGCAGGAGTGGGGTCTCCTCTCTTCCCACAGCTTTATTGTTGGGGGACTTGTTTCACAACAAGAGCGTGCAACCGGACTTTCTGATTCCCAAACAGGCAGCACGCAAGAGGGTGGCCACCAAACTCACTTTTCCAGGTGAGAAATCCAGAAACCTAGAGATTCACAGACAAGGCCCTCAGGAAGCCTGTCCATGCCTGTGAGCCGGGAGGACAGCTGCAGGTGTCCTGGCCGGGGCACTAGGCTGGCCTGGATCCTAACATTGAATGTGTGTTAGCCAGGGTTTTCTAGAGGAAAGGAACTCATGGAATGAATGCATTTTAAAAGAGGATGCACTGATATTGAATGAATGCATATTAAAAGAGGATGTATCGATCAGCTTACACGATGTGGTCTGAATAGTTCAATCCTGGCTGTCTTCACACTAGGCAAGCTGAAAACCCAATATCTGCTTGGTCAATGGGGCTGATGCTTCAGCGTTCCCAACCTGGTGCTGAAAGCCCGGAGGATTCCTGGAGATTGCTGGTCTCCAGGCCATGTTGGAAGCTCAAAGTGGGTACTTCTGTGAGCAAAGGAATGTGCCAGCAGCATCAGGGTAAATAAACGGGCGGCAAGACACAAAGCAAGCAGGCAAAAGCGTTCTTCCTGGGGCCTCCTGCTATTCAAGCTGCCTCATTTCGAATGAGTCTTCCCACTTTAGATAACCTGAGGAAGGAAACCTCTGTGCCCTGCAGCCTGTCTTTGAGTTGCTTCTAGATCCAATCAAGTTGGCAATGGAGAGCCACCATCAGTCTACACAATGAAAAATTTTCAGCTCCACTCTAACCTAATGGGCCCATCATCATGTATATGTTTCTCACTGGCTACAGCATCGCTACTAGCTGACTAATCAGGTGTCTGCAAGAAGGAAAGCCAGGCAGACCTTCCAGTTCAGGTATGTGGGTCCTACCTCTAGAATAGAGGCCTCAGGCTTTTCACTGTGACCTGCCAAAGAACAGCACAAACCCTGAAACTTTTCAATCACCCCAAATTCCACAGGTGAAGAAAAATTCCACGTTGCGCAATTTATCACCAGTTAATCCAACGGCATGGAGCGATGAATACACATATGCACTCATGAGGCAGGCTGATCCTTATTTGTAATACAATAGTTTCAAAGTTATTCACAAATTATAGGCCCCAAAGATCATGATACACAATAACCATAACAAATTAAACTGGAAATTATACAGGTAAATAATCATGAAACTAAATTTGCAGTGATTTATAGTAAATGCAAATTTTAATTAAAGGCCAGCATCATTAACCTATCAAAGCCTACAGTCAATTCAGAGCAGCACTGTTGAAAGCACCGGCAATAATATGCCATTATCCCAAGCTGCAGGAGTTCCCGCTACCCGTGAGTCTGCACACAGGGAAAGCGTCATCTCATCTCCAGCTGTAACCTTAGCAGAATATCAAATTAGAGTCCTCAGGAGACTCCGACCATAATCATTTTCCTTGGAGTATTCTGTCTTTTAGTAGCCCTGGTGATGAGTTAGCCAGTTAGGTGAAAATAGTCCTGGCGTATAAAGTGTCTGGCGTGGATACAAAGGTCATTTGCATCTAGAATGTTCCTGGACATGCTTGCATTTAGGGAGGCAGAAGACGCCGCAGGGAGCTGCTGGCCCAGTGGGAGAATCCCTGCTCTGGAAAAAGTTCACAGACGTGTGTGTGTTACAAACGTGCAACTCATCTTTCTCGACTCAGATTTTCAGATGTCCTGATGGCTTCAGCTATAGCCACAGGTCCACTCTGGGGCAATCATCTGTGGGCCAGGGGTGGTGTGGCTCTGTGGGTGGGAAGGGCAATTCCTGAACGCCACAGAGGATCGTATATGATAACAGAAAATAACAGTATAAGCTGTATCAAGACTGTAAAACCCATACCTTGGAAACCCACAGAGACTTGGAATCTCTAGTTTTTCTCTAGCCTCGGGGTAGCTGGCGGTAAAATCTAGATTCTGTTCACAACAAGACAACAATCTAAGTAACACCTGTAGGATACTGCTAACTTTCCTGTGTAGAAATGCTTGCTTCCCCAGCCCTCTGGGCTCCATCTTGGGTCACTCGTCCTGGTCATTGCCTGCATTGCCAGAAGCTGGCAGCTAGAGGGACTGGGGATCTGGTCAGGTCCTATCATTATCTCCCGGCAGGCTTCAGAGTGTCTCTGGCTGGGTGTGGGGAGGGGCTTCTGAATTTTCCGCTGGTCCCGTGTCCTGGCTCTGCTGTGGTCTTCTCTGCTGCATCTCCAGGAAGGATCTGGAACTGAGAGAAGTACAAGACAGCTGACCAGACCGTCCTGCGTCAAATGAAGTCTCTCCATGTCCTTAGAGCTTGCCGTTTTATGTCGTTGTAGTCAATCTCAGTTCTCTGCCTCTCCGGGTAAGAGCCTGGGCTCAGAGATCAGTGCTTTTCGGAGAAATCTCACTTTAAATGTCAATAGCAGAATATTAACTTCTTGTTTCTTTTTGCATCATTCTGTAGCAATTTAATCTTTCCCCAGGCAGATGGATACGTGGGACCAAGCATGGGAAAAGGTCAGATCCACTGAAAGGCGAGTGAGAAAAGCACATTAATCATTTTTCTGAATATCGCTCTTCTTATCATAATAACAATAAAAAGAAAGCAATTACACAGAAACATAAGAATTTGAGCGTGACAGGGGGAAACGTAGACGATGCCCAACTAAACACTGAACTTTTTCTTTCTGTTTTACAGTGTTGGTACATAGGGCCTTATACATGCTAGATAAGCACTCTACCACCGAGCCACAGCCCAGTTTCCAGTTCCGACACTTGCCGTTGAGATGTCCTCACTGGGCTGCTCCTGATAAGAGCTCCTCTAACTATGTAGCAGAGAGATGTTATGTGAAGATGTTGAGAAGCCTCGAGAACTGCTCACCGAGGAACTTTTCTGGCCATATGTAATCACTCAAGTTTCTTACCCTAGGTAGGTGAACCTATCTAACCGTTATGTCTTCTGTGGTAGCTAAGCAGACTGGCATCCTCTGGCTAAGAGGAGCTATCCCCAAGGGAAATCTCTTATTGATTCTGAGCTGCTGAATCCTGAATTGACACAGCTGAGAGGAATAGTTAGTGAACAAGAGCTCTCCCACGGGACACACCTGGGCAGCCAGGCGTTCCCAGAACGAGCCTCCTGCTCCTCAATCTGGGTTCTCTGGTCAGAAAAGTGTCAGGAAACGGCTTCGGTGTGACGCTCTGATTGATGGGTGCGAACCGCAAAGCACAATCAAGAGCGGGGGTTGGGGGCGAACACGGATAAAACTGAGCTTGAGTAGAACAGCAGGTGGCTGAGGACTGAGCGGCAGGGTTAGCAACCAGTCTGTGGGAACTCCGAAGATGTGCGACACAGGGCGTGACAAGAGAGTGGGCTCTGGCCCCAGCTCTGCACCTGACAAGCCGTGTGTGACCTTGGACAAGTCATCAGCCAGCTCGGAAATCCAACTCTTCCTCTAAACCTTTTTAGGGAGGACCCAGGGCTCTAGGAGGCCGGGATGTTTACTCCCACCAGGGTGGGTAAAAGCAAAGCAAGTAGAATCAGTGCTTGGCTGCTAGACCAGCTATGCCAGGGGATATGATGGTTTTTCCTTACAGAGTGAGCATGGATGGATGTTCTTACTGATATAGCAGGTGGGTATTTGGTCATAAGACCTCTGATGAAACACCAGAGATTTACAGGTAGTAGAACCTCTTGTGGGAGGGGAACGAATAGCAGGCACCAGAGAGATGAGTCTGGGGTCAGCAGAGATCCAGTCTGGGTTCAATTTACTGGAGAACTTATTTTTATTTTTTAGAAATGTTTTGTTTTTATTTTTAAATTATATATATTATGTATGTATGTGTGTATGTATATATGTATGTATGTATTATGTATATATGTCTGAGTACTGGTTTGTGCACCTGAGTACAGCACCTGCAGAGACCAGAGGAGGACATTGGATCTCCTGGGGCTACAGTTACAGGCAGTTGTGATTCACCTGATGTGGGTGCTAGGAATCCAACTCAGGTCCTCTATAAGAGCACTTAACCACTGAGCCACCGAGCCAGTCTTTCCACATGGGATGCTAATTGACCCTCAAGGATGCAAGCTCTGCTTCTACTGTTAGAATGTGAGAATAGAGCTGTCCAGCCAAACATCACAAAACTTCAAGTTCTCTCTATTTGGGTTCAACAGACTAGGACTGGCTAAAACAATGAGAGCAGAAATGGGGACCGTGTCACTTCTGAGCTGGAGATGAATTGAAGCCATGCCTTCCTCTCCAGGAACCTTGGAAACCACATGACCCATGATAATGGCTCTGGCAAGATGGGAGAGAGCTGGACCTCTGAGCTACTGCAAGAGGAAAACAGCTTGGGAATGTTGCTTTTGCATCTTTCATGAACAAGAAATATAGTTTCTTGTTAACCAAATCGAATTATGGGGTGTTGTCATGACAACTCATCTAAGACAACTACCCTGGTAACTTCCAATGAACCCCAAAGCGAAAGTTCTGCTATTGGAAGAGCATGACTGGAACTCTAATGATGAGTCTCCTGATAAGTCAGGATGGTATCTTAAAATCTTTTTTTAATATTTTCTTTTCTAAATCATTTTTAAATGATGTGTTTATTCTTATTTTATGTGCACTGGTGTTTGGCTGGCATGTATGTCTGTGTGAGGGTGTCAGATTCCCTAGAACTTGAGCTACAGCCAGTTGTGAGCACTGTGTGGGCACTGGGAAGTGAACCCGAGTCCTCTGGAAGAGCAGCCTGTGCTCTTAACCGCTGAGCCATTTTCCAACTCCCTGATGTCTTAAAATCTTTATGGGATGCGAGACCTCCATTTTAGCTTTGGTGATATGATGTCGAGGTGACAGAGTCCAGTCTTGTGAGGCTGTCAGTCTAAGCACTTACTGTGCAACATCAAAACAGAGCTTGCTTTCAGTTTCTAGTGCTTTTTTTTGATATCTGCTCAGGATGGCAATATGTTCATGTAGGAGAAATATGGGCAGATCCCATGGTTGTCCTGCCCATTTGTAGACAATGAACAACTCTCTGGTCACTTTAAGTTGGCAGAAAAGCTTCAGTTTAAAAACGGAAATGAAGACCTGGAGAGATGGCTCAGTGGTTAAGAATGCTTAGTGTTCTTCAAGAATATGAGCAGGAACTTGGGTTCTCGCACTCTCCAATTTGCTCACAATGGTCCCAGTTCCTGGGGACCTGAAGCTCTCTCTGGTCTCCATGGGCACTTACACACACACACACACACACACACACACACGTGCACGCGCACACGTGCAGGAGAGAGAGAGAGAGAGAGAGAGAGAGAGAGAGAGAGAGAGAGAGAGAGAGAGAGAGAGAGAGAATAAAGATTAAAAACCCAAATGACCAGCGAAAGACAATATTTAGATGCTCCAGTTCAGTGCTGGGGATGTAACCTAGTTGGTAGGGTGCATGCCTAGGATTCATAAAGCCCTGGATTCAATCCCCAGCCCTGCAGACCAACCAAAGCATCCTGAATCACTCCAACCTAGCACTTGGGAGGTGGAGGCAGGAGAACCAGAAATTCAGGGTCATCTCTGGCTATATAGTGAGTCAGAGGCCAGCCTAGGATAACCAGGGACCCTGTCCCAAAAATCTAAAGCATGAAATAAGTAAAGAGAAAAGGGTTATTTATATAACTTATGCTGGTTGTACTGTTGGATCTCTGAAAAGAATTATATATTTTAAAAAGATCCTTCAATTTTATCCAGAGGTTAAGTCAACACCTTTGTGCTTTTTTTTCCTTTTAAAATTTTTAAATTCAGTTTACATGCCAACCACAGTTTCCCCTCCCTTCCCTCCTCTCCCTCTCTCCACCTCCCATCCGCTCCTCAGAGAGGGTAAGGCCTCCCATGGGAAGCCAGCAAAGCTTGGCATATCAAGTTAAGGCAGGACCAAGACCCTCCCTGCTGTATCAAGGCTGAGCACGGTACACCATCATAGGGAATGCGCTCCAAAAGGCCTGTTCATGCACCAGGGACAAATCCTGCTGCCACTGCCAGGGGCCCCACAAAAAGACCTAGCCACATAACTGTCGTCCGCATTCAGAGGGCCTAGTTTGGTACCATGCAGGCTCCCCAGCTGCCAGTCCAGAGTCCATGAGCTCCCATGAGCTTGGGTCAGCTGTCTCTGTGGGTTTCCCCATCATGATCTTGACCCCCGAGGCAGCACCTTTGAAATATGGTCTCTTGTAGATCGCTTTCTGACTCTTGAAACATGGATATATCCACCTTCTTATATGTTCCTCCTCCTTATCTGCCCCTCCCCCTAACTGGTATTTTATGTCCCATAGAGGGTAGAGTTTATATATGTGGGGTGGGGGGCGTAGCAAGGACACACACTGTTCTTAGTAGGTTGAGAGGTTTTGTGCCTGGGCCTGCAGATGGGCTGTCTAGGCTGAGTCTCTCTGTATGCTCCTGGCAGGTGGCACTTGTTCCCCCTCAGCTTCTAGGAAGAACAGGCCTTAGCTGGGGTTGTCACGTCTCTAGGAAGCCAGAACCCGACAATCCTTTCCTGGTTTTTCTTGCATAGTTGGTGTGTATCCCAACATTTACACGTTGGAAATTTGATCCCCAATTCTGCAGGCATGAGAGGTGAGGTTCCAGGGAGGTTTCACTGCTATGAGACGGACTTGTGGGAATAGGCCCTCTCTCTAGTTTGTTCTTCTACCTTGTGTATAATGGCCTTTCTCCCTCTCCTCCCTCCAAAGTATGCTGTATTCCAGCGGCCATGTGGGTAGCAGAGACTGGATACTCATGAGATAGCCAAACCTGCCAGCACTTTGATCATTGGCTTCCCAGCTTCCACCGCATTGAGACCAAGAGTTCTCTTCTTTATTGATTCTCAGTCTCAAGTATTCAGATCTAATGGCCCCAAAATGGACTGAGACCGTCCACGTGGGTCCATAGCAAATATTCAAACGTCTCTTAGCACAGCAGGCTTTGAAGCTGCAGACAGAGCTCAGTAGAGTACCTGCTCTGCTGCTTTACCAGGATACCCACGCTAGTCTTCGCAGGTAAGACTCAAATACAGTCTTGTATCTGACTCCTCTCTCCCATCTCAGTATCCTTGGAAAGCAGAATGTAAGGTCTCTAAATGGCCCCGTGTCTTCAGTACCCACGTACCTCTCAGGACAGCAACAATTCCTTCCAGAGAAGTCCTCCATAAATTCCCCTTTTGAGTCACTGCATTTTTTTTTTTTTTTGATCAAGCTGAAGGCACCAAGAATCAGAGAAAGGTTCACGACCATTTCCTTGTAGATTTTGTTTTGTTTTGTTGTTTTCGAGATAAGGTTTCTCTATAGCTTTGGAGCCTGTCCTGGAACTTGCTCTGTAGACCAACCTGGCCTCCAACTCACAGAGATCCACCTGCCTCTGCCCTCGGAGTGCTGGGATTAAAGGCGTGTGCCACCACCACCCGGTTTCCTTTGTATATTTTTATAGATGGTTGCCTAGGCTCGATAGCTCACATGTATTTCCTCAGTGTTTAGCCAGGGCACCTTTCTCCTAACGTCTCATTACATGGGGAAGCAAACGCATTAAGGGGAATGTAATTTCAGACACTAATAAACTCCATGAAGAGATGGGAAAGATGATGTGATGGAGGGCAAGCTGGGGGAAGAAGAACATGTCACCAGGGGAGTCATCTGCCGCCTATCAGGCACCAGGGCGTGAAGCCACTTCCACAAGATGTGGAGAGGATAAAGCATTCTGGGCGGCTGGAAAGGTAAGTAAAGAATCCTGGGTAAAAACAGGTTTCAGATGTTCGGAACTGGAGAGCCTTGGGGAGGGGCCCTGGCAGCCATCAGGAGGGGCCGAGGGTGTGATGAGGATTTGGGCTTTTATCTGCAAGAATAAGAGTCTGGGGCAGGGGAGTGGGATTAAGCCCAGACTGACCAGGTATGATTTATGTTTTCTTTCTTTCCTTTTTTAACATGTCAGACAAGTAACATCCTGCTGTGGTAACACAGTTTGAGGGAAGCCTATCCCTCACAATGACATGAAAACTCAATCATCACATTTCTGAATCATGAGAAAACATCTCAGTTTATATTTCAAAGAGAACAATGCCAGGAGCGCACAGGAGGAGAGCTGTTAAGAATGAAGGATCCCGAGGGAGAAAACCAAGCACTGCACCCCATCTCATTTACATCCTCTCGAAGAAAACATCTTTGGAACAAACCCAGGAACTCTGAATAGAGGTCACTATTCAACAGTATTATTATTTATTTTGTCAGGTGCAATGATACCATGATTTCTAGGTTAAAGCCTGGAGAAGCTAGAGATACAAAATGCAGGGATATATATGAGCGACGGGCTATGATGTCTGAGATTTTCTTTGACACAGCTACAGAAAGAAAAAACAAGTAATTGGGGTTTCAGATTCTCCCTAATGCAATTTGAAGACCTTTTTCTTTTTTTTACATTTTCTTTTTACGTGTGTGTGTGTGTGTGTGTGTGTGTGTGTGTGTAGGGCTTTCCTTCCACTGGCCAGCAGCAATCAGTCCTGGAACAGATACTAGCAGAAGGTCCTCTCAGTCAGTTCAGTTCCTGTGTTGTCAGGCTAGCAATAGCTGCAGGTCTCCCAGACTGTGGGCACATGGCCCAAGATTGTCCCCAGCTGAGGTACCAGCTGCAAGCCTGGGCCTTTGCAACTTCTGATCAACTGCTGCAGACGGAGGTTCTCACGACCCCTTCTTTGGGTTGGTTAATTTGCTAGAGAGGCTCAAAGAACTCAGGAAAAGACATTTACTGCTTTATTGTAAAAATATTTTTCTATTGATTTTATTGAGCTATACATTTTTCTCTGCCCTCCTCCCTACATCTCCCCTCCCCTTCAACCCTCTTCCATGGTCCCCATGCTTCCAATTTACTCAGGAGATCTTGTCTATTTCTACTTACCATGTAGATTAGATCCATGTATGTCTCTCTTAGGGTCCTCATTGTTGTCTAGGTTCCCTGGGATTTTGATTTATAGACTGTTTTTCTTTGCTTTATGTTTAAAAGCCACTTATGAGTGAGTATATATGATAATTGTCTTTTGGGATCTGAGTTACTTCACTCAATATGATGTTTTCTAGCTCCATCCATTTGCCTACAAATTTCAAGATATCATTATTTTTTTCTACTATGTAGTACTGCATTGTGTAAATGTACCACATTTTCCTTATCCATTCTTCGATCAAGGGGCATTTAGGTTGTTTCCAGGTTCTAGCTATGACAAACAATACTGCTATCAACATAGTTGAACACACGTCCTTCTGGTATGCTTGAGCATCCTTTGGGTATATACCCAAAAGTGGTATTGCTGGGTCTTGAAGTAGGTTGTTTCCTAATTTTTTAAGAAATCGCCATACTGATATCCAAAGCTTGCATTCCCACCAGCAATGCAGAAGTGTTCCCTTTTCCCCACAACCTCTCCAGCATAAGATGTCATCAGTGTTTTTGATCTTAGCCATTCTTACAGGTATAAGATGGAATCTCAGAGTTGTTTTGATTTGCATTTCTCTGAACGACTAAGGATGTTAAACATTTCCTTAAGTGCCTTTCAGCCATTTTAGATTCCTCTGTTGAGAGTTCTCTTTTTAGGTCTGTACTCCATTTTTTTTTAAATTGGATTATTTGTTATTTTGATGGTCAGTTTCTTGAGTTCTTTGTATATTTTGGAGATCAGTCCTCTGTCTGATGTGGAGTTGGTGAAGATCTTTTCCCATTCTGTAAGCTGCTGTTTTGTCTTGTTGACTGTGTCCTTTGCTTTACAGAAGCTTTTCAATTTCAGGAGGTCCCATTTATTGTTTCTCTCAGTGTTTGTGCTACTGGGGTTATATTTAGGAAGTGGTCTTCTGTGCCAGTGCATTCAAATGTACTTCCCATTTTCTCTCCTATGAGATTCAGTGTGGCTGGCTTTATGTTGAGGTCTTTGATCCATTTGGACTTGAGTTTTGTGCATGGTGAAAATAGATATGAATCTATTTTCATCTTTCTACATGTTGATATCTAGTTATGCCAGCACAATTTGTTAAATGTTTTCTTTTTTTATTTTATATTTTTTGCTTTTTTGTTGAAAATCAGGTGTTCATAGGTGTGTGGATTAATCTGGGTCTTCGATTCATTTCCAATGGTCCTCCTGTCTGTTTTTATGCCAATACCTGGCTGTTTTCAGTACTGTAGATCTGTAGTAGAGATTGAAGTCAGGGACTGTGATGCCTCCAGAAGTTTCTTTATTGTACAGGATTGTTTTGGCTATCCTGAGTTTTTTGCTTTTCCACATGAAGTTGAGTACCATTCTTTCGAAGTCTGTGAAGGATTTTATTGAGATTTCGATGGGCATTGCATTGAATCTGTAAATTACTTTTGGTAAGACTGACATTTTTACTATGTTAATTCTACCTACCCAAGAGCATGGGAGATCTTTCCACTTTCTAATGTCTTCTTTAATTTTTTTCTTCAAAGCTTTAAAGTTATTGTTATACAAGTCTTCCACTTATTTGGTTAGGGTTACTCCAAGATATTTTATGTTATTTGTGGCTATTGTGAAGGGTGATATTTCTCTGATTTCTTTCTTGGCCCACTTATCATCTGTATAAAGAAGGGCTACTGATTTTTTTGAGTTAATCTTGTATCTTGCTGCATTACTGAAAGTGTTTATGAGTTGTAGAAGTTCCTTGGCAAAATTTTTGGGGTCGTTTATGTAAACTATCATATCATCAGCAAATAGTGAGAGTTTGACTTCTTTTCTGTTTTATATCCCCTTGATCTCCTTTTGTTGTCTTACTGCTCTAGCTAGGACCTCAAGAACTATATTGAATAAATATGAAAAGAATGGATAACATTGTCTTGTTCCTGATTTCTGTGGGATCTCTGTGAGTTTCTCTCCTTTTAGTTTGATGTTGGCTGTTGGCTTGCTGTATATTGCCTTAATTATGTTTAGGAATGTTCTTTGTATCCCTACTCTCTCCAAGACCTTTATCATGAAGGAATGTTGTATTTTGTTGTAAGGTTTTTTGGCATCTAATGAGATGATCATGTGTTTTTTATTTTTCAGTTTGTTTATATGGTGGATTATGTTGACAGATTTTTGTATGTTGATCCATCCTTGCATCTGTGGGATGAAGCCGACTTGATCATGGTGGATGATGGTTCAATATGTTCTTGGATTTGATTTGCCAGTATTTATTGAGTATTTTTGCATCAATGTTCATGATTGGTCTGTAATTCTCTTTCCTAGTAATATCTTTCTGTGGTTTGGGTATCAGGGTAATTGTAGCCTCATAAAAAGAGTTTGGCAGTGTTTCTTCTGATTCTATTGTGTGGAACAATTTGAGGAGTATTAATGATATTAATTCTTCTTTGAAAATCTTGTATAATTCTGAGCTGAAACCACCTGGTTCTGGGCTTTTTTTTGGTTGGGAGACTTTTGGTGATGGTTTTTATTTCTTTAGCAGTTATAGATCTATTTAATTTGCTTATCTGGTCTTGATTTAATTTTGGTGATATTTATCCATAAAGTTGTCCATTTCCTTTAAGTTTTCCAATTTTTTGGAGTACGGGTTTTTGAAATATGACCTCATGATTCTCTGGATTTTCTCCATGTCTGTTGTTATGTTCCCCTTTTTATGTCTGATTTTGTTAATTTGGATGTTCTCTCTCTGCCTTTTGGTTAGTTTGGATAAAGGTTTGTCTATTTTGTTGATTTTCCCGAAGAACAAACTCTTTGTCTAATTGATTCTTTGTTGATTTCAGCTCTCAATGTGATTATTTACTGCCATCTAGTTCTCCTGGGTGAGTTTGCTTTTTTTTTTTTGTCCTAAAGTTTTCAAATGTTCTGTTAATTCACTAGTGTGGTATTTTTCCAGCTTCTTTATGTAGACATTTAGTGCTATGAACTTGCCTCTTAACACTATTTTCATTGTGTTCCATAAATTTGGGTATGTTGTGTGATCATTTTCATTGAATTTTAGGAAGTCTTTAATTTCTCCCTTTATTTTTTCCTTGACCCATTAATGCTTCAGGTGTGTATTGTTTAGTTTCCATGTATTTGTGGGCTTTCTAAAATTAATTAAAATTGCTGTTGAATTCTAATTTTAAGTCATGGTGATCTGATAAGATGCATGGGGTTTTTCCTTTTTTTTTTTTTTTTTAAACCTGTTGAGGTTTGTTTTGTTACCTCGTATGTGGTCAGTTTTTGAGAAGGTTCCATGAGGTGCCGAGAAGAAGGTATATTCTTTTATGTTTGGATAGAATGTTCTATAGATGTCTGTTAAGTCCATTTGAGTCATAACATCTGTTAGTTCCCTTATTTCTCTATTAATTTTTTGTCTTTTTTGTCTGACAGACCTTTCCAGTGGTGAGAATGGAGTGTTGAAGTCTCCCACTATTTGTGTGTGGGGTTTAATGTATGATTGAAGCTATGGGTTTTTTTTTTTTTTTTCATATGAGGGTGCCCTTGTATTTGGGGCATAAATGTTCAGTATTGAGATTTCCTCTTGATGGATTTTTCCTGTGACTAATATGAAATGTCCTTCTTTGTCTCTTTTGACTGATTTTAGTTTAAAATCTATTTTGTTAGATACTAGGAAAGCTATGCCAGCTTGTTTCTTAGGTCCATTTGATTGGAAAATTTTTTTCCCAACCCTTTACTCTGAGACGATGTCTGTCTTTGAGGTTGAGGTATGTTTCTTGTATGCAGCAGAAAGATGGATTCTGTTTTGTATCCAATCTGTTAGCCTGTGCCTTTTTATAGGTGTGTTGAGTCCATTTATATTAAGGGATATTAATAACCAGTGATTGCTATCTCCTGTTAATTTAGTTTTCATTGTTGGTGATGTTATTTTGTGTGTTTTCCCCTTCTTTGGATTTGCTGCTATGAGATCATCAATTGTCTGTGTTTTTGTTGATGTAGCCAACTTCCTTGGATTGGAGTTTTCCTTCTAGTACTTTGTGTAGGGCTGGGTTTCTGGTTAGGTATTGGTGAAATCTGGTTTTGTCATGGAATATCTTGTTTTATCCTTCTATGGTGGTTTGAAGGTCTGCTGGGTATAGTAGTCTGGGCTGGCATCCGTGGCCTCTTAATGTCTGCATAACGCTTGACCAGGACCTTCTGGTTTTCATTGTTTCCATTGAGAAGTCAGGTGTAATTCTGATAGTCTGCCTTTATATGTTACTTGGCCTTTTTCCTTTGCTGCTCTTAATATTCTTTCTTTACTCTGTATGTTTAGTGTTTTGATTATTATGTGGCTAGGGGACTTTTTGATCCAGTCTATTTGGTGTTCTGTAAGCTTCTTGTATCTTTATAGGCATAGCTTTCTTTAGGCTGGGAAAATTTTCTTCTGTGATTTTGATAAATATATTTTCTGTGCTTTTGAGTTGAACTTCTCCTTCTTCTATACCTATTATTCTTAGATCTGATCTTTTCTTGGTGTCCCATATTTCCTGGATATTTTGTGTTAAGCTTTTGTTAGATTTAATGTTTTCTTTGACAGATGAGTCTATTTCCTCTATTGTATCTTCAGTGCTTGAGATTCTCTCTTCCATCTTTTGTATTCTGCTGTTTATGCTTGCATTTGTGGTTCCTGATTGTTTTCTCATGATTTCTGTCTCTATAATTCCTTTGGCTTGTATTTTCTTTATTGTCTCTATTTCAGTTTTCAAATCTTAAATAGTTTCTTTCATATATTTGATTGCTTTTTCTTGGTTTTCTTTAAGGGATTTGTTGATGTCTTCCAATTTTTTTGTTTGTCTTTTCCTCCGTTTCTTTGAGGGAATTTTTCATTTTCTCTTTAAGGGCCTCAAACATTCTCCTAAAGTTATTTTTTTAGGTCACTTTCTTCTGCTTCATCTATATTTGGTTGTTCAAGTCTTGCTGTTGTAGGACTAGTTTTTACTGGTGTTGTGTTGCTCTTTGAGTTGTTGCATGTGTTTTTACCTTGTCTACCCATCCTTTCCTCTGATTGGTATAGTTGGGACGTCTGTGACTCTGGTGATCATTCTTTCAGGTGCCAGTGGATCCAAGGCTCAGGTGGCTGCTCCTTGGGTGCAGTCAGGGCCACAGTTCCAGTCACGCTATTGGTCATTCCATCTTCCTAGAGGTCTCTTGGCACTCCCGGGATTTGCTTTGCAATACCAGGGGTCGTTCGGACCTGCACCCACAGAGATTGCTTGCTTGGGGATTTTTTCTGCTAAAGTTGCTGCCTTGGGCATGCTCTGGCAGAGGGCCTGGCTCAGGTCTACTCCCTCAGCAGTTCCGGATTTGTGCCCTGAACCCGCTGAGGCCTCTGGTTCCAGTATATTTCGTCAGAGGTTCCAGACTCATGCCTGGACCTGCAGAGGTCCTGGCTCATGTCTACTCCCTAGGAGGTTTCAGACTCATGCCCAGACCCATAGAGGTCTCTGATTCCAGCCTACTCCCTCAGCGGTTGCTCCCTTGTACCTGCTTCTGTAGAGTTCGTTTTCTCAAGTCTGCTCCACCCTAGGCCGCTGGCTCAGTCCTGTTTCCATAAATGTTCCTGGCCTGGATCCAGTCCTGCAGAGGTCCCTGGCTTGGGGTTGGTCCCACAAAGGTTTCTGGCTCCAGTCTACTCCCTCAGAGGTCCCAGACTAACGCCTAGACCATGGAGGTCTCAGGTTCCCCCCTACTCCCTAAGAGGTCCCAGACTCACGCCCAGCCCCGCAGAGGTCCTGGCTCAGGCTTCTTTAAAAATATTTTAAAGGATACAAAAAAGCAGCCTGATGACGAGACACATGGGATAAAAGTCAAGAAGCATCCTGAGCACAAGATCTCATCCTGGAGTTGGGATGGGCTGCCGCCTCATCACCTAAATAAATTCTTGTTCAACTTCCTGTAAGCCTTGTGTGTTAAGCTGATGAGAAGTTCTCCCAGCCCTGTCCTTTGGGGTTTTAGAAAGATTCTTTGGATAAGTGGGACTGAAATATAGATGCCAGTGTGGGAAGGTGATTGGATACAGAGAGTAGGAGCAGATGCTAATGAACAGTTGGGAACCTGGCAGGGATGTGGGTCCTGAATCTCCTTGCCTCCACTATGCAGCACTCCTTCCTCTAGGACTTAGGGAAGGCCCCTTCTGAAAAGAGCAGGGCCTGCTGTTGGAGAATTTCCATATGACCACACAGAAAGGCCTCTGATTCTCTTCGGGGAAGAGATATTCTGACTTCTGTGGCTTGCCTCTCGGAGAAAAAGGAGTAGGTTAGAGAAAATGAGACTGCTCTGTGGACCACTTCTGGGGTCCCAGACTCCCTTCTACGTTCTTAAAAAAAAAAGGACTATTTTTCATTTTTATTGCTCTGAAACCGCTTTAGCCACTAAGGATGAGATGCCAGTTATTATGCTTCAACAGAACACATGCTCATTGTTCTACTTGTTCAGGAAAATAACGAGGGTTATGATGGGAGTTGCAGTCCAGGATCTGCGCTAGGAAAACAAAGCGTCTATATCCTATTATCACAGGGGACTGGAGGTCAGGCATTTGCTGGCGTACAGCTCTTCGCAGTAATCTGATGAGGAACAGGGATGGCTAAGCGTGGTAGGGTGGGCTGGAGTTGGTGACAATGACAGGCAGGGCTGGCAGGTCGGATGTGAGGGATGCAATAGCAGTCCTGGAAAGACTGATATGGAAGTGGCTTTGGGTACAACGCTGAGGAACGCAGGTCTTAAATTTACGCGTTGTTTGATCAAGTATGTGAACACATGTTTATCTGTAGAAATATTCTGTCAGCGTTTAGGGAGCTTTAATTCAGTCTCAAGTCTTGGCCCCAGCAAAGGAATTTCAGCCTGTCTGAGATCTGCCTGTAGGAGAGGCTGCCTAATAGTAAGCCATTTGGTTTTGCCACTTTTTCTTTTCCTTTCTGGACAGCTGATAATACAAATGGAGGTATGCATCTGTCAGCACGCGCATGCCAGTGGCTTGGGTTTCCTGGATATAACCTAATTTAATTGTGTCTTTTATTCTTGAGGCTATTTACCCCCTGTCTGTGAAGTGTTTTTGTTACTAATATGCTCTGATTTCCTGTCACTAAAATAACAATAACAATAATAAAACAGCTGCAATTCCGGTGGTGGTCCTATTGATCAGGGAGAGACTGGGAGTGATGCTGGAAGCGCAGATAACTGGGCTAGTGCTGTAAGACAGACAGACCTCACCCCTCACAGGCAGCCACTGCTTAATTCATTTTGTATTTATCCTGTCGTCCACCCTGGCCCTTGATTTCCCCCCTCTGCTTGGCCTACCTTGTCATGCTGTTCTCTAGAAAACCAGGTCACCCTGTACCTAACTTTTCCCTGGCCAATGATGTTTTAGCTGCTTACTGAGCCCGCTGTGTTGTACCTAATCCTCGCTCAGCCCCAGCTATGTGCACTGCCATTAGGAACATTATAAATCACCACTTAAGGACCATAATACCTACGTTAATGGTTGGAACAAAAAGTCACCCCCTCCCTTGTGTCTAAGCGGCAGTTGCGGGCTCCCAGAAGAGGCTCTGCACTGTCTTCCTAGCCATGGCCGCCGTCTTCCACATTCCCAGCCCTCACCATTCACAGAACATCCTACTCCATAGCACGCTGCTGCTTGTCCTTTCTCTGCTACCAGAGATGGGGACCTGCTTTCCAACCATGGGGTTTCCCTGAAAGGAACTAACCACAGTCACTTGCCAACAGATAAGGCACTTAATGCATTTATGGCACATTTCCTTATATGTAAATAAAAGAGTTGTTGTTTCTTTACTTGTTTTCTTAACATCGTACCAGGATTGGGAAGACTTTATTGATGATCCAAGGACATAAGATTTTTATCTTTCATAGAAAGACAAAGAAGAGGAGGAGTAGGAGGAGGAAGAAAAAGAGGGAGAAGGGGAAGAAGGAAAGGCCTTACACAGATGCTAACAGCTGCTGTAATGATGAAGAAGTACATACATGGGGCAGGTTATACACATATGTGTATATGCGTATGTATGTTTTATTTTATAATATTGAGTGGCACATGTGTCAGGTATAATGATAAAAAGATACTTTTCTGTGTAATTACTCTCTCTCTCTCTTTTGAGACAAGGTTTGATGTAGCCCAGATGACTGTGACTTTGGGGTTGCTATGATGATGACCTTGAATTCCTGACCCTTCTTGCCTTTGCAGAGTTCCTGTGGACTGGGATTATAGACATCCGCCACCACATTCACCTAAAAAGTTCCTGAGACACAGACAGGCCAGGGAATAGGCACTTGCAATGCAGAATGATAGGAACTATCATAATAATGAGTTACGTATGAGAATGCACGGAATGCATACTAATTCAGTTGAAGACGGAGAGGGATTGGGCAAGGTGCAACCAAAAAAAGGGAAAACAGGGACTCTGAGAGCTGAAACACTCTTCAGAAAGGATCTCTCAAAGAGTGAAGTCAAACGGGAAGACTGGAGGAGTAGGCAGATGTCACTCGTAGAGGGGTTGGAACACTGGTGTGCTAATGGGAGGTTTTAAGCAGGGGTTCACATAATCAGATGTATCTCAGTGCTGTACGGGAAATATCTGGAAGGAGAAAAATGAATTAAGGGAGAGCAGTTAGGAGGCTGCTAGGGTAAACTAGTCAAGAATATAATTGCCTGATCCAAGATAGTGCTGGAGGCTTACACAGAATGGGGTGGACTCGAGAGATATGTGGGAGGTAAAATCAATAAGACGTGATGTTTAATTAGATATAAGGGATGGAGTCGAGGAAAGAGTGAAGGGCAGAACACTCGTTATATCTGGATAACCACAGGGTTGATGGTGCCCCCCACTGAGATCATAGTCATGGACAGAGAAGGAGGTCTGGGGTGTGGAGGGATGATAATTTCGGTTTGGGATGTAACATGGGGAACTTTGGATTCCATGAGATGAAATAAATGTACACATGTACACGCACAGATACTGAGACGTTCTGCTGTTTATATTTTCTGATGAATTCTTGGATGTTTCTAATTCCAGAAAAGGGACAGAATTACAGACTGCATGGCTCTCACATGACTGCCAATGCTGACTAGACATGGGACAACTGTCAGGAACAACATCAACCAAATATGCTGGCTGACCAGTAATTTGTGTGGTCAGCTTCAAATCAATGTCAATCAGATTCTTTCGCTGGGTTGTTTCAACCAGGCAAGCTACCCAGAGCTTCCAGCCACAAATAGACAATGGCATGAGGTTGTCTTTCAGGTTTGGGCTGTGGTAGCTGCTGGGTCTCTGTGTAAATTGCTAAGAAGACAGCAAGCTGCCACCGCCTACAGTCTTCCTAAAAGACTTGAAAAGAGGAAGATGGAACAAATACAGACTGACGGAGAACTTGGAAACCAAGCCACTATCCTTGAGTCTCTGGAAGAGAAAGATACGCAGAAAGAGACAGGGAAAGAGGAAACACTTGGTTTGTTCTGACTTTCAATTCCTGATTCTTTGAACATGATCACATGCGTACACACACACACACACACACACACACACACACACACGCACGCACACACACACTCGCACATATCGTACATGCTGAGGATTGTGATGGCTACTCTTGGTTGTCAACTCAATTAAATCTGGAGTTAACTAAAATCCAAGAGGCTGAATGACCTGTGGGGGGTTTTTCTTAATCAAATCATTTGAAGTGGGAAGACCCGCCTCGAATCCAGATCTTCTGAGGTGGGAAGAGCCACCTTAAATCTGGGTCACACCTTCGGCTGGCAGCCTATAAAAGGACATGGAAGAAGGAAGCCCTTGCTCTTTGCCTGCTTGCCCACACACTCGCTGGCAAGTTCGTTCCTTCACTGACACTAGATTTTATTTCTTCAGGATTCTGACATATACTGAAGGCCAGCTGAGACATTCAGTCTTGTGAACTGAGCAACTACTGGATTCTTGGAATTTCCATTGGCAGACAAACATTGTTGGACTAGCTGGAACACAGCCTGTAAGCCACTCTGATAAATCACAATATAAATATATATTCATTATATCAGTTATATTACTTAAAGAACCCTGACTAATACAAATACTTAATTTTTTCATTCTAGTTCTTTTGAGTATATAGCCAGAGTTCTCATTAAAACAGAAATCAGAACCAGGAGTGAGGCTTCAAGTGATAAGGCCTTAAAATCTAAAGCTAAGCTATGATCTCATTGGAATTATATATAATAAAAACACACTACAAGACAGGAAGTTTGCAGCCTGTGATTTTGGGTGAAGGAATAAATAATAGGCACATATAAGCCATGGAAACCCAGTTTACATGCATAGGTTAAACCCACTGGAAGTTTTATGACTGAATTAACAGAAAATGCATAAGAAAGACTATTCGTTGCTTATGGCTTTAGCTAAACGCTAGCAGCAGAGAGACAGGGTTCTGTCTGGAAGACCTGTCTATCAGAAAATGAGGGCAGGGTGATTATATAATTTTGGTGCAAAGAGCCCATTTTGCCTGTAGCTGAAGCTCTCTGATTACTCAGAACCAAGTTCAGAAACTAATGGTCCTTGCTAAACTATGGTCTAATCCTAATTTTCTGTCTCATTGAGTTTCTAGTGCCAATGTTAAGTCCCTGATTGACAAAGATAGATATTGGGGCTGCTGAGAAAGGGCTGTTTGGGAGGAGACGTTGCTGGGACAACAGCCTCAAAAGCTCCTTCAAGATGTTTCTTATTCTGCCTTCCCTACAAAACAAAAAGACCCCTTTCCACTAAGTAGCTAAGGTTAAAACGACAGAGGAGAGAAGCCTGGAGGGGCGTACCCCATGCCTGCCAGTTGCATCTCTTCATGTAACATGGCATCACCATTTGAGAGAAGAAAAGCCAGGTTGAGGATGCTAATCCTGCATTCTAAACAGCAGGAAATGTATGAACATGGTACTCAAAATTTATTTCAACTATTAAGAACAGGCACCATCCCAAGGACACCGTCCTTATGGAACCAGCCAAGGCACTTTGTTTTGGTAGTATTTAATGTATACGTGAATAAAAACACGATGCTATTGTCTGTTCCTGAAGAGCTCTTCCTATCCCTATGCAACTATTTTGAATTCTTCCTCCCTGCTTTTGCAACCGTGCTGGTTGCTGGGGGTGTGGCCAAGGTTAAATTCACCATTTACTTTACAAATTGAAGACAGGAAGTTGCAGAATCTCACAGAACAAAAGAGAAATGGACCTAATTTGAATATTTGAATATCATGATGACTTCTTGACACTTACTGCCTGTGAACAAGGAGCAGGCTATACCTTCAAGATCGTCTGTGAGGGCACTGGAGAGATGGCTCAGTGGTTAAGAGCATTTCCTGACCTTCCAAAGGTCCTGAGTTCAATTCCCAGCAACCACATGGTGGCTCACAACCATCTGTAATGAGGTCTGGTGCCCTCTTCTGGCCTGCAGGCATATACACAGACAGAATATTGTATACATAATAAATAAATATTTAAGAAAAAGATCTTCTGTGGGGAGAAGGGGCATGACTTGAAGTTACAGAGGTGATCAAGGTAGACCACAGCATCTCCCCGTGATGCCACAGTATGGGATTTGGGATGGACAGCTTATGCTGGGGAGCTGGGCCTATGAACAAACAGGCTCATCAAACACCCTCAAGGTCTGAGCAAAGAGACGTGGAGTCCGGAGCGGCCTCTGGAGCTGGGCTCCAAACCCTGATAAGCCAGTGAGAGAGCTGAGGAAGGGGGTCAGGTATGGGATGAGAACAAAGCAGGTCTTTGGAGCTGATGACTCTAGAGAGGAAGAGACCCTCATGCCTAGCCGGTTTCTCTGCTTCCCAGGTCTTCTGAGGTCCCTGAAGTCTATTGTCTTCTGCTTTTTTTTTTTTTTTTGGTTTTTCGAGACAGGGTTTCCCTGTAGTTTCTAGAGCCTGTCCTGGAGCTAGCTCTTGTAGACCAGGCTGGCCTCGAACTCAGAGATCCTCCTGCCTCTGCCTCCCGAGTGCTGGGATTAAAGGCGTGCGCCACCACCGCCCGGCTGTCTTCTGCTTTCTTAACTCAAGCATAAGTATAATAATAAGCTCAAACTGCAAGTTCAAGAGCAAGATCTAGGCGAACATATATTTTCCAGATCCATATCATATCTCCATGTATCTAAGACCCCAAGAGTGTATGGAATCACACAATAAAAGTGCAGATGAAACACTTTCTTATTCTGGTCATTACAAATGCCTTGTAATACATACAAGAATGTAAATTATTATTATTTATATATTATTCTTTATTATTCTGTCGAGCCGTCCAAGCTCCATGAGGAAGCTACTGCTGCCGCTCGCTCTCCTTTTACAAACAAAGTGATGGAAAGGGTGACGTTACTTTGCCTGGGTCACACAGCCTACAGGAGTAACTGCAAAAGCCTGGGATGAGTTTATCTTTCAGTTCCTTAGCAACAGAAAGGACTCAGAGTTCACAGGGCAGAGGTATAAGCCCTGGACCAGAGTCTGGAGGAGCAATTCTTCTCTTAAAATGAGTACCACTTTGTAGTCACCAGGACATTTGCAGAGATGTTGGAAGAGAGCAAGCGAATGAAAGGATGTTTGTCCCCAGCGTTTCTCAATTCCCCTGTGCATGTGGGGGTTCTCGTCCCCCACTCCATCCACCCACCATCTCTAGTCTCGCTGCTCTCTGTTCTCTCTGGATGAGACCCACTAACCTGTCTGCTCACTCATGAAACAGAGAGAAACGTGTACCCCATAGCTGTCCTTCCTCAGTTCTATCCCCACTATTCTTAGGGTAATGCCCCCAGTTTTACTAAGTGGAAGTGAGCAGTGGACAAGGACAAGGTAAATGGTATTTTGTGGGAAAATTTTACATAGCCCAAATAATTGCGGAAATGCTGAATTAAACAAAAGGAGATGTCTGTTCTTGATTCATATCTCCTAGATTAGGGCATGCCAAGAATGTCCCAGAAGGACTTGACCACCCAACAGCTTTCTAATGTGGCAGGATTTTCAACAGTAATGGAGGAAGGGAGAAAGACGTTGTGGAGGCGGGAGGCGTACAGGAACATCTCAGATCCTCCTCAAGGGCTTGCAACCACCCACTCTCCTGTTCATGTGCAACTGACCTTGGCCGGAAATCGCAATAGGTAGGCGGGGGTTTGTCTGTGTGGGTTGAATGTGTGGTTCAGGCAACTGTGTGTTTGTACAGCCGTGCACCCACACACCTAAGCACAATTGCTGGCAAGCAGTTCAAAGGTATGAACCGGGAGAGATTTTATTATTCGGTGTTTGAAGTTTCCCATCACCTAATATTTGCTCAGATCTCTTTGGGGACACTTTGATAAATAAAGCAGAGCCTACCTCGTGGTGGCTGGAGCTTGTTGCTCTAGGTGGTTGGAGCTCCTATAGTTCTTCAAAGCCTAAGGTCGTTTGAGAGGATATATGCTCCGACTCCATGTTCTTGGCCCTCTCCTTCTCCTGCCCTACCTGCCGAGGACATTCTGGAGGAGCCTTTGCCTTGAACTTCTTCCCAACTTGACACCCTCTGTTTATTTTTGCACCCCTAATTACCCTTTCAACTTGCCCTGGTTTATTTTTAGAGGTTTCCTATCCACCTCATTAACAACTTGCAAAAGCTCCTGTCTCATATTTCTCCCCTTTATACCCTTCATTAAACACAGTGGCCTTTGTTATCTTGGAGCAGGGGCCTTGTTAGGATTTAAATGGAATGACTGGAAGCTATTGCCTAACTGATTTTCAGGCGTGCCTTTCCAGTCCTCCAATCCTTTTGTTTGCCTGGGAGTCCAGGGCCTGTCTCCCTAGGGTTCTCTCTGTTCTTTTTTGGTTGTTCTTTTTAGTAATCAAAGGCTCAGCCTGGAGAAGAGGCTCGGCTTCTGGCTGCTCTGTTTTGGTCTTGTTGATTTGGGGGGTGGGGGTAGACAGGCAGCTCGCACTCGTCCTCTTCCTCTGTTCCCACCAGGGGTGATGAGGGAAGAGGTTGGCTTGGATTTTACTCCCAAGCCTTGGCAGCCAATGTGTGAACCGAATGGCAATGCTTAATTAAATGAACACCAGGACCAAGGTCCCGAGCTTACACCTGCTGATCCGCCCACCTCATCAGGAAAACTCTGCCTAATCACTCCTTTCCACTGGCCCAGTTTGTATTCAAGCCTTCTTGGTAGGACTGGCCAGCATACTGAGCATCCTTCATCAGAGATACCATATCCCGGTACCATCCTGCAGAGGGAGGAAGGGCTGCAAGCGCCAGAAGAGGGGCCAGATCAGTGGTCTGATCTGGGTTTTCTGGGAAGGGTTAGGGACTCTGAGGGAACCTATGGTTTGACTAGAGCAGGGGAAGCCTGGTCAGTGAGATGTCCTCTTTTGTGAGATTTCTGGTGTCCCTGGCAAGAGATGAGCCCTGCCATCTGTGCTACTGGCTCAGGACTGATGGGTGTGGAGAGAAGGAGCCAGGCTTCTGGAAGCAGGATGGAGTGGGTAGGACCAGACTCCTCTGTGTTGAAATCTTTGCTTCTTTCATGGTCTGGAAAGTTCTCTTACTTCTCTCAAGAAGGAGGAGATATCTCAAGGGCGATGGCAGAAATGATCATAGCAATGTATGGAAAGGGCTGGGCACAGTGCCTGGTATGTCATAATCCTTCAACAGACAGCAACCAGTACGGTTAGTATCATCAGTAGAAGGTAGCCCTCCCGGCTCTAAGTGACTTCTGGAGACCATAGGAGAGCATATTTAGAGAAGTGAAGTGACCCGACCCTGTGCTCTGCGCACGGGGCAGGACAGTTTGTGTTTATTGTGAGGTTGCTGGTTTCGGCCTAGGAGACACCATCTACTCATTCTTTCCTAGTTTTCTTTGTAAGCACCATTCCATGTCTGGCACTTATGCAAGGCAGTCTGGAGACCTCAGCTCTCAAGCATCTCTAACTAGATTATACTCTAGAAGGAAAACACAGCCATTGGACTTGGAGAGGGAGAAAAAGGAGCTACTGATTTTGATCTGAAAAGTACAGAACTCTGGGCAGACATTGGAAGGATGTTTTGAGCAAGAACATCCTCTTAGTTCATTTTCCTGTTGCTATAGCAAATATTCAAAACTTAATAATTTATCATGATAGTGAATTTATTCAATTCATGGTTCTGGAGGCTGAAGGTCTTAAGATTGGGCAGCTGCAGCTATGGGGTGAGGGGGCGTCTGTTACGTCATGACATGGCAGAAAAGCAGGGCAAGTGGATATTCAAAGAAGGGGCAAAACGGGTGACTCTACTTTATAAAAAAAACCCACCCTTGTTCTATGAGCCCACAGTCATGAGAATGAACAAACTCCCGTGAAAAAGGCAACCCCTCTTGATGACTGCATCTCTCAGGGGATCCGCTTAACCAAACTACCACAATGGCCACCAAGCGTCATTGGACATGAATACCTGAGAGGACAGCCCATGTTCAAACCGCAGCAAACGTGAAAGATGAGAAGCCTTTTCATGGGCAAAGGAGGGACGGAAGAACATTCTAGAATGAGGGAAGAGTTTTAGTGAACTCCCGGAGAAGTGAAAATGCATGGGTGTTTGGTGAGTGCAGCCTGAGAGAAGAGAGGAAAGCAAGCACACAGGGCAGGACAGAAAACCTCAGGCAAGAGTTGATGACTCCCAGGTACAGAGGTTGCTAAGCTGGGAGCCGAGGAAGTGGGCAGTAGAATAGCAGAGACCCACAGACCACTTAATAAACCCCTGTACTGCTTGGGACCCAAAGGAAGAGGCCTGGACTAAGGCGTGTTGTGGTGTCCAGATGGTACTGGAGACAAGTCTAGAACATTCTTTGGATGAAACGGTTAGGATTTGACAAGTACCCGGCCTGAGGAGAGGTTGAACCAGGAGTAGAATTAGAGGCTCTGGGCCTGGTGTTGAGACTATTTATTAAGGTGCCACAACCAAGAGGAGATACCCAACGAGATTGGTAGTCTGTTAGGGTGGGTACCGTGTATAAACATCCTGCAGAATCTGTGTGGAGTTCTCTAGCAGGAAATTGGGAGCTCCAGAGAGGTGGCTGCTTTGGGCAGCTCAAAATATGTTCTCTTGGGCCGAGAGGTGGAGGTTCAGCTAAACTCCCATTCTTGGGCTCAGTGGTTAAAACCAGTGTCTGCCCAGGCTCTCGCTTTTACCTTCTGAATCCGTCAGTCCCTCATTGTCTAGCATCTGCTTCGTAAAGCCCTCCAGGATTTGCCCTTGGAGCCTGTGCAATGCTCGTTGGCTGTGGGAAGGTGAGGATTGGTGGAAGAAGATGGGCAGCTGAAGAGAAGCCCAAAGAGCTGCCCGGCCAGAGCAGCATTGTCCGGCTTCCTCATGCCCCTGTTTGTCCCCAGCCTGGGTTGTGAACACATGTCCTCAGTCAGGGCCAACTTTCTGCCTTGTTTTCTCCTTTCAGTCTGGAAGACAGAAGTAAGGATGTGTTTGTGGGAAGGAGATGGCTCACCCTGCTGCCACGGAGGCTGATGTGTATAACACCTACGAGGGCAGAATGTGACGTTCAGGGCCCTGGACAGAGCTTCTAGAGTGGGCATCTCTGCCATGAAGACCTTCTTTCGTTTGTGCTGAGAACAAGGGCTGATGCCACCTGGGGTAGACCTGAGTCTATCGCCCTGTGAGGACCCTGTGGGGAGAATTCGAGCACATCACCCCGGGAGCCAGGGCTGAATAGAGGTCTTCTCAGAAATGACCGTTCACACTCAAACCCAGTGTCTAAGTCTGAGACCAAATGCGCCTGAAGACACGGACCTGGACTTCACCCTACATGAGAACCAGCAGTCGGGAGCTGGGATCCAGGTTGCTAGGCTCCGACACTGGAGGGCTGGCGTCTCTGTGAGCAGTGAGTCCCATTTCTACCAAGCTTTCCGGTGGTTAGGGCCACATAAAGTTTAGACATTGCTGCCAGACCTTGCCCTCAGTTTCTGTTAAGCCTGGTGCTTGGCCATCTGTCCCCTTCCAGTGATGGATTCTTCCCTCTAGCAGAATCCTACCTGACCCACATGCAGGGCAGCAGCAGGAAGGACCTGGATGACCAGAAGGCCCTGATTGGTTGAGGACAGATTTGGTGAGAAAGAGGTAAAATTTGGATTCAGTGCCGGTTTCATCTGTGGAGGGAGGAACAGCCCCTCTGGGACTTCCTAGAGAGGCTGAAGTTAGGCCCCAGACTCTGACTGGGACTGGGAGTCTCGGTTTGGTGAGGACAAGCTCAGTTACAGAGGGTCACTGGCTGGAGAGACAAGCGTGGAGACCTGTGACATACTTTGAATGCAAGATGAATGCATGTCAGTTTTACAGGCAGCAAAGGCCTTGCTAATTTTTAAAGCTCTCTGCAAACATTAATTATTCCTTTCTATGCCTGTGGGCAAAAGGAAAGTCAGTAAACAGTTAACGGAGAGGTGTATGCCAACGTCTTATGGTGGCTGAGCTACCAAATAAGCACAGGGAGGGCTTGGGTGCGCGGTCATTATCCAGGGGCCAAACGTGATGAGTTTGCTCAGTGATGCTTAGAAACAAACAAACAAACAAACAAACAAAAACAATTTGACTGTCTTTAAGTAGAGCCGTCACTGTCCAGTTCCCACAGCCTGCCACTCTCTCTTCTTACACATCTGTGCTACCTGCTCAGCCCAGGAAGGTACTGGAGTTCTCAAGTCCTGGACTGGCATAAAGGAGGGTGAGCACTGAAATTCCAAGGAGGACAGATTGTGGGAGTAATCCACAAGGGATTGTGTGAGACCTGGAGACAGAGCGAAATAGTGAGAAAGACTTAAAGGGGACAAGAAAGACGAAATACACACGGCACACGGAGATGGAGGGAGGGGAGTCAAGAGTCAAACCAAGAGGTGAATGCGGCGGGAGCTGCAGAAAGGAGGTCTGCTGGCCGTGCTGGGACCAGGCTGCGCAGGATATTCTAGGGCCTTGCTGAAGGGGCTTGGGTACTCAGCCAGGATGTTGGCCAGGTCCTCTACAGGGTGGTCCATGATGTGAAAGGGTCTGAGGTCTGGACTATTGGTGTGTGAACTGGGGTGACAGCAAAGATGGATCCCATGATGGAGAGCAGAGTCCCTTAAGGGGTAAACTCCAGGGGAGCAGGTTGGGGCTGCCTTCTTCAGTGATAATCCACTGGTTCCCCGGGCTGGAAAGAAGGCAGAACGGTGAGTATTCATGAGGTTTGGCAAAACTCCCTAATGAGTGTCCTTAGGAAGCAGGGCTCCAGCGTATTTGGCTTTGTTTGCGGGGCTGGCAGGGGCTCCCTGCACACCTGGATATAAGCCACTCCACGGAAGGGTGTGGCTGCCTCTCTGCAGGTCACCGTGTACTCCCAGCAGCTGTGCTTGGCCAAGGCCGAGCTGTTAGGTGGCTTGGAATGTCCTAGATGTTCGTTCCAGCCAGAGAAGCTGCGCTCTGGTGCATGAGCCGGGGTTGCTGGAGCTCCTACATCTGCCCAGGCCACTCCAACTTGCAGGTTGGCCAAACACCAGCCAGCTTTCTGTTTGCTCTCCACTTACCTAAAGCAGCCTGTGAGGTCAGAGAGACTGGCTCTCAACTGGGGCCCAAAGTGAGGAGCACACTTTCAGGGATAGAGGTTGTACGTCTGGGATGAGAAGAGTTTGGTACCACGTGTCTTCACATTTTCCCCTAAAGTGAAAATCCAGCTGGTGTGTTACCTGCTTGGTCTCTGAAGCAGAACCTGGTATTTATAGGGACCAAACCAAGGGCCAGTCAGCTTCCAGAGGGAATTCCTGAGCCCAGAGTTCTCTGGAGCAAGCACCGCCTGGCTTTCTCCCATTGGAGTTCAGCTAAGGTTTTCTCTGGAAAATGCAAAGATCTGCTTGGCTTGGAGAAGTCTGAAGGAAGTTTGAAAGAGAGAGAGAGAGGTAGAGGGAGAGACGGAGTCAGAGACTGAGAGAAAGGTGGAGACAGACAGAGACTGAGAGACAGATCCGTACGTGCTTGCTGGCACCATATGCGCTGTGCTTATGCATACAGAGGCCAGAGATGGGCTTGGGTGTCTCCTTCTGATCTCTATTACTCCGAGAAAAGAATCGCTCCCTAAACCTAAACCTGAGTTTTTCAGTTAAGCCCCAGCAATCCTCCTATCTCCACCTCCCATTAACACTGGGGTTTCAGGCTCAGGTGAGAGCACCCTTGGCTTATTATATTGGTTTCGGAGTCTGAACGCAGGTCCTCACGCTTGTAAGTGTTCTCAGTCACAAAGTTAACTCTCTAGCCCCACCTCGTCTTTCCTGATGAGCGTATAAAAACACCTTGTGCATTTCTATAGTCGATGGCAGGAAAGTGGGTGAAGTCTCGGAGAACGATTCAGTTGTGTGTGTATGTGTGTGTGTGTGTGAAAGAGAGACAGAGAGAGAGAGAGAGAGACAGAGAGAGACAGAGAGAGACAGAGAGACAGTGAGAGACAGACACAGAGAGAGACAGAGAGTGAGTGTCCCCCTGCCTCTGAAATTGTGCCTTAGCTAACCCACTGTGCAGAATCTAGGCCTGGCGGTTGTTGCACACACACACACACACACACACACACACACACGCACACGCACACGCACACGCGCACACACACACACACACACACACACACACCTGTCAGCTGCAGGGAAAAGGACTTGTGAGATAGCTGACATTTTAAAAGACAGCCGGAATGAGTGAGATATCGACTGACAATTCATTAAATGTCACCACTTTTTGTTTCCCTTTAATGCTCGGCGCTTAAGTTATTCTAAATTAATTACGCAGCCACTTGATTTACTCCTCGCAAGCATCCCTCGTCCTGCCCCTCCCGCCCTTTCTCTGCTTCAGAGCAGCCCCTGTGCCTTCTTCCCTCTGTGTTCAAGTTACCCAGTTATGAAAGGTGAGTGGAAGGAAGCCTTCCAATTCCTGGGAGGCCAAGCAGGCGCCCAGGGGCAGTGTGACCTCAGTGCACCCTGCCCCTGAAGCTCTGCTGAGCCATGCATAGCTGCTGTTGGAAACCCACTGTAGAGTGAACAGAAAAGAGGCTCTGAGAGTCTACGGGACCCACTAGGGAAGACTCGTGTCTTCTTAGTACATTTGCTGATGCTATAACTGAATGTCACAGACTAGAGAACTCACAAAGGGAAGAAACGTATTTGGTTCATGGTTCTGGAAGCCAGGGAGCCTAAGAATACGGTGGTGGCATTTGCTTAAGGGCCGTGGGCTGGGTCATATTGTGATGGAAGGGCATGGGACACTTACGGTGGAGCAGAAAATCTAGCAGGCTCATTTTTATTAGGAATCCATTTCCAAGAAAACCAACCCATACCTATGGCAACAGCCTGATCTGCTCATGAGGGCACAACTCCTATGGATCTAATAATTGCCTGCAGGTCTCGGCTTTTAAAAGCATTAAGAAGGCAGTTATCCAACAGGAGAGTCTGGGAATACAGCTCAGTGGTTTAAGGCTTGCATAGCGTGCATAAAGCTGGGACTCTAATACCCAACAACAACAGCAACACACACACACACACACACACACACACACACACACACACACACCACATTTTGGAGGGATCATTCAAACCACAACAAGATCAAAGAAATCCAAGAAGTCAGGAATTAACCCAGGTCTTCTTGGATCCTGAGTTTACAACACATTGGAATCAAAGGGATAGATCCATTCCCACCAGGGAGATCTGGCAGGAAACAACATCGCATGACAGGTGGCCATCGGGATTCAATAAGCTGGAGAATTCAATTGTACCCTTGCTTCCTTGGTAGGAGGGCGGGCGAGCAAAGGGCACAAGGGCATCTGCAAGCATGAGGACGTCTCTGCACAGGGAGCTGGGCATGTCTGAATTATGGGAAAGCAAACACTATTGGAAATTTAAGGAAGACAGTATCTGAGGCTTGTGTGGCTCTTTGATTTCACAATCTATTTTAACTCCTGGGTGTCACCATCAGTAATTCCTCCAGAGAGATATAAGGCCAGGGCACAAAATGATTCTGCCCCTTTTGTTCTGGTGATTAGCAAGTCTCCTGCCATCTCAGGGAGTCAAATTTCCAGAAATTCTTAGAATTTCTAGCCACAAGCTTCCTCCACACTGTCCCGGACTGATGGGTCCCCACATACCTAGCTCTGGCAGTTTTCAGGAAGAAGCCACAGAGAGGAGAAATGTTACATGTCTCCAGAAAGAAAGCCTGAGGCACCTGCCTACGTGGATGCTTTTTGTGTGTCTGGATAGTCCCTGATATGTCACCAAACCTCCCCATCCACAGAAGTAAGAGAGAGCTACTTCAGGACACAGCGTCAGGCACCCTCTCCGTGCCTCTCCGCAGTACTCGTGTTCTGAGCTGGTTGTCTTCAGCTGAGAGCCCTACAGCAAGAGAGTCCCATTCTGGTACTGCAGGGAAGGAGACGTGTGATGGCTGGGGACTGAGTGGACCTGTGGAAGTGCCTCAGCTTGAAGGACTCCCCTGGAGTCCCCAAACCCTGTCTTTCCTGACCTGTGATGGCTTACATCCAAGCTGTCTATTTTTTTGAGTCTAATGGCACAGGTCTTGTTTGGAGCTACACATGGTACTGGAGTGAGCATGCTTGCCTTTGTTGAGCTTCATGCTACTTTCCAGTACAGCTGCCAGGGTACACCAGGGCTTTGCCTTCCTAGCATCAACCATCACAGAGCATGTATATGGGGTAATCGACGAGGGTGTTGAGCAGATCCCATGACATTTTAGTAGCTCCTGAAGGAAATAACTGATGTTGGGGACCAAGAGGCCATTGCCAGGCCCTGCCATGGAAGAGATGAGACTGAGGTTTCAGTTAGTTTTAGAGATGCCCAATGAAGAACAGATGTCTAGGTGTCTGGATTAGCCAACCCTTCTCTGGGAGGCCACACATCTCTGCTGTATCCTTGGCATCGCCCTTGCCATGTTACAGGGAAATGAACCTCTGTGGATGTGGCTGTCTCCTCCTTGGGGCTGCGGGGTCCTTGAGAGCTGTGCTTCATTAGAAGGCAGCTTAACATCATGGTTGAGCATGTGACTCTGAGCTTTAATCATTTAGATTCAGTTATGTGACCTCGGAGAGGTTCTTTAATTTTATAGGATTGAAGAGAGACTTGGATGAGTCAATGCCTGTGGAGCCCTTTAAATGTAGTCTGGCATAAAGTCAGTTCTTAGTGCATGCTAGCTGTTACTGTTATTGCCTGGCATATCCTCAGCCTTCACGTGATGCCTGCCGCTCAGGAAGTGATCAGCAGGTTTACTGAGTAACTGAATGATCCAATACCTGCATGCGTGCGGAAGAGGTTGGCCTCCAGTGATAGGAATTAAGGCAGCTGAAGCGGTTGAGCACTGGGGTCTGGGGTAAGGCAGGAAAGAGAAACTGGGCGGGAGAGTTGAATTTTGTTGGCAATCATGGGAGATGATTTCCAAAGGAAATGAGTGGAAGGTGAGTGAGTGTTCAAGGTCTGGAGGCTGAACTTGACCTCTAGACCTGAGCTTGGTCCTGAACTAAGGGTCACAGCCTGCAGGATCCCCCAATGAGCTGAGGTGACTTTGTGAACAGAATGTGGGCGTATGGTATCCTGAGGGAGTCATTATAGTGTCCTCAAGAGTAGATCCCTATCAGCATTGCTCAAAGCAATCCACAGATACATGACAATCCCTGTCAGAATATAAGTGATGCTTTCTTAAAGAAATGGAAAGCCTCATCCAAATAGTACTTATGTATTTGTGGTACCGAGGATCAAATCCAGAGCCTCACGTATGCTAGACAAGTGCTCTACCGTGCAGCTATGGTATTTACAGGTTGGAAAAAGAATGAAGTTGGAGGAATGATGCTTTCGGATTTCAAAAGTTAATACAAAGCTATGCTAATAAGAATAGCATGGTATTGACATAAGGATGAATCTGTGGAACAATGAACTATATTAGAGGGCTTTGAAAGAAACTGCTGCATGTGTGGTCAGATGATTTTCAGTCTAAACAACTCAGTGTACAAGGGTCCATCTTTTCAACAAATGTTGCCAGGAGAAGTGGGTATTCACACGGAGTGGATGCCTACCTCACAACACACACAAAGCATAACTCAAAATGGGTCACAACTACACGTTAAAAATGCTTAAAGGAAAACATTAGGTTTGGCAATGATTTCTTAGACATCAAAAGCAGAAGCAACAGAAGATACAGTCATCAAAACTTCATCGAAGTTAACTTTTGGGTATTAAAGGACATGGTCAATAGCATTAAAGAGCAGGGCCTTCAGAGATGATTAAGCGGGTAGCAGCACCTGCTGCAAAGTCATCACGATGAATGGGAGTTCGGATCCCAGTACCAACAAAATGAGTCAGGCGTCCCACCTGAAATGCCTGTGACTCAGCTCTGAGGGATCTGGTGCCCTCTTCTGGCCTCCAGGTGCCTGCAGGTGCAAGCACCACCCACACAAAGCAACACCAATGGGAGATCGTTTCGTAAATCACTTACCTGAGAGAAGATTAGTGTCCAGAATATGTAGAGAACCCACACAGCTCAATAGCAAACAAGCCAATTCAAAATGGGCAAAGAATTTGAATAGATATTTTTCCAAAGATGCTAAATGGCCAATTAGCACATTGATGTTCAGCACACTAATTACTGGGAAATGCAAATCAAAACCGTAATAAGGCTGGGGCTGGGGCTGGGCTCAGTCAGTAAAGTATTAGCCTAGCACACACAAAGCCCTCAGTTTGATTGCCAGCAGCATAGGAAACAAGGAACTGTGGTGAATGCCTGGAAATTTAGCATCCACAGTGGAGTCAGAAGAGTGTGAGGCCATCTTTGAAGACATAGTTGGGTTACATAAAACCCTGTCTTACTTACTTAATTAATTCCCATAATTAGATACCACTTTACACCTAACAGCATGGCCAGTGTAAACAATAACAACAACAAAACCACCGTGGCCTAGATGCGGAGAAATCAGATATCTTATGTACCCTGGATGAAGATGGTAAATAGTACTGTTGCTATGGAAATAAGGATGAGGGTTAAAAAAAAAAACAAAGAAATGGATTTTATAATCCTGCAATTAATTCTACTTTTAGGTATGTATAAGTAAGAGTTGGAAGTAGGAATTGAAGGACTTTTGTACTCCAGTTTTGAGAGAAGCATTATTCACAATAGCCTAGAGGCAGAAGTAACCAAGTTCCCACTGGCGGATGAACACATTAGCAAAATGTCATGTCTATACATAATGAAGTATTCGCCTTAAAAATGAAGAACATTCTAACATATACTGCAACATAACGAATCTTGAAGATTTGCTAAGTGAAACAAGCCAGCCATACAATGGCAGACTCTAAGATTCCACTCCTGTGAGGGACCTAGACTTGTCAAGTTTATAAAGACACAAAGCGGGGCTGCGGTAGCTAGGTGCTGGGGGGTGGTGAGTGAGGGCACTAAGTTTTGGGTTTGCAAGATGAAACCAGCTCTTTGGATAGATGGTAGTGACGACAGCTGCAGACCACCGAGCTCCGTACCAAAAAAAAAAAAACAAAACAATCAAAACAGCCTGGTTTTGTGTGATGTGTATTTTACCACAGTTTTTAAAAGGCAGGGGCAGAGCAGAGGGGAGAAGGGGAAGAGAAAGAGTTGCAAACACGATGGAAATGGGCTTTCGTGAACAGGGTTATGTGTAAGCAACTCGGACGAGCCTGTTCTGAAGATCCATCTTCTGGAGCCCTTGACTGATCTTTGTTCATCAGCGTTGTCATTGATGGCTCCCTTGTGGCCACCTTCCAACACTGTTCATGTTGCTGTCTTCTCCCTTGATCCTGAAGAACCTGTCTTGGAGACCCTCCCTGCCCACTGGTACCCACTCGGCAGAGTCAGCTTCCTGTCCTCACATCTCATTCTGGGCATGCAAGCTTTCGGTAATTACCATCTCAGGCCTGACCTCTCTGCCAGGCGGCATCTGGAACTGCAGCTGTCTGCTAGACTCTGCTCCAGCATCTCCAGTTGTTCGGCCCATACTGGACTCTGCCATTGTTCTGCTGTTCCTGGCTGTAGCAAACAAATCCGGACCACTTGGAGCTCAGGTGTAGAAGACACACGAGGAATGGCTTCCCCCTGCCTTGCTACCAGCTCAGCTGAGCTGTCAGCACTGTGCTTGCCCCCTCTGGGACCACAAACTACACAGGCGTCCTGCGTTCCCCATCTACTGTTTGTACTCGGCCTTCTTCCTTTTCTGAATCAACCATTCGGTAGCTGCCACGCTCCACAGGCTGGTTACGTTCGCTGTGGTCTTCCCTAGGGCTATTCAAGTAAACATTTTCTTGTCTTCTTCCCCTGAACTCTTGAACCTCGCGTGTTCTGCGAGGTCATATGGGTAATTCTAGCAGTGGGTTGTGAAGGAATGTGATGTGAGTCACTTCACCAGAACACATAGGCCAATATGATACCAGCGTTCTTTTCCCTTGGGCATGGTAACTAGCGATGTTTGAGAGGTTGGCTGCTCTGTCGTCTGTGCGTCTGGATAAATATATCGAGCAGGGCTCCCCTTGTCGACGTGATGGGCATGTAGAAAGAGTGACAGATATGCCTTTACTCTTTACTGCGTGAGCTGAAGGTTGTTAGTGCAGCGCAACCTAACCTGTACTGACGAATATGGACCCTGTTAGGCTTTTTTTTTGGTTTTGTTTTGTTTTGAGACAGGGTTTCTCTGTATAGCTTTGGTGCCTGTAATAGAACTAACTCTTGTAGACCAGGTTGGCCTCGAATTCACAGAGATCCGCCTGTCTCTGCCTCCCAAGTGATGGGATTAAAGGCGTGCACCTCCCCCCCCCTCGCCTCCGGCTAACCCTGTTAGTTTTTTAAGCTCTAGTTAGAAGCGGTGCCTCAGTGACTTCTGCTTGCTTGACCTGCTAGGAAGGTGACAGAAGGCACGGTGCCTGCTTGGGCATCAGAGCCCTTCTCTCAGCAGTTCGGTTCCCTGGAGAGCAGCGGCCATACAGATGCAGTTGTGCAGGAATGGATGCACCTTCTACTCACCTCTCCACAGGCCACCTTCTAAATTAATTAGAAGCTTGGGGTGAGCAGAGGAGCTATTCTCTTAAGCTGGAGTTTTTTTTTTTTTTTTTTAAATCTCAACTCTACAATACTATTTTTTAATAGTTTTTTTTTTTTTCCTGAGGCTTTGCTAAGTTGTGCTTTTATGAGAGTTAGCAGCATTTCTCTCCTGGAAACACAAAATACAAAAGCAGCGTGCTTTCCAGCTAGGAGGGTGACCCATTTCCTCACAGAGGTTTCAGTCTCTATAGGGGCTGCCTGTGATGCTGAGTGGCTGCGGGATGGCCAGGTCATATGTCCCAGATGCTCTGAGCTTCAGCCTGGCAGAAGGCAGGTGGGACCCAGCCTGTTTTGGTACCCAGATGTCCTTCGGGCAGAGTGAAAACCCAATGGCCATTCTGCCCGTCTCTGACTGGAGAAGTGGCTATCTGCATACGCGAATGAAGAGACAAACAGGAGTTATCCTGTGCCCTGTGTGGGTGCTGCCTGCTGAATCCCGGCAACATAAAAAAGACAAGAGAAATGGGCAAGAGACAGAGATTTAATTGAATAAAAACTCCAGGCTGTGACAGGGGTGGGAAGACACAAAGCAGTAATTAACAACATAATTTTTTTAAATGATGATACAATTAATTAACATCCTGGGTAAGTGCAAAGGGGGAGGGGAGCATCTCTCAGCCAAGAAACACTGCGAACTAAAGGAGGAGAATCTGGCGTCCTTTGCAAACCTCTGTGTGCAAATGGCCCCAGTTATCACAACTTCCACAAAGCTCATCACCACCCCCAAAGGGTTTCTTGTGCTAGGGGAAGCCAGCAAGCCAGTCAACATTGAATTTCAGTTTCTTCTGTATCAGCTTTCTAGGAATTCTCATGGGCGAGGGAGGAATCCTAGGCTGTTGAAAGGAGAAGCCGGTTTGTATCAATCATGCTTTAGGAAGAGGAGGACTGACTTGGCCACCCTTGGTGGGGCCTTGGGGGGCGGGGACCCAGGAACCCAAAGCCTTCCTGGAGTGGGCTTCCATGCCTACTGTATACCATGGCTGGTGGAACTAAAGCAGCCTACTGGGGTGGTAAGAGAGCTGGCCATAACCAGGGCACGGCTTCCTGAAAGTGTTGGGGTGTTCACTTAGTGGAAAGAGTAGCTGTGACATAGAAGGGTCTCTTGGACAGCCAGTGTTATTCCATAATCCGCACAGACCACACCCTCCTCTCTAAGAGTTTAGGATGGAGCATCCTACCAGCTTGAGGGTTTAGGGGTGGCAGCTGGGCATGCATTTGGAACCCACTTTTGGGAGGATGGAATGCTCACACTAACCTCTCTGCTCTTTATCACCCAGAAAACCCTGTCCCCTTCCTAGTTGCACCGATGTATGGCTGCAATAGTTGCCTTAGTGTGGTCCATTTAGCGTCAAGAAACACAACGAAGCTGGCTGCTTGCTGGGACTCTTGTCATGACTTTGTGGGTTTTCTCCCTCTCAAGAGTACTTCCAAATAGGAGACTGCCTGACTAGAAAGACTTATCAGCTGTAAGATATCCGGGGAGACAAACTTTACACACCAGCCTCTAGCCCAAGGTTCATTCTCAGCGGAGTCCAGATTCCTCTACGTTTACTAGAAAGTAGACGGCTTCTTTGCCACACCATCCTGTTGGCTCATTCCAACCTTCTTCTGGCTGGCAGGCATTACATAAAGTTACAGCAGCAGAGAAACTTGGTGGTTTGGCTTAAACTGGGGGCTACTTTATTAAACCACTACTCCTATAGCATGGGGTCTATGCAGAGTAAGATACGAGGTATGAGGATAGCGTCTCTGTTCTTCTGTTGTTGAAAGAAGGGCTTTCTCCAAGTTTGCTTGCTTCCTGCAAGGCCTACAGTGCCGACAATCGGTCCTGTGGAGCCCCAAGTCGGGGTGGGAACTAACCTCGTGTGCTTACTTTAGAGTGGGCGGATCACCCCACTAACAGGGCACGGTGGGAAGGCCACGATAGGAATGTGCTATTATAAATACAGTCATTCATTTTATTTTTGTTTTCTAAACTGAACTTGTCCTATGGTAGAGAGCTAATAGAAAAAACAAACAAGCAAAGATCCTCTCACTGAGACGGAAACAAACACCACAGAATACTTAATAGTTTCTAGAACTAAAGTTTAAGGTAAGTTACTGACCCAGAGTCTGTGGGGCTGACCTAGTCTCCGGCAGACTAGGTTTCAGCTAAGAGGAGGCTCTTCATAGACAGGCAGACTCAAAACTGTGGATTGGATTTCAAAATGCCCCATTCAGAAAAGAACGTGTTGTCTAGATTTTTCTTTGCTCTGTTTAGACATCTTAAACAGCTGCTTGGTACTTTGTGGAATTATAAAGCTATGTATAACACAGAAATCCACTCCGGAACATATGCGCCTCCTTTCTTTACAATGAAGGTTATTTTTGAGAACTAAGATCTTGTTTTCAAACAAATGTGATTATTAACTGCAGCGTGTGGGAAAACATATGGCGTGTTTAGTTTTAGCGGGATTGAAGTTTCCACGAGGGATCAAAAACGTTCCCAGTTGGGGAAAGCCAACAAAGGGGCGCAGGGATCCCCTACAGAGTCACAAACATGGCCAAGGTCTCATGATTTCAACATGGGCCGAGAGGACCACGCCTTGGCTTGTGTCACAGCAGTGAAGAGAGGCCGGCTCCTGGATTGATAGGTCCATTCTTGCAGGTCGCTGACAACACGGCCACAGCTCCATCCTACTGCTGTGCTCTCCAGGGGTGAGCACTTGGTGGAGGCACAAAATTTCAGAGTCAGTCTGCCTTTCCCCAAAAGACTGCTTATTTTACATTGTATTCCCCAGAGCTAACGTCTGGGCTCTCCACTCTCGGTTCTGTATCTCTCATCACTGCGTCTTTCTTCCTTTCTTGACAGCAGACCCAAACAAAGCGAACAACCACAAAAACATCACCTTGGGAGACAGAAAAGACTAAGACAGGTCTGATCACAGACAACAAGGGTCTCGGCCTTGCCCTGCCCGGGAGCAGTGAAGACCGTGGGCTGGCAGGCAGTGGCGGCTGCCGCTGCCATCACCGGGACTGCACAGACACTGCATCTAGACTGAAACAAGTGCGAAAAGAACATTGCTGAGTCCCCGTTGGCGTGGCTCGGCTGCGCGGCTCATGGTGTCGGAGGTGGTTTCGGAGATGGGCATGAGCTCTCACTGTCGAAGCTGGCAGCTCGGCCCTGCCACTGTGGGGAGAAGAAAGCCTGGTTATTGATGGCCGGGGCCACTGACATCTCAGAGTCACTGGCTCAATGCATTGTGTCCACCTCTCCAGGCCTCAGGAAGCTTTCTAGACCATTGCTGTCAGCCATGCAAACACAAAGATACAAGCTCAGGCTTCCTGTTTGGAATGTTTGATTCTTAGAAAAGATCTTCCGCAGACCTAATTTCAGCTTTCTTTACAATATGGAGTGTGTGTGTGTGTGTGTGTGTGTGTGTGTGCGCGCGCGCATGCGCGCGCGCATACACATGCGTGTTTTAATGAGGTGCTATGACTGAACCATTTCTGAGTGCTTCAGCCATTTTTCACACACTGAAAATCAGATCATGTTAGCGGCAAAGAGAGGCAGTGTGTGCTCTTACTGCCAAGAACCTGCGATCATGAATTATTAGCAATTTGCCTGGGAGCTGTTAACACAGGAAAAAGCAACCCTGCTGATGCTTTGGTGGGGGCTCTCTTCTTCAGTCTTAAGGCATCCTATGAGCATTTGCGCCAGCTTGTGGAGGGGCAGGAGGTGAGGAGACAGAGCCCCGCCCATTCCCTCTACCTGTCTCTCAGCGCCCCTCAGAGCCCCATCGAAGCAGGATGACTTAATGAGGCGGAATGGACTGAAAGAGCTGGCCAAGGATGGGTAGCCCCGTGCCTGGAGCCATTCGACCCTTCTTCGGATGAAAAAGCCAGGCATAGCCATGCAATGTTTTCTGGGCAGAGATCTGACCCTGTGAGTAGTCCTGACCTATCCGTCAGGGCTTTAACTCCAAAGTGAGTTAGTGTTCACCACTCTCTCTCTTCTACAACTGGGAGAACCAGTATTTTCTCAGTGCCTGCAGAGCAGGCCCCAGAGGAGTGGGGCGAGGGAAGAAGGGAGGGAGGGAGGGAGGGAGGGAGGGAGGGAGGGAGGGAGGGAAGAAGGGAAGGAGGGAGGGGGAGGGAGGGAGGGAGAGAGGAAGGGAGGGAGGGAGGGTGCTAAGTGATCTACATGGTGTTCTGAACCACAAATGAAGCCCCTTTCTAAGCTATAGGGATCTCTTTCCCGGAGAGATGGAGCTGAGGGAGCATGCGTCCGGATGCTGCGGGGGAATCCAGGACAAAGTTCCCCTTTCTCAACAATTTCCAGGCAAAGCTGAGCTACCTGAGAAGTAGACTATTTGACTTGCAGTACCACCTCCATAGTAAATGGGATGCCTACAGGACCAAGGAGAGCCCACGGTTCTTCTCTGGGTGACTGCCTCCTTAGTTCTCGCTGGGCAGTCACACTGAAGGCTTCTACAACCAGCCAAAGGGCTGTAGGTGTGTTGACAACCACGGCATGCCCCAACCTGAGCTACCTCTGTATGTCAGAACCACGGGTGAACTTGGGGTATCACCAAGTGTGACCCTCGTCTTCTGACAAGCAAGCAAGCAGAGACACAGAGAAGTCAAGATCCAGACAGCTAGGGGCAGAGCCAGGACCCAGTCGGGTCTCCTTACTCCTGGCACATCGTCCTTTCTTGTCCATCCTGCCACTGTGCTGGCGTGTGGCCACCCACTAGGGGAGGAAAGAGACACACGGTGTAACCAGAAGCCTAACCTCTTCAGGTCCACACCAGGTACTTACTCCTAACTCCAGTGGCTGTCTCTCCGCTTGCAGCATCCACGTGAGTGAAATCACAACCGAGGGGCTCCCTGGTGAAATATTGTAAATACATAAATGCCTGGTTCTTGAGCCCCCTCTGACTTCTGACTCCAGTGTTTCTTAACCAGAAGGTGACATGAGATGGCTCCTTGTACTTCCTCTCAGCAAAGCTTCAAACGTCTCCCTTCCCACCTCTAGTGTACACAGCTATTAAGGCTTCTCCCCTGGGCAAGCACTTAAACAGCCCGAGCCACAGACCAGGTCGGCAGAAAACATGAAATGACGAGGGAAGGGCCTTTTTCCTTTCTACGACAGCCCAGAGGGTAGTCACACAGAGCATGGCTGTTTATTCGGAACAAATGAGGGAACGCTGGCTCCCCTCCTAGCCCCTGATGCTCCCTATGAAGATAAACAAAGGGAAGAGATGGGCTTCACGGGCAATGCAGAGGTGAGTGATTCCAGCAGACTTATCAAGGTGGCTCTGAGATAGCACACAGGAAGCTTATTGTTCTGGGGCAGCTGTGTCCTACTCTGGTTCTCTGCTGTACTGAAATGGGTATTGTTCCAACTGAGATCTCAAAATCTGTCAGACCCTCTGAACATGGCCCTTGGTTAGTGAAGCACCTCGGATAAGGTCGCTGGTCAAACCAGCTCTGTGTGTGTGTGTGTGGGGGGGGGTAACAATGACACATAGCCCTAGGAGGGAAGGGCACTGGGTGACTTAATGGCTTTTTATTCATGAGAGATCCAAGCAGGGAAGAAATGCCTTTCCAGTTAATTTGTTTCCCTCAACCTTAATTTTAAACCCCAAACAGTCGAGCCCGCATGGTGCTCTCTGCTCTCATTAATGAAAAAGAAATGATCACAGCGTTGGGAACTCCGCTGAGAGAGGCGTGAGGGTAGGCCCTTTATCATCTCAAACGCTGGGAAGATCTCTTTACGGGTTGTGCAAATACAAGATCTGAGTCTCTGGGTAAACGGGGCCCCAAAGAAGGCAAGACGGGAGGCCATGGGAGGACTGGGAGGCCACGGGAGGACTGGGAGAACACGGGTGAGAAGAACCTCAGGGGCAGAGTGACTGGGTCGTATTAGCCAGGCAAGCATGTAGACGTGGTTTTTTTCAAAAAGGCACTTTCACTGAGAGGGGCAGTGAAAACCACACTGAATGCACACTGCCGAAACCCTAAGTTGCCAAGACAAATGTCCTTTTCAGCTTCTCCTCGTGGAGAGAAGCAATCCTCTGAGCAGAAAATGAGAGGAGAGTGGGTGGGGGAGGGGCGCTCTCCACGCTGCCAGGTCAAGAAAAAAAAGTAAACCCAAAGGATATGAATCAATTTAATCTCTTTTTCGTTTTCCATATACAGTTACTTTCCCTTTACGGTCTCATCAAATATTCATTTTCAAGGGCTTCAATCTACTTTATCTTTCTTGCCTTTGTCATCTGGACTAGACAGTTGGAGTTTCTCAAAGAAAAGGCCCTTGGAATCAATTATTTGGCTTAATTAGACAGTATTCGTCATGATTCCAGGAGCAGGGCCTGGCACTTCTGGGGTACTCTGCACTTAGCTCTGGCCACTGTTCTGATGGCTTCTTTCTTTGTCAAAGGCAGGCGGAGGACCTGGCAGCGGTGGCCCTCCATTGCAGATTTAAGATGAGAGATGCAGCTATGGTCCAACATGCGGGTTCCTGGGCCCATCTGCCCTTGAGGGTTAGCATTTATCAGAAAAGATGAGATGGGGGAGGGGGGCCTCTTTTCTTCTCATTTATCAACCCGAAAACCAAAGGAGGGCAGTGAATTACTTATGTGAAGGGTCACAGCCCAACAAAGGTCTCTTAGCTCACATTCCATGCCAGGCCCCCAGACGACTATTCTTAAATGTCTCCACAATATTACAACGGCAGGGGCGGGGGTTAATGCTTCATATCCTGCTCCTGGGTTGAATCCACACAGACTTTGGTGAGGTGTTAGAATGGCTTCAGGTTGGCTAGTGCTCTGTCTAGTCATTCCTACCTGTGACTGGGAGTAGAAACCTCACTCACACCATGAAGAGAGCCTTCTGGCTGACAGGACTAGACTCCACAGAGGAAGGAGGAGCCCTGAGAGGACTGGCCTTGCTCATTGAAGGGCTACAGGTGTGGTAAAGCCACTGCAGCCACAAGTGCTGGACGGAAAGACCTGAGTTGGCAGGATCCTTGGCCTATTCCTGGCTCCTTGATACTGTCTCAGGGTCTGGGGTTGTAAGCTGACTAGTGTGGCTCCCTGGAAGCCACCTCCTTCACAGATTTCAACGTGTCTAATCCCCTTAGCTTTTGTTCTTTCTGGGGACTGACACCTTGAACCATGGTTGGGATTGCTGTTCCTACCCTGAGAAGGGAAGGGGTCTGCAGGTCCTCAGGCGTGTCTTGCCTTTTTTGGTCAGAGTAGGAAAGAGGTTACTCATAAAGGCTATGTGGAAGAGGAGAGAACTTTTTAGTTTGGAATTAAGGGTTTTCTGTTTTGTACAGTTCTCTAGACATAGCGAGTGCCCACTAAGGTGGAAGAATTAGCACCAGGCTTTCCAGGATGGGCTGGGTAGGATACTGGAAATGAAGCAGACAGCTTGGCTGACCAGTACCTGGGGACCACCAAGAGAAGAAAGGGGGGCGGTTAGGAGGATGGTAACTTAGGGTCCAGACTGGGAGAGGTCTGGATAATGGGAGCCAATAGTGGGTCTTCAGAAGGGCAGGGCCAGGAGAAGTATCCATGTAGATGTGTCCTGCATCTGGACAGACAATAAGTTCTTCTCAAAGCTGCCACTAAGGGAGGAGTAAGGGGCTGGGTGGAAGCCAAGACCGGAGGCCCAGCTCTGCTAGGATTCAGGCCTCCAACTTCAGTGAGAAGGCCTGACGGACACCACCCTCGCTCCAAGCTGCAGTAAGAAGCAGTGCAGAGGAGAGGACCATATTCTTTGGCTCTCTCACCTAAGTGATAAGATAAACCGCCAGTGGTAGCTGCCTGGAGCCTCAGGGAACTTACTGTTCTGATGTTCCTTGCCAATTCTGACCTCACCCCCTTGGGGCTTACTCCTACAGGACAAAATTGGCCCTGCAGGAGCCTTGAGAAAGCTTTTCAGGCCTGGCACAATGGACTTCCGGGAAGACTTCTTCAGAGTTCTTACTTTCCATTAAGGACTTGGTGCTGCTTTTGAACTTTGCTATTTTTTGAGGCAAGGCCCTGTGGAGCCCACATTGGCCTCAAACCTGCTATGAAGCTGAGGATGAGGATGACGTTAAGTTATGAATCCCCTGCCAAACACTGGGGCTACAGGCGTGTGCAACCACGCCTGGCTTTAGACAGTGCTGGAAACTGAACTCGGGGCTTCACGCATGCGAGGCCAGGAGTCTGAGCTATATCCCTAGCCCCATCGTTGCTGCTTTTGAAATGCTCACAGTCAGGGCCGTTTTGCCAGGCAGACTATATCTCCTTTCTCATCTGTGTTATACATTGGATGGCCCCATGCCCGCTTTCCATTAAAGGCGGGGGACTCTCAGCAGCCAACTGCCATTCTCCAGCCCACGCCATCATGCAGGAAAACATGCCAGTGGCCAGGCAACCTCACCCACCTCTTTGAAGGATTTCTTTACCTCCACCAAGGAATGCCAGTGTGCAATGGGTTTCCGCGGATATGCCAGCATCTCGTTCCAGTGGTCCCTGCCGAGGCCTTCAGCATTGATCCCCACTCTACAGACTCCTATGATCTCATTGTGACCAACTCTGAAGGGGAAACAAAGGTATTGGTAGTGTTGGTCATTCAAAATGCCACTAGAACTGAGGTCTGGGCCTTTGGGGTTGGGGCAGGCTCTGTCTAGCACATCTAACTCAGAACCACGAGCTCTGAAGATCAATGCATCAGGGTCTTCAGCTGTGTGGCCCTGAGGCTTTGCCTAACCTCTTATGGTAAGGGACTTAAAGAAGTGAAAAAAAGGCCAAAACTTTATGTGGAATCTCAGGAAACAGTGGCAGAAGGTCCGGTTGGGTATTAGGGGTCTGTCTCTTCCCTTATTTGACTTGGGAAACATGTTACAACCTCTCTGAGGATCCCGGCACTTGGAAATAAACCAACCTGCCCTGAGCATCATTTCCCCACGCCACTTGAGGCTAGGCTGTGATTTATTCACTCAGCAAGAGCATAAATCATCCCTCAAGTGTGTTAGTCAAGCACCTACCATGCCTGAGAACTTGAGCTAAAAATCTAGGGTTGAGGCTTTATTGTGTGATTTCTGGATCCGTCAACTAAATGATACTTGGAGAAGAGTCATGGGAGATGGAGCCGTTGAAAATGTATCTGAGCCAGCCTTAGGAATGAAGAATAAAAAAAGGAGAATAAAAGGGAGGGGGGATTGGTGGATGGCAATTTGGGGTCCAGATCAAGGGTTGTCTGGACAATGGGAGCCAGTGATGGATCTTCAGAAGGGCAGAACCGGGAGAAAAGTGTCCAGGAAGATGTGTCCCGAGTCTGGTGACCAACTTAGGGCAGAAAGTGATGGGCTCTGCACAGTCATCTTGCAGGAAAGGATATTTTAAAGGGCAGAAGATGGGACTTGGCAGCAAGTAGAAGAAAAGCAGTCAGGGATGAATTCAGGGAAGGTGGTAGATAGAGTTATCCCTGATGGGAGCAGACTGGGAAAGAGGAAGTCCATGCTCTTCCTCCAATTCCTATGTCTTTCTTTCCAATGGGCCCTGAATCCCAGGTCTAAGGTCAAGGGCCCCTATGCTGCATTGGAGGAAGGTAGCCATACTTTGCTGGGCAGACACCTACCTATCATAGTCCATAACGGAGATAAGCAGGCTCACTTGATCCATGTTTTCTGGAGGGATGTCAAAGATGATGGCCTCGTTGTAGACAGGATTGAGGGTGTTCTTTTTGATGGTTGTTTTCTTCTTCTTCAGCCTCCGCCCGTCACACAGCAGGGATACTTTGACGTAGGGATCTGTGCCAAGGAGGGCAGTGCAAAAATATCGTGTGTTAAACAGATGGTTGCTGTCGTTTTGTTTGTTTGCTTTTTGACACGGGTTCTCCTTGGTAGGCCAGGCTGGCCTCAGACTCACAACTGTGCACCTGCTTCAGCCTTTCCAAGTGCTGAGGTGACAGGTGCGAGCCACCATTAGAGACAGGTGTTCTCCAACCATGATTGTCACAGAGGGACCGAAGCCCTGGACCTACTGCTGCTCATCAGATGGGATCGGTGGATTCAGATAATTAAGTCACCTTGTATTTATGTAGCACACCTGTCTCTGAGGACGCTCCACACTTAATAAACAGTCTCTGGCTACCTTTGTGTTCTTGGGAGAGTAGCTAATGGTGTGTCACTAATAGGAAAACTAGCCCCAATTTAGACAAGACACTTGTCAATGGCTATGTAGTTCCCAGCCCTAAATCTCAGCAGCATCACGGTCGGAGAGCTCAAAGAGAGTTGAAGCTAACAAAAAGCACCGTTTCTTTCACCTATACAGAATCATCTCCTCTGGAGGGTTGCCAGCTTTTTAACCAAAAGATTGGGGGGGGGGTAAAAATAGGACTCACCGCTGCACGAGGAGCAGCCACATGTTAGAAGGAAGCAATATCACTCGCAAAGCTGTTCTTGTCCTCCCTACTCGGAGACATGATTCTGGGTCCCACTGTCCCAAAAATCCCATTTCTATTTGGAATCAAGAAGCAGGGAAGTGGCCCTGCTCTCTGCTTCCCTGGAAGCCATTTCTTGGCCACTTCTGAGCAGTGAAACTAGGAGGAACTGTGGCCAGGAGAGCGAGGGAGGCAGCCCCCCCGAGACTCGGGGCAGCTGGTTGACATTTTATTTCTCAGTGGGATCTTGGATTCTCTCCATGCTGCAAAGAGATGTCTTTTTATTAAACTCCCATGATCCTCCTAACCTTCTCTCCCTTTTAGCTTTCTGAATGGATATTTCATGGTCATCTTTCTACCCTGAAATTTTCTACTCACCCAAATGAAGGGACAGCTATTATATCTCATGGCACAGGTGTCTTGGTCACCGCCATAATTAGTATTTACGCTGCACAGCTCAACAAAGAGGACAACTTGCAGGTAATAACAGCTTTGAGACCTTGACGAGCTCAGACATCCTCTTGTCCGGAAGCCAGGGCTCATGCAAACCCATTAGGAGGCATGAGCCAAAGTAGCCCCTCTCCTGGCCTCGTAGCTCTGAGGTACATAGTTGTGCCTCCTGGACCCCTGAGAACCCACTAGGCCTCACACTGTTTGGCATCGTGTCAGGGAAAGGACAGATGAAGGCTGTACTTAGAATAAAAACTAGACACCACGAGAAGAGCCCAGCCAAGCTTCAAGCCTTGAAAGCATTCGCACGGACGCCCAAGCGAGCTGCTGACTAACCCGTATGGCAGTGGCAGCTGTGCCGTAGCCACGGGGACACTTGGGTTTATGGAGGAACTGGGGCGACCACGAGGAATCTAATCAACCTCCTGTCCTGACTATACACTTTCAGCCCCCCAACCCCTACACACACTCTGGGGAGCATTTGGTAAAGAGGAAGAAGTGTTGAGAGCTTGTGGGCCGCAGCTGTCTGGTTTCCACAGGCTCCTTTCCCGATGGCTATGCCCTAGGACATCGGTCAGGTCACCACAAGTGAAAAAGCAAGGCCAGGACCCGACTTTCATGTTCAAGTCTCTCGAGCTACATATGGCTTTAGAAAACGTCTCTAGCTTGGCGCCACATTGTCCCTCTTCCGTTCCTGGTTCCAGACACTCCATTCAGAACACATTTCCATTTAAGGAAAACACAGGCATAGCCACTTATCCCATGAGCCACTGGGCCAGTGACCTCTCCGGATTTGTCCATCCCTGCAAGGAATACCTGGTTTATAGCATTCAGTGAGCAGATTTCTTTCTGCAGGAACTGAGCTCGCACCACCCTCCCAGAGGCTAATCAGAGAGCAGAGACTGCTCCCCAGGGTGCTTCCAGGAAATGTTTGAGGCGTTGACTAGAATATGGTCCCAGATGATCTTTGAGGTCTGCTCTACTCTATGATGCCCTGAGCACCAGGGGCTAAAACCCAGCACCGTATTCCTGCTCCATTGTGTGGGAGTCATCAGAATTCAGCATTTGGAGTGTGCTCTTGTGATAAGAGATGTCTATCATTAGGTTTACTTCCCATCTACCCTGCAACACATTTCATAGGCGGAAAATGGAGGGTTAGAGAGATTAAATGACGTGCCTAGGAGTTGATCCGAGGCCTGACTTCAAAGTTATTCTGGACCACTAGATAGAAAGCAGTGTAAACCGAAGGCAGCAGAGACACAAGGGTGAATCCATACTTCTGTACCGTTCCAGTCTTTATAATTATTTTGTATTACTTTTACCATCATGGTTCTAGAAAATAGGCTTAGGCAGTTGACTCTGGGCTTAAAGGAAGCAACAACCTCAAGCTCATGAGCAGACGATGCACCATGCGGTGCCCTGGGCATGCAGGTATCCACTTCATCACCTTGGGCTGGAGTCATGTGCTATATGTAAATCCATTCATTCAGTGTTCACTGGCTCATTCATTAGTCCACAGTTAATGAAGGCTTATGGTGTTTCATGCATTGCTGCAGAGACTTGCACACCTCAATGAACAAAACAGGCATCTCTGTTGCAAAGAAGGCCCTTGTGTTTGTGGAATCCAGCTGAGGTTTAACATGGGATTCCAGATCCCGGTAGGGAAGAGCGGAAGCTGTGTGGAGAGGTTAGAACTTAACACTAAGAACAAGCCTTTTACTCCAAACCCTCTGATCTACAGCAGCCCTCATTACTACCCATGGCTTCACTCTCTAGCACATCAATTTGTTTACAAGAGAAGACAGGGTTGGGGACTAGGGCAGCAAAATCCTATTTCCCTCAGCCGCCTTGAGAGTCCTTAGTGAATTTCTGTCCTCATGTGCACTTATTTTGGTATTAAAATGAAATCTACATTGGCTGTATTTGGGGGAAGCTGGCTTGCTGTTGCCTGAGAACTTTTCCCCATGTCAGCAGAGGTTTGTGATGTTCTCTGCTGCATCCTGATGTGACTCAGCTGCTTTGGGGGAGGAAGAGTTTGGGGGCCTCAGCGAGGGCTTTGGACTCAAGTGGGTACCATAGCGACTGTGGGAGGCGGGAGCAGAAACTCAAAATGATTCAAAGAAAATTTAGTTCCCAAGCCCCCAAACCACTTCCTCCATCTCCATAAGGTGTACCTGGGCCTAGGTGTTTTCAGCTGGACCATCAGCCCCTCTCTCTCTGTCTCCCTAACCCCCACCATGGTGGATACTGAATCCAGGGTTTTGTTCATGCTGAGCAAGCATTCTGTCTAGCGCTGTGCTACATACCTGGCTTTTGAGTTTTGGGACAGGGTCTCACTATGTAGCTCAGACTGGCCTTGAACTTGCTATGTGGTCTAGACTGACCTCAAACTTGCAGGGTTCTTGCTTCAGCCTCCCAGATGCTGGGGATTCAGGCATTGTGCCACTATGTTTGGTTCCACCATCACCATCTTTTCCTGGAACTTGTAATCATGTTTCCAGGAAAACAAACAGTGAACACAAAGAAAACACTTGGAAAACTCTACCATATTTTCATTCGAGTTCAGAGCTGCCTCCCGTATGGTTTTACACTGATAATCATAACCATTTGAAGAGCCTCTTGGGTGGAAGTCTTGGGAAGCAAACCAAGCCTTTTCCCAAATCCAGCATCCTGATGCAGCCCCAAGTTCTCTGGGAAACACTCTGGAAGGCTTCTCTTGTACACATCTCGGGGCAGTTTGAACTGACAGTGGGGGAGGAGGTTTCCAGGCCTCAAGCTATCACTTTGTTAACTCAAAACATAGATAAACTCCCCCAAGACAGTGGTTCTCAACCTTCCTAATGCTGCGATCCTTTAAACAGTATCTCTTGTTTGTGGTGAAACCCCCAACCATAAAATTATTTTCGTTGCTACTTCATAACTGTAATTTGCTTCTGTCATGAGTTGTAATGTGAATATCTGATATGCAGGACATCTAATATGCAAGCCCACAGGGGTTTAGAGCCGCAGCCCTATGACAGCCTGCAGGGTGGCAGGAAGGATCAAGCCTCCTGCACCATGTCGAGCTGGTGAGTTTCTGCAGCCGCTTCACACAAGCATCTCCCTCTGACTGGAGCTGCACTAGGTTACTCTTCAGTGCAGCTGCCGTGGTGCTTAGGCCAATGCAGGAGCTTTGCAGGAAAACCACACAGACTTGAATGCAAAGGCACTTCGCTTTCCAGGGCATCTACTCCTTTGGTGAACGCAGTACGCAGACTGTCGCCCCAGGCCTGGCTGAACCTGCTAACATTTTCATTCCAACTTCATATAACTTCTGCAGGCCCTGGAGCCCCATTTTAACTGGGAAGACTGCCCCTCCCCGAGAATGATGCTAATGGGAACGGTATCTACCGAGTGCCTACAAGTACATGGGTTAGTGAGCCTATTCTGAATCCGACCGGGACACAGGATGAAGATTTCCACTTTTCAGATGAAAAAAACTGCTACAGTTTAGATCTTGACTGTCCTTCCCGGACAGTGAAACCCTGGGCCCCAGTCTGTGGGACTAGTCATGGCGGAAATGCTGGGATCCTGGGGAACATACCCTTGAAAGGGATGATAGGACCTTGACCCCACTCCTCTCTCTCTTTGTTTCCTGGCTGACATGAGGGAACATTCTCCCCAACAGGTGCTGTGATATACTGTGCTACCCCAGGCTCAAAGCAAGAGGATCAGATGACCTTTGAACCTGTGAGTCTAACAATCTTTTCCTCCTTCAAGTCAGTCATGGCAGATCTCTACCCACATGGAGGCAGAATGCCAGTACAGAATACACATCTTTACATAGGAAGGAGGTAGCATTCGGATGCAGGGAGTTTGCCCCCTAAGGATAGTGGCAACTCTCGCCCTTTCTTCCTGAAGACTCTTCTGAACCCTACGGTTTGGACTTCATGGAGGCCAAGTGACAACCCGGGGTAAGAGAGGTACCTGAGTAGCCTGTGATGTCCATGGCCTTGAGGTTGCGGCACTTGATCACGGTGAGGGTGAGCCTGCCTGCTGTGGGCAGGTAGCAGAGGGAGAACATGATCTCTCCCAGGTCCACACTTTCCTGCAGAAGAAGCAGATGAGAGAGCAGGTGAGGGGTGCGTACTTTCTAGGCAATGGCTGGGGCCCAGTGTGCTTGGAACTGCAGTAGTCAATGTGTTTAAGACCCAAGGGACTGTTCTCATCTTGGGTAGCTGGAAACAAAGGGTGAAGATTACAATGATGCCCCTTCCAATACTCACCTCTTCAGTGTTCTCTCTCCCTCCCTCCCTCCCTCCCTCCCTCCCTCCTCTCCCTCCCTCCCTCCCTCCCCCCCCTCTCTCTCTCTCTCCCTCTGTTTTAAATTTTGAGACTAGTTTGAGGCTGACCTCAAACTTTCTCTGCAGCTAAGGATGATCTTAAACTTCTAATTTTTCTCCTTCTACCCTTTGTGCATTGGCTGGGCTTACAATCTCACATCATTGTAACTGGCTTCTGAGTTGCTAAGCAAGCCCTCTGCCAACTGAGCTTTACACTGCAGCTCATCCTTCTTGCTTTTGATCAGATCCTGGCCCTATCTTTGTATCCTGCTTTGGGCACTAGCTCTCTGCATATGCAGGGCTGCAGACCGCTGGTGTTTATATGCCGTGCCCTGTTGCTGAGCCTTTGATGTCCCATCTACCCAGTCATGTGGTCAGAACACACGCTCCAGCTCCCAGATTGTTCTTCTTCCAGGACATCTGCAACTCTTCTCTGCCCTGTTTCTCAGCTTGTTTGTCTTTCATCACCCGGCCGCCTTGGCCCCAGGCTCTATCCTCCTGTCTCGAAGTAGACGTGCAAGGAATTGATACCCTGCTGAGGCCATTCCACCAACCAGCCAGATGTACACTTGCCATCCTGTGCTTTATGACCCGCCTCACATCCGGCTTGTCCTCTTCCCTTAAATGTGATGATCCTTCAGAAATGCACACGCGCTCTGTCGCCTCTCCCACCCCAGAATCCTCCAGCCTAGGGATCCCCAGAAACTTCTTTGCGAGCAGAGTGTCCCTTCATAGAACGTCGGAACATCTTTCTAGGGAGACAACAAGCATGCCCATCTGTTGTAGAGGTGGTGCCTCAACAGACTGCTTTTTCTGCCTGTTTTCTACTTACTGAAAGAGGATACAGACGGCTTAGAATTCAAAGACATGGAGCTGTGTCCCAGAGGCACGTTAGTGGGAGGAGGAGGAGGCAAAGGAAGAAGAGGAGATCAGAGTTTGAGGGGTGCTGGTTCCAGACAGGGCCTTTTACTTGTTCATTCATCCACCCATTTATAAAACCAAAAATTTTTATTGAAAACCTGCCATATGCTAGGTGTTGATTTATAGGAGAGAATGAAGAAACAAAAATCCCCACCTTCACAGAGCTTACATTTTATTAGGGCCATAGATAATACTATATATATATATATATATATATATATATATATATATATATATGCTTTAAAGGCAAAAGTTAGTCAGAAGTATATGAAGGGGGGAAAAGTCAGACAGAGAAGGGGGTTAATAAATTACTATGGGGAGGTCATACTGGAAGAATTTCTAGACAATAAAGTCAGGGGTACCCTGGCTCCACCTATCTGTTCACTAATTGGTCCCCTCTCCTCCTCCTCCTCTTTATTCTTCTCTCAAATTTATTCAGTTTTTTTAAAATATTTTATTTATTTATTATGTATCCAATATTCTGTCTGTGTGTATGCCTACAGGCCAGAAGAGGGCACCAGATCTCATTACAGATGGTTGTGAGCCACCATGTGGTTGCTGGGAATTGAACTCAGGACGTTTGGAAGAGCAGGCAATGCTCTTAACCTCTGAGCCATCTCTCCAGCCCCTTATTTATTCAGTTTTATGTGTGTGTTTTGTCCAGTGCAGCATGTGTGTGCCTAGTGTCTATTAAGGTCAGAAGAGGGTGTCAGATCCCTAGGAACTGTAGTTACATATAGTTGTGAGCCACCATGTAGGTGCAGTGAATCACCCGGGTCCTCTGCAAGACCAAGTGCTCTTAGCCTCTGAACCACCTCTCCAGCCTGGACTGGCCTGTTCTTATTTTCTGAATGCTTACTAGAGACATGCTTCAGGGCTGGGTGGATACAGTGCCCATACCCACACAGGCAACCAGTTCAATGATGGCGCCCGAATCTCCATCTTTCTCAGGTGTGCCTCTAGTCTTCCTAGACTCTTCGTCAAATGAGGGAGACACAGAAGCTGCCCTATGCCCTGGACCTATGTGGTCATGGTCCCTTTCTGTCCTGGGGTCTGTCGGTAAGATCAGGGGCACATTTGGATAATACACAATCTCGGACTGAAGCCGAGAGACACAAGCAGAAATCCATCTCTCCCTAGCCCCCTTCACAGAGTTCTAAGTCCGACCCTGCCCAAAGTTCCAGAAACTGTTCAGACTCACAGAGAACAGTAATGGGAGCCAAGACTGTGTGCTGCTCACTGCCTGCTGTGTCCTGTGCTGCTTTCTCTCGGTGAGTCTCAGCAAAGCACTGCAATGTGGCTGCTCCTATTATGCCTGCCTCACACTGGAGGAAATGAATGTTCCTGAGGTTAAGGACTTGCCTGGGGTTGCATGACTAGCAAGTCCTTCAGTGCCAGACATACACATGTCAGTGTCCTGCTTAGACACTTTCAGATCTTCCCTTGTTCAGTTTCGGAATCAAGACTCTGCTTCTTTGTTTGGGGGCAATTGAGTCCTTTCTTACCTTCTCATCTTACTTTCTTCTGTAGACCAACTTCTGCTCCGCATGACTTGTCTATCTTTAGTTACTCATGCCCAAATCCTTCTCCCTCTTCCTTAGATGACTCCATACCTGATGAGCAGCTCATGGGAGTCACCAAGTTACTCTCTTTTCAGTTGTGGACCTCCCCTACCATGCAGTAATTAACCAAAGGACCCTCCGGTGTAGGATCCTTGCCTAACCAACCACGTGTGCTTTGGAGGCAGCAAACACCACACACAAGAGGCTGCAGATGCCTGCAAGAAAGGATGATTGCATTTCAGCCAAAAGAATGCCGGCAGGAGGGACTGTCTGTACCCATGTTATGATCAAGGTAGGGCCTTGGGAAGACTTCTGGAAGCCCCTGTGGTTCCTCTAACAGGGAACAAGCAAAGGCTGCAGTCACAGTGTCCCCATCATCACCACACTGTGTCCCCGTCATCGCCACGCTACAGTGGCAGGACGGCACTTTCAGATGCTATCTCTTTTAGGGAGTATGAGCTGGTTTGTTTATGAACTTGGGAAATTGGCTCTAGCTACCTGGGATCCATCAGGGTAAATGGAGTCTTCGGGAACAGCTCCCTCTGGGAAGCACTGGCCCAAGGGACCCCCTCTGTTTGCAGGACGGTCCTTTCCCACGAGACGGTGAAGGCATGTGGGTGCTGGACGTGTGTTACAGCATGGCATCCCCACACTGTAACCCCGTAACTCATGGTGACTTTCACTCTCCATTGATGGCGCAGACAGGGACAGGAACTGGCCCAGAATCCCATCATGATTCAGACAGGAAATGAGTATGAGGGTCGAAGCCCCATTCCAGGGGTTTCTGCTGTGGCAGCCTGGACCTCCCGGGCCTGCTGGCAAGCCGGCTGCTGTGATTCGGTGGACTAAGGAGCATTGTTCCACTTCACAGGCAGACAACACGGGCCTGGGGTATTTGCTCAAGTGAAGTAGGTTAATTCTGAGTAAACTGAGAGGTAGGAGACAAACAAACAGCATCCAGTCAGCCTTAGCTGGTTGTCACCTTACCTAGTGGGAGATGAGGCTACAGCTGGGGCACAGCCCTCTCTGCTCTGGCCTCTGTCTCAGGCTTCAACCCAGTTCTGCCCACCACGCCCACCTTTTATCCTCATTAGGAATGTTTGAGACTTTGGCCTTTAATAAAAGCCAGGGCTGACAGGGGCTGGAGACCAGCTGATACCTTATTGCTTGCATCTCCATCTGATGCCAGAGGCCGCCTTAGGGCAGACTACGGTAGTGCGCTTCCCGTGTGGGAGAGGCTACTACTGACGTCCACAAAAGCGGCAGAAGCCAGCTCCAGCCCCCTCGACTAACCCAGGGGCGGATAGGACTGATCTGAGCTCACTAGCAGCTTGGCTGAAGCCGGGAGGAGGCGGGCCTGATGCCAGGGGAGGAGAAGCAGAAAATTGGCTTCTGGAGAAACCTGTCCTAAGTGCAACACGTCTTCCACCCACCAGTGTTTCTGCCCATTATAGCAGCATGCTCCCTGGCTTCAGGGTCCAGGATGCCAGGGCAGCAAGATTCTAGGGCACACCCATTGCAATGCTGCTTTCACAGGACCCATAGCAGCTATCTGACACAGACGAGTGAAGTATTTCTTTCTCCCTGATGCACTTAATGTAACCCTAGACACAGTAGATAACGATGATGATGATGATGATGATGATGATGATGATAATAAGTCGTATAGTATGTTAACCAGGAAGAAACAGTGGACCACCATCCAAGAGACCCAGGCTTTTAGTCTCTCTGCTGTTTATTAGCTGTGAGACCTTGAACAAGTAATTTTCCATCTCTGAACTCTCACCTGTGAAAGGAAAGGGTGATGCTCCCCATCCATCCTGCAAGCCACAAGACCTAAGAGTCCACACTTGAGGATCTAATCTATCAACCATCACCTGCTGAGATGGTCCGAGAGATGCTGAACTAGTGTCCGCTGCCCATCTCTAGAAACCTAGCAATCTCGTTTGACAGTCCAAACACTCTCAGTCCTTCTGCTCTCACAGCCCCGAAATGTTCTGCTGTTCTCCGGGGTTAATCGCGCTACTTCCTAAATGGGCAAGGAGTGGCGTCAATGCCTGGAGTCCGCCTGGGGAACCCAGGCTGAGCAAAGAAAGAATGATGCTTCCCCATCTTTTAGAGAACACTTCTAGTCTCTTAATCATTAAGTAGCCTGTCTGACTCTCTCATCATCAGCAGAGAAGCATCCGCTACACTTTCAGGGGAGCCACGGGAGACCTAAAAAGGCTCTTGGAAGCACTGGCCAGGAAGTGCTGTTAAGTTACTTTGGGCCAAGTGGACCTGGAAGGGAGATAGGGTGGAAGCCAAAATGGCTCTGATGGGTAAAGAAGCATGCAATGATTAACCCCTCTGTGCAGGCCTGAGGTTTAGGATGTGGAGACTGGACCCTCCGAGCCAGGCTGACTCCCCTGGTTTCTGCCTTTCTCTTCACAGCATGGGTCCCGACACATACATAACATGAACATTAATTTCGGGGTGTTTTGATGGGTGCTTGTAGGCCCTTTGAGAATAGGGATGGGATAATCATTTCACATTTCATGTCTAGCCCAGGATCTGGCAGATGAGAATATGGATCTGGGATCAGGCAGCTCCGGGACCAAGTTCTAGCTCTGATTCACGAGCAATACCACTTACGCAATCCTTCATAGACTTGGGGCTAATATCTAACCTAACTTCTAGGGTTATTGAAAAGATTAAATAAGGTGATTCATGCAAAGTGCTTGGTCTGGCGTTTAGCACAGAGTATAAGTGCTCAGGATGGATTCGCTGTTCTAATTATTACTATTATAAATACCTCACAGTCTCCAGGTGGAGACAAAGGCGAGGAAGGCAGTCAGGGCTGGTCTGGGTAATAATATGGGCACAAAAGCAGAGTTGTGAGGACCTGGGGGAGCAATAAACTCGGGCAGAAGTCTCAGGGCCGGCTTCCCAGAGGGGGTGGCATCTGACAGGATCTAGAAAGGTGAATAAAAGGTGTCTGTCAGTAGACGGAAGCAAACCAGACCTTCCGGGCACAGGGATCTGCAGTGTAGAAGACACAGTTGGACTCGAAAGGTTCCATACAGCCAAAGGGTGTGGCAGGGGAAGGGATGGGGATAGATAGTAGCCTGGATGAGGTGGGAACAGGAGTAGGGCCCATCCCCGAGTGCCCCATGGCACATACATGAGTCTGTGCCCTTGATTCTTCAGGTGACGAGAGACTATACGTCTGCTCCTTCTGTCTCTGACTCACTGCCACCTTCTCCCCAGGCATCCACACCGAAGCCCATTCCTGCGTGGGTCTCCTATCCATCTCACAACTAGTAAGTGTGTGTGTGTGTGTGTGTGTGTGAGAGAGAGAGAGAGAGAGAGAGAGAGAGAGAGGGAGAGACAGAGACAGAGACAGAGAGAGACAGAGACACAGAGACAGGGGAGGGAGAGAGAGAGAGAGAGGGAGAATGTGTGATGGTCAGACAAAACTAAATCCTCTGGGAGATTATATTTGTCAGGGATGGAGACAAAGATAGATGAGGGCAGATGTATCCGATTAGCCGGAACACGAGTGGGGGTGAAATCTAACAGGCAGAGTAGCTTTGAAAGCGAAGGAGACAACGGTAGCCAAGAGTGGAAGGAGAGCTCTCAGTCAAAAGGCAGCAGGCCAGGAGCTTATGGGCCTGGCACTCAGAGAAGGGGTGTGGCTCAGTCCCGGGCATAGTGAGGAAGGAGGAACGGGCTGAGAGGAGGCTATGGACAGGTGGACGGAAGCCGTGATAGTCTTCAGGTATCATCCCCCATGACAGGCAGAGTCCCTGGAGGAACAGAAGCGGTGGAGGACCTCAGCAGGTGTGTAAGCGTGGATGGAGCACGAAGGGACAGCGTGACTCTAGATTCCCACACGGTCTCGTGGCTGGGTTGACTTTCCCCTCTCCACGGCGCTCTTTAAGTTCTGACCCACACTGTCCCTCCGGCTTCTGCTGCCTTCCCAGCCCCTCTGCCCACCCATCAGATCTGTCCTTTTTTTGGAACCAGGACGTTGCTCTTCTGTTCAAAATTCCTCAATGATGCCCCATTTCACGTGTGTTCTGTATTAGCTGACAACCTCTTCTCCAAGGGAAATGTCATTCAAAAGCCCAAATACATACAACAGATGACCAGCGGCTCTGGCTCAAGGCTCGTCCACCTTCTGCCTCCAGCTACCTCCCTGAAGACCAGCCGGCCCTTGCTTCCTTGCCAGCCTCACACCTCCTGCCCCTCTTCCCCGGTTGCCCCACGCCCAACCACAAAGCAGAACATTTATAGAGATTTTACTGTATGCCATCCTGTCCTAAGTACTCATGCCCGTCAAGCTCCGGTCATCATAAAAGCCTCCTGAGATGGGTCCCCATGGTACCCTGCACCCATCTTAGTTACATGTCCCATTGTCTTAATAAGGGACCCTGGCAAAGGCAACTTAAGGAAGAAATGGCTACTTTGGCTCACAGTTCAAGGCCATGATCCACCGTGATGAGGATCCTGAGGCAGCTAGTCACATTGCAATCACAGGAGAGAGGGAGAGAGGGGGGGGGGGGGAGAGAGAGAGAGAGACAGAGAGAGAGAGAGAGACAGAGAGAGAGAGAGAGAGAGAGAGAGAGAGAGAGAGAGAGAGAGAGAGAGAGAGAGAACGAGAACACAATCTACACATGCCAGTGCTCAGCTCCCTTTCTTCATTTTATGCAATCCAGGAGCCATGTCCAGGAAATGGTTCCATTCACAGTTAAGGTATGTGTCTTCCTACATCAACGAGCTCAGTCAAGACAGTCTTCCCCAGGCTGACTAACCCTTCACAGGTGGGCCTTGTCTCCTGGGGATTCTGATTCCATCAAGTTTGTAATGAGCACTGGCTGGCACATCCGCTTCCCACATGGGTAAAAAGACGATGAGAGCGGCCCCAGGACAGTTCTCAGTGGCAGAGTTAGGGTGTGAACTCAGGCTCAAGGGCCCACACTTTGAGCACTGCATCATGCTGCCTAGATAACCCCCCCTCCTCAAACTTTCCCGGAACCTTCTGCACCTCAATGCCATTGCCTTCTTCTCCCCCACCACCTGAAATGAAGCCTCACTGCTTCTGACTGTTGTCCTGGATAACATTGTCCTTCCAGGCCAGCTGCCCTGTTACCAACTCTCGGGTCACCTTCTCTAACCTCGTGGCCTGTTTTGAGGGTGTGTCCCCACGACCCTAGGGACAAGTGTGATACGTGCCATAATGAAAAGCAGGCTGTATCTAAGATAAATGCAATAGGATCTGGTGGCCCACTGGATGTCGGGGCTGGTGTAGAGGGGAATGAATGACACCTAGACCGCCCCACGCCTGCCTGGTTGGCTTGGCTTCCTGCTGAGAGAGTGAGCCATGGAGGTGGTAATGCATTCTAGGGTGCCAACTGGGGACGCCTGCTGCGAGCATCAGGCCCAGGGGATGAGTTGATTCCCTGTGTTCCTCAAGCCCGGGCTTCCAAGGCATCAGCGAGAAAGCTGGGGGTGGCAGAGGCGGAAAGCCGGGCTGTATCTGCTGGGTTGCTGGTTCTAGTTGCTTAGTGCTTCTCACTGGGTATTGGTGCAGGTTCTATTTGTTCAGAATTCCTTGCCTGCTTTTCTCACAGGTGTTTTTCTGCCCCAAAGCCCTTTCAGGGTTATGAATAAATGATCAGTTAGGATGGAGGTGCCTTTCAGGAGCTCAGTACTCTCTGGCTTCTGCTTCAGTGCGGATGCCAATATCTTGGGGTGGTTGTGGAAGAGCTGGTGACTCATGCCGAGCAGGGGTGCAAAGAGCAAGAGTGAGGCCACCCAAGCTGTGCTTGATCGCAGGGGACCCAGTGAGAGACTAAAAGACCTCCACGGAGGCCAAATATCTGAGTGTCTGGACGTCTTGTGGGAAACCTCCCCAGCCTCTCCTTTGAACTGCCATTGCCAAGAAGTTCAGAGTTCGACACACGCTTTCTTTGAGACACCTGTGTCGGTCACGATCACACTGGGAAGGTAGCTCTCTTCCTAATGACTTCAAGAAGGTGGGTGGAGATGGGAGAGGGTATATTGAGCACGGGAGAAAGGGAGCTTAAGGAGAACAGTTTGGGGAGGTCCTGAAGGGCTGGAGGCAATACCTACAAAAGCCAGAGTCTGGAGCAGAAGATGTTCTGTCCAAGAGGGCCCAGGGCAGGGGCCTCCCCTCAGATCCGCTGCTGCCACTGGTTTTCTATTAATGACATATGGGGGTGGTAGGAAGGAGTAAATGGCAAATTTGTGATGCTAATGATGGGAATCTGTCTTCATTTCTTGCCGGCAAGTTGTCCTGCCAGGTGACTGTCAGACAGCTGTCAGTTTTCCCAGGGAAGAAGGTGGCATCGCAGAAGTGAGTGATCTCAGCTTGCTGTCCCTTACTGGACTGTAGTGACAAGGTCTCTCTGAAGGATGTTCTGGTCCAAGTAGATGGTCCCCTAGGGTGACTGAGGAATATTTCTACAAATAGTTGCCCTGGAGGTGGTAAGTAGACAGAGCTCTGGTCTAAGCAAAGGCGCATGCTTGCCAGCTTCTCTGACTCCAATGTCTCTGGAGATTTGGGGCTAGGCATCCTGAAGGTTTAGGTCTTTGCCAGCTTTCTTCTCCTCTCACTCCAGAGCCTCTTGGTCTTGCTGAACCTCCTCTGGTTCCCTTCCTATTTTAGGGGCTACTCCTACCCAGCTCCTCTGTCTACTGGGGATCAAGTCCTAGAGATGCTGCCTCTGTCTACTGGGTTTCCTTCATTGCCCCAGCATGGGATATCTTTTCCCCTCAGGCATCCATGATGCTAACACTCCTCACCATAGTCCTGACTCCTGGCTTATGGGTCCTCTTAGGCTCTAGACCAGCGACTCTCAACCTGTGGATCGCGACCCCTTTGAGGGTCGAACAACCTTTTCACAGGGCTAGCCCAAGACTATTGGCATATCAGCAGCAAAATTACAATTATGAAGTAGCAATGAAAATAATGTCATGGTTAGGAGCCACCACGACATGAGGAACTGTTAAGAGGTCATTGCACTAGGAAGGTTGAGAACCACTGCACCAGACGGGCACCCCTAGCATGGTATTCGCTGCCTGGCTGTCTCAGGGAAACCTTAGCATTCACAGGGGCTCAAAGTCGAGCTTCCCATGTTTTGTTAACATTTTCCTTGGGTTTTCACTTCATTGGTAAACGGCTCTTCCATCTACCCCGGTGCTCGAGCCAGAAATGAGAAGCCATCATGAACCCCAGTTGCTATCTTCTTTACAATGAGTTCTTTGCCAAGCTGAGCAAATTCTGTCTCCAGGTCTCTAGAGTCTCACTTCTCTGCATCTCCCACGCCATGGGAAGCCAAGGCACATCTACCACGCCTGCCTGACCTCCTCGCTTCCTTCTCTTCCCACCGGGGTGCCAGAGTACTCTTTTCGGAACATGGAGAGGACTGCCCCTGCTAAGCCTCCAATGTGTCCCTTGTGTTGGGGTTTGAGTGTGAAATGACCCCCACAGGCTTGTGTATCTGAGGACTTGATCCCCAGATGATGGCATTCTCTGGGAGTCTGTGGGACATTTACGGGGGAGGGTGCTAAAGGAAGTGCGTTGTTAAGGGGTAAGCACTGAAGGTCGCATCCAGCCCAGGCTCTCTGCCTCCTGCTTAGGTGCTGTGTAACAGCAGCTGCTGTATGCTACTCCCTCCACGGAGCAGCCTGCCCCCACGCTCTCCCTGCCATGACGGATGGTATCCCCTCAAACCATAAGCCCAAACAAATCCCCCTTCTCTTTTCCTGTCAGACATTCTGTCACGACCAGGAGGAAATAACTAACACACTTTGCATTGGGAAAATGCTGTGAACTCTCGCCAAGCCCTGCAGGGCTTTCATGAACGATGCTAGATTCAGCCCCAGACTATCTCCTGGCTCTTCCCACACGCAGGGCTTCCTGCATCAGGACTTTGAACCCCGTTCCTTCTGGTGTCTACTCCTAAAGGACAGGGACTTACCAGGGTATGAGAGAGGCAAAAAGACGTATTCACACACAAAACCGAACAAAACACTCATATTACTTAGCTTCACGCAAGCCCTGGAGAATGGCTGCCCTTTAGATGCCCCCCACCCCCAGCTATTTCATCTGCTTTAGTCTAGTCCTGACACTTTATTTTCTCCACCACTGTATTCCCAGTACTGAGCCTGCTGCCTGGGACAGTGCACATGCTGCCAAGGATCTGATGCACTAACGAGCAATTCCACATGGAGGGCCTCTTCTTGTCTGGCTGAGAAAGTGACAGAAAGAACAGCCAGTAAGGAGGCGAACGAAGGATGCTATGAGGCTCAGGGGTAGAGCACTTGCCTGGGGTATGCAAACCCCGGATCCAGTCCCTAAGCTTTGTAAAGGGAAAATAGAGAGTTGACTGGGAAAGCCACTTGTTTCATCTCCACCCCCCCTCCCCCCTCCCCCCCCCACCTCCTCAGCAGTGCTGATACAGAAAGCCTCAGGGTCGAGCCTTGTAGGTTTTTCTTGGCAGTGGCAGGACTTCTGCATGTAGGTCACTTCAAGAGGTGAGGTCTTAGGGTTGCCTAAATGGTTCAGTGGATAAAAGGAGTTTGCTGTACAAGTCCAATAGCCCGAGTTTGATCCCTGGAACCCAAGTAAAGATAGAAGGCAAGAGAAACAATTCCACCAAGTTGGCCTCTGGCCTCTACAATACACCCTATGATATGCCCACGCCCACGGACATCATAAACATTTCTCTCTCTCTCTCTCTCTCTCTCTCTCTCTCTCTCTCCCAATGAAAATAACTATTTTTCCCTAAGAGATGGGGGATTGTTTCCTGAGTGGGATCTAAGATCTCTGAATCAGAATCTCTGAAAGTAAGGTCTATGTGCTCAAATTATTGATTAACATAGCCTCAGGTTATAGAGAAAGGGAGAGGTGAGCTTCTGAAGCTGCCCTGGGACAGACCCTGTTGGGAATCATTGCAGCACAGAACATGGTCCAATGTACTCCAAATCATTAGACACCAAGGCAGAGCAGAAGGGATGTTCCTATATGAATCTCTTTTTTTTAAAAAAAATTATGGTTTATTTAACTTTATTTTATGTGCATTGGTGTGAAGGTGTCAGATCCCCTGGAACTGGATTTTCAGACAGTTGTGAGCTGCCATGTGGGTGCTGGGAATTGAACCTGGGTCCTCGGGAAGAGTAGTCAGTGCTCTTAACCACTGAGCCATCTCTCCAGCCCCATGAGTCTCTCTTTCATTGGGCTTAAACAGGAACTCTGAGGACTGAAGCCTCAGCTGGTCCTGGCCCATGTACAGCAGCTTGTTAAGCACCACCCTGGGCCTCTGCCAGTGTACCATGAGGTACGCCGGGGAGTTCATTTTTAGCAAGAAAATGGCTAACCCAAATTTAAAGAGTTTAAAAGTATAATGTTTAATCGTTACGGTTTAATTATTAAGGTAATTCCCAAGTGCACTTCTCTTTGATGGACAACATCAGCAGCACTTGGAATCTATCAGGATCACCTCTCACCAGTGGGAAGGTCCCAGAGGTCTATTCACCCAAGCTCTAGTGACGTCAGGGAACTGACAGCCATTGCTGCTACGTAGAGCAGTGGTTCTCAACCTTCCTAACGCTGCGACACTTTGATATAGTTCCTCGTGTTGTGGGAACCCCAACCATAAAATTACTTTCATATCCACTTCATGACTCTAATTTTGCTATTGTTATGAATCACAATGCAAGCAACTGTGTTTTTCAATGGCCTCAGGCAAACCCTGTGAAAGGGTCATTCGATCCCCAAAGGGTCACGACCCACAGGCTGAGAACCCCTGAGTTAGAGGAACCAACTTGAGTAAAGATATTCTGGCCAGTGATTTGAAGTTGCTTCTGCTTCTTTTTGACCTCTTTTTTTTTTTTTTTAAATGATAAAAGTCAAAGTCAAGAAAGAAAATTCATAGTTGAGGAGCATCAGCGAGGGACCATGCTGGGAAATTAGTATGTATTCAGTTCATTTCCGCTCAGAGGACCCCACTCTCATGGGCACCTTGTCTCAGAACTCAGAGGAGTCAAATACCTTGCTCAGGCCTGAGTGGTCCACTTTGATTTGGTCTCAGATGGTAATTCTGGAGGTCTGACTCTTCTTCATCCCTGCCAGCCTCCTCTAGGATTGGCCAAGCCCCAGCCCACTTTCTGGCCCTGATCACTGAAGATCAAAGGATGCAAAGGACCCAAGGAGGTGACGGTTTTTGAAGCACTAGGCTTTTTAGAACACTTGCCCCTCTGCCTCTTCTCTATGACAGATGAATGCACAGCAACATCTCATGTCACAGACTGCAATAGAACTCGCCTCCTAGTCAGCTGAACAGCTAGCGTGGCTCTCTGGCGTCAGACTGTTATTTCCCATGGAAAACATCTGGTATGTCGTCATTTTCTCATATGCTAAAGTGTTTCTGTGATCAAGGAAGACAGAAGGAAGCTTCTAGCAGTGAGCAGAACCCCTGAATCAAAGCTCGTACCTGCATGGAGTAGCTGGGCGGAAGGACTCAGAACACTCTGCACAGACCTTTCTTCTTGGGTTGTTGGGGTGCAACTACCAGCATTGTGTCGGGGATACCATCAGTGAAGCAGGTCAAGTGTTGCCTCTCCATCTCCCACACAGCTGGACTTGGCTTTCTGGTTGTCGTTCTTAGGTCTCGAGGAGGGATAAGGACATGGCCTGCCATCCCTACAGGCTTCTTGGGGGAGCTGAAGATGTCAAACCCTTGGAGTTCATTCCCTTAGAGTGTGATCTCTACAGTCTGCAACAAGACCATGCTAGACACATGTCACTAGGCAGAAAGGGACAGGTAATCAACCAACTCCTCCAGGCTCAGCTGGGAAGCCCTTTCCCTTCCTTTTCTAGAGTCTGACACTGGAGTCATCAGGAAGTCATGCCCTTGATGTCCTCACCAGTGTTCCCAGAGCTGCTTATGCCCTTTCCCCTGGTCACCAGCTACTGTTTTGTCCTAATTACGCCATTACGCTTTTAAAAACCTGTATACATTTCTTTCCCTTTGGTTTTCTGAGACAGGGTCTCATGTAGCTCAAGCTGCCTTGAGGTCACAAAGTAGTGGAGGCTGACCTTAAATTCCTGGTCCCTCGCCTCTACTTCCAAAGTTCTGGGATTACAGGCATGTACCACCACCCTTGGGTCCTGTGTTTATCTTTATTACATCTACTTTCCTCCGAAGCAGAGAAAAATGGAGAGCTCAATAAAAATCAATTAAAAAAAAAAAAAAAAAAAACGATGTCACCAATTCTTCCTGAGCTGTTGTCTTTAGCTTTAAAACAGCACTGGGCCATTTGACCTGCCTCCCATGGGATGGAGTAAATGATGTGGCCCAGTGAATGCATGCTTTTGAGACCTTCTACTTGGTATGAAGTATATGACTCTTCAGACATTCTGTCAAGATGTAGACCCCCACTTCTGTGGAGCTGCTGGCTGGGGGTGGCTCCCGCAGCCTCTGAGCTGTTTCCTGACAGCCCATTGTCAGAAGACAAGTCTAGCAATGCAGCAGAGGAGGACAAAGACCGAGGGAAAGGCCTCAGGATCCTGAAAACGCCCGAGGAAGGGCAGGGCTCTTCACTGAGAGCTGGTTCTGAAGCAGGCCCCAGGCCTCCCTTCCCCCTCCCGTGAGCCTGCCCGGGAGGACATGATGAAATGCCAAATTAGCTCCATTATTGTAACGCCTCCAAAAATTATAGGCCGTGTGTTCTGCCAGAGCCAGCTAATGGCACCCACTGGTGAGCAGGCGACACTAATGGTTGCTTCCTCCTGTCCAGGCATTGAGTGCAGTGGCAGGACTGAGGCTCAGGCCAGGAGGAACATGTCCCTGGGGGTGGGATGGGAAGCAGCCGTGGAGACTGCAAGGCTCAGCTTTTTCTAGTGCCGGAGTTACAGGTGGAGATGCCTGAGAGTTATGGCAGGGGGAGGCCTCGGAGCCACCACTGGGGGTGCCTGAGTTCCTCGGCAGTCTCTCAGAGGAAGGAAGTTCCTCTGCCCCGAAGGAGCATGGGATACCTAGCTACTGGCTCGGGAATAGGCCCTGCTGGCATCAAGGCAGACCATTCTGCAGGTCACAGCCCTGGCCCTCAGGCTGACAGTTCCTGGGGCTGTCATCCTGGTTTTCTCCACAGCTCCTCTCCTGAGTGAGGCCCGGCGTTTCCTGGCCTCCCACACAGCCACCAGCATTTCCTCTCTCACCTCTTCCTGCCTCCCCCACCCACATCTGCCTCTCCTCTCACACCCCACCCAGCCATCTCCGTTAGCTGAGGAGACTCTTCCTCCCAGAGGCAAAGGCCCACACAGGGGTGGAATTAATAGGTTCCAAGCAGACCCCAGTTCCTTCCTTCAAAGCCCAGCAATGGGGACTCACATGTTCCTGGAAATGGGGTGGTTCCTATAAATCTGTGACCACTGCTATCTGCATGCCCCAGATTTTGTTCTATTCCAGCCCACTTTTGTCCCTGAGAAGAGGGTGACATCTGGCTCTGTCTCCCTGACCCTCTCTAAAGACTGCGCGGCGAGCCTGGTTCTTCCATAGTGTGTGGATTCAGAATAAAGACTCGTCTGTGGTAGCCGGTGTTGGAGCGCCAGGTTCCTGGAGATTAGATTCCTTCCCAGCTTGCACATCAGAAGCCTTCAAGGGGCCAGAGAGCCCAGCTGATGCTAGACAGAGTTCCCATGCTGACACCTCTTTGCTAATATTCTAGTCCCATCTTATCAATGCAAGGCCAGAGTTCAGGGCTTCAGGGGACATTCAAAGAAATAAGCCGGATGGGCGGCCGGGGAAAGTTGAGTGGCCTGGATTCTGTGGCCTGTCTGCCTCAGATACAGAAGGGAGATGACCGATAAGTGTGGGAAGGCATTGCTTGTAGCCAGCGATTACCAGACGCTTGCCCTGTGCAGGCCGTGAAGAACCTGGTGTGGTTCTCTCCTGCGATGTCCAACATGTCTGTATAGACTCTTCTTACCTCAGCTTTCCACCGAAGCAAACAGAGGCTGAGTTCACCAGCCTGCTTAGCTCATCTCAGGGAGGTGCAGCTCCAGTCCAAGCAGCCTTATGCCAAAGCAACCCGGTTCTCTGTAAGGTTTTCCCCGAGGATCACATTCACTACACAAGTCATCCAAAGCCCGTTGTTCTGGAATCTCAACCAACTACATGGGGTCATTTTTTAAAGTTTTTCTTTTTATGATAGTCTCGTTTGCAGAGTGCATGGTGTCGAGGGACCCTCGAGGAAGCTGAGGACAGGGGATCAAGATCAAGGCCAGCTTGGTCTACACCAACTTTCAAAACCAGGCTCGTCTGGGTAGACAAGATGACTGAGCGGGTAAAGTCCTTGCCACACTAGCCTGCCAAGCTAACACGCAGCTTTACAAAGAAACACGTAAAGCTTGCAGAAGAACAGACCCAACCCTACAAAGCTGTCCCTCTGGCCTCCACACGTGTGCACGACACAGGTAGGTATACACACACACTGTAAACACATACATAATCATAGTAATTAATAATGATGATAATGATAATAGATTTAAAAGTTTTTTTCAAACCCAGCTCTTAAATTCGTGGTGACAAATAAATGATTTTTTTTGTCTGTTTGTTTTCTTTTTGAGCTGGGTCTCTTTGTGCAGCCCCGGCTAGTGTGGAAATACTGTGTAGATTAGGCTAGCCTTGACCTAGCTTTGGCCTTACCATGATCTTTTTGCCTTAGCGGCCACATTGCTCAGATTACAGATGTATAATCCACACGCCTAGCAAATGAAACTCTTTTGTTTTTGTTTCTGTTTGGTGTATTGAGAGAGCTTCACTGTGTGACCCTCTAGTTGGAATGAAACTTTGCTAGTTTGAGTTTGGGGCTATTATTACTCCCACTTTACAGATGAAGAAACAGAGTCTAAACAAGATGGATAAAGAGTTTCAGAACTCAGAAACTGAGCTCTGAACTGACCCCACGCTGAGCGCCTCCCGTTCTAGAGCTATTTTTCCTGGCACCTGGTTTATTTTACTTAATGGATGCTGAATTCTGTGCCTATGGTTTCCTCTCTGCATTTGCTGCCAGATGCCCCAAGTCAAGAGCGGGGGGCCTGGAGCTCAGCGGTGCTTGGAGGCAGGGCGCGCGCCTGTTGTCTGGGCCCTGCAGGATTCCATCCTACGTTCTTTCATTTATCCTTTTGCTACTTTTAAGCACAGTTTTTAATCTTGCTATTGTCTTAGGCAATAGCTACAAGGTGACAACGAAATAGATGGAAGTTCTGGTTGCCCTGCGAGCTCAGACAACTCAGTCTTTCTCAGCGTAATCTTCTCTGTCTGCAGAGCTAGGATGATGCCTTGTACAAAAATTTGCTAAGGATTGAACAAAACAATAAGGCAAAAAGGCATTGTAAATTCAGCCGCGTGCTAGAAACGTCAGGTTGCCCTATTAGCTTGTTGCTACTCCCTGTTCCTCCAGTGCCTGCATCACGGCTTGGGAAGGAGGGACAGCGCTGGCTGCTTGGCTCCCAGGGCTGTGTCACTGGGATACCCAGAGTTGGGGGGTGCGAAGAAGCTCAAAGGCTGACTCAAACTACCCATTCCTGGGCAGCGGGCAGCTGAAGCTCTGCCCACCAAGAAACTAACTGGCTGAAGAAGGTTCCTCATCAGGTTGTAGGAGGCCCTCGAGATAGAATCTGCGAGGTGCTTCAGCCTAACACCTCAAGATTCCAATTACATAAAAAAAAAGATTCCAATTACAGGGGAGCAGTAGCCATGTGGCCACCAAACTGGCCTCCCTGCCCCACTTCTGAGCCTGCCCACCTGCCCACCTCCTTTCTGCTACTCTTCATAGTACACGGTTCCCTTCCCTGCAGCATTTCCGAATGTGCATGCAAGCTTGGGGTATATACGGTGTGTAGCAGCTGCCCCTGGAGCCCGGGAGAGGATGTTAGACTCCCTGCGGCTGGAGTTACAGGTAGCTGTGGGCTGCCCGGCACGGGTTCTGGGAACCAAACTCCAGTTCTCTGGAGGAGCAGTAAATGCCCCTAACTGCAGAGACATCTTTTTAGCAGCCCCCCCACCCAGAATTTTTTTTGTTTTTGAGAATTACTTCATTCTAGAAACTTCTAAGACTCACCCAACTAATGCATCAGCCTCACAGGTGTGGATCTCTTTCCAGAGCATTCCAGAATGCCTTCCTGACTATTGCATTCACGTGACCAGTCGTTTAGCAACAGGGAATTTTGTGAAGATGGTGTCTACCTTCTTCCTTCCTTCCACACTTCTTTCCCTCTCTCTTTCCTTCTTTCTTTTTCTTATTTCTGTCGTCCTTTCCAAAATATCTAAGACAAGTATGGAACCACTCACCCTGAGCCAAAGGAAGAGTGAAGTGTATTAGAACACCTGGTTCAGTCGGGTATGGTGGCTGGTATTCACAGTCATAGCACTTGTGGGGCTGAGGCAGGTGGATCATTGCAAGTTTCATGCCAATCGGAGTAATATGGTGAGAGTCAGACCAGCCTGGGCTATTGAGAAAGACTTTATGAATGAAGAAATGAATAAATGAGAAACTGATCTCAATTTTGCTCCTCTGCTCCATTGCTTTAAAGCCACATGGCTGCAGGGAATTCCGCCAGTTCTTCTCATCTATAAAATGGATTTCTTACTGTATTGAGAAGGTGAAATGAGGTAATGCATTTGGGAAGTTCTTTATAAACATGTTAGGTATTGGTGGTGCTATATTAAGGAGCAATGAACCGTGGCCCTAACCTGGGAAGTCCCTCTCCTTCTCCTGGCTTTTATTCTGCCCTAATTTCAGACCTGTGACGGTGGTCATTGTCCCACACGTGACTACCGAGGGAATAGAGGTTATTTGCTGGAGACCACACAAGCAAAGGCAATTTGAGTCCACCATGGCAGACTCCAAATCGTGCTCACCAAAGGTCTTGGGAGGCTGGTACTGTGTCTAACCTCACACCAAAACCTTTTCCAGACCTCATGAATCTGGACTATGGCCTGGCTGATTTTGGCCTCCCTTATCAGCATCCCAGGGCTAAGACAGGGAGGGGTAATCTTCACCCTCCTTTGACAGCACTTGTAAGACATAACCCTAAGTGGATGCAGTGTGAGACTTATAACCACATTCCTGGCTATTCATAAGATGCCCATTTCCCAGCACACAGAGTCCCATAGAAATTCTCTTCTTCCAAATGTACTTCATTACAAGAATCAAAGTACCCCCCTCTGGGGTGGCAGGGGTCTCCTGGGAGGAGAGAGTGAAATGGGCTAGAATGGGAGTGAGGCTCTCTCATTGCTTCCCCAGTGTGGTACAGATGTGAGGGTGTGTGTGTGTGTGTGTGTGTGTGTGTGTGTGTGTGTGTACACATGCTCACTCTCCTTTCCTGTTTCATGCAAACAGAAGCAGAGCTCAGCCAGAGTTCCTCTTATTAAAAAAAAGTCTTCCAAATCAGGTTGGAATGTTTTTCCTTGGGGTACTCTCATTCCCTGAAGAGGTTTGGGTGTCTACCCAGGCTTGGATAGAACACCCGCGCGCGCGCGCACACACACACACACACACACACACACACACACAGAGAGAGAGAGAGAGAGAGAGAGAGAGAGAGAGAGAGAGAGAGAGAGAGAGAGAGAGAGAGAGAGAATAGCCTAGTCATAGTCAGCAAGACTGGATTAGGAAGGTATTCACAGCCTGCCTTTCCCTGGTCTAGCTCAAACCTACCTACCCCAAAGCACCAGAAACCTGAAGAAAGTTTGGTCTTCATAATTTCCCCCTAAAAGCCACCTAGAGCCCTAATCCTCACCTGCAGGATGCCCACACAGCCTGTCCCACCTCGGTTTGCTAACTCCACGTCCATAGTGGCCTCTGGGCACCATGCTGGCTGCATTGTGCCCTTCCTTACACCTTTCTTATTGCCAGCGGCCTCTCAGCAGCTGACTGAATGTGTTGATCCAGGGCGGACTGGACAGGGTAGCTGCTCCCCTCAGAGTGACTCAGCTGGAGACTGCGGCTGGTGGCGTGGGGGTGACCCTTCCAATGGCTGCCTCAAGACACAAAGCCAGCCCTGTCCCCAACTTCTCCAGAAGAGAAATGTGCCTCACACTGCCATGACACACCACAGAGCTGTTTTCCTCCTCTGAATTTGGAGGAGCCACGAAGATGAGTCAGCCAAAGGCTCCAGGAGGATGGGGGCCCTGGCCAGCCTGCTGCAGGTGGGGCAAAGACAACTTGTCACCACACAGGTGGCCTCCATTATTCCAGTTAGACACTGAGCCTTCCAGGGGACAGAGAGGGCTTAAAGAAGCCTGCCAGGGTGCGAGGATGCCTGGAGCGGCAATCCTTGTCCACCCGAGGGTCTCCTTTTCGGTTTCTCTTTGATTCTGGCTGCCAATCCATGTTCTGTTTTTGAAACTTTGAGGTGTCGATCCCAGCACGTCTTTGGGTTTCTCCTGTGCCCTGGAGTTACCTGGTGGTCTAAAAAGGAACACTGTGCCAAGGTGACCAAAAGAAGATAAACACAGACCATGAACTGACAATTCCCATAGTCCCCAGACCGTGGGAGCCCAACAAAGGCGAGACTCTTCAGAGGCCCCTCCCTGACTTCTCCCTGGGAAGTCTGCCTATTTCTGGGGGTCGGCACCCTGTCTTTTCTCCATACGCATCTGCAATCTCCTCATAGCCATGCTTCTCAGTAAAGACACCGTTCGGGACCAGTTGTGGGTAAGAAGGACTAGGTGACTCCCAGTCAGTCACCGCTAGCACGGGATGGGCAAGGTGGGGAGTGGCTATCCCCCCCTCAGTCTCAGGTACATAGAACACATCTTCCCAACAGCAGCACCTCCACCATGTACCGGCAAATGGCCATGCAAAACACAGCAATGCTTAGGTAACAAGAAAATAAATGTCCTTTGAAAGCGCAGAGGTCTCCTGGGGAGGACAGAGAGAGCAGGCTAAGACACTAGGTAGCAACCTCACTTTGTGCCCTCAGGCTTTGGGGGGATATGGGAAGGTAAGACTGGAACTGAGCCTGGGCAGAGCCAGAGAAAGCTCAGTTACCCTGGGTAGTTTAAAGAGGGGTCTTGTGTGTTTACGTATTTGATCTTGAGGCCTGGATAGGGCGGTGGGAGGGGTCACTCTGTGAGAAGATCCTGGACAGGAGACATAGCAGGTAGTCAGTGCACCGCTAGGTTTTGGTAGAGCGAACATGGTCCCCATCACTGCACCCCTCTAGGTGATGCCGCCACTCACCTTGTGTGACATGGGAGTGCGGAACCTGGCTGATATACACTGACTGGGTCACTGAGGGAAGAGTCATCAGAGGCAGAGAAAATAACGACATCTCAGAAGAGCCAGACAATGGGAACCAGAGGGGACTGTGAACATATAGGCTGGCAGAGGCCTCTCCCAGCCAGCTCCAGAGAGGCAGATCACAGAAAGGTCAGCTCACCCAGAATGACTCCTATCACTCACCCTGTAACCCTTAGCAGGCTGCCCAAGTCACGGTACATGGAAAGTGCGGGATAATACCGGAGCCCATTCTGCAGGTGTTAAGGATTACACATCACCTCTGGCATTTTGCGTCTCTCACACAGAAGGCTGAGGAGCTCCAGCGGACATCGTTAAACCAGCAGTCATGACGCTACACATGCTGGACACCTGATTTCGTCCTCTCGCTTTCCCCAAGCTCACTCCACACCCCCACCCAAATGCTCTGAGTTGATAACACACAATAGCTCTTAGAAACCACTCCCGAAGGCACCTGCTGGTAATGTCCGGGGTCTGTCAGTGTTCAGAAGATCAATGGAACAGAACTCTAAAACGACAGATATGGAAGCTCTCTGGGGTAAGCTAGCATCTCTCGCGTCATGAAAACTACGGAAAAAACTAGTCTGTGTTGACCAGAGAAGGCTGAAGGCCTTAACAATATGTCTGATCCTTCATCCCCAGCAACTGGTCTTTATCTCACGGCCAAGTGGACTTCCTGGTGAACCTCTGTATCCTGAGTGTTGGTGTGGCCCTGGAGACTCTCAAGACCTTAGGACTTTGTCTAAAAGGAAGACGTGAAATATTAACGAAGAATCAAGAGATGTCAATTCAGACATGAGAGGAAAATGAATGAGAGTCACATGGGCACGGTGTTTGGGAGATGTAGAGGTTGAGTCGGGACTGAGTGCTGTACCTAGAACATTCTTCTACGTAGTTGTTGACACAAACTCCATAAAAATACGCCAGCAACTGGACCAGCCTGACCTAGACTCTGCAGCTCGTGTGCCACCGCCTCCTTCAAGGTATGAATATTTATTGTGCACAAGGGGATGTTTTGAGCCGGGGGTCAGCTGGCTCGGCATCAAGGTACATTGACGGATGGCTTCTCTTTCGATCTTGCTTTACCTCTTGGTATTGCCTTGCTCTGGGCCCTTTGACAGCTCACTGTAGAGGCAGTGAGAGAATGGGGGCCTTGGGACAAAAGTAGGGTGTTAGGGAAAACAAACAGGGCATGAGAACTGCCTCTGAAAAGCTAGAGTCACAGCAGGTGGTGGGAAGGACACACACTAGGGCACTTCTGTACATTAGCTTATGGAGACACCTGGGCAGATTGTGTGACTCTCATGGTCTTAAGGTACTTCTCTGTGGCGGTTACAAGTTGATCTAGATCATCTTTGAGAACTGTTCCAGCCTTGACATTTTCCAAGACCAAGAATGAGAACACGGAGTCAGAACACTGTGGTCCATGAGACAATAAGAAGCCTGCCTCCAAATGGTCCCAGCGTTTCAAGTCTGTTGCTATTCTGGTCACTCTTCTGCCCCAAGGCCCTGGCCTCTCTGAATTGTTGCTGATCTAGGGGACACAAGACAGTCCCTTTCTCCCAAATAAATCCTGGAGTTTCAAGTTGTGACAGTGTCCAGAGGGCCTAACAGTATCCCTCCAGGGGAAAATGTCACTGCGTGTTATCAGGCGACAGAAGAAGCAGACAAGTGCATATGCTCTTTCAGTGAGGTAGAGAGATCGTGCAGAGAGTGCCCGCGCTGCAGGAGCAGAGTTTGGGCTTATTGCAGGAGCTAGGTGCCTAATGATTTCCCATTCATTCTTGTGTAAGGCAAAGATTAGGTGTTTATACCACTGAGAGGCACAGAGTACTAATGAGGGGCACAGAGGGCTGGGTACAGGGCAGCGTGGGCTTACCCAGTCAGCTCTATGCTGTCAAGATGCAAGAGCGGGGGTGGGGTGGGGGTAAACCTGGGTTGTGCTGTGGTTGCCAGTGTAAGCTGGTCTCTGCAGCTGGCATGCTCCAGCAGGCACCAGGGCTTGTGGATGCAAAGGGACTTGTCACAGGAAGAGCAGACGGTCTCTGCTGTTCTGAGCCTCAGGCAGTCGTAAGGCTATTTCCTCTAGAGCTACAAGAGATGGCCTATTGCAAAAGGACAAGTTTAGAAATAGAGCACCCATGGCCAGTAGAGCGGTTATAGAGTAACTATGCTTAAGGCCAGGTCACAGCCCTGTCTGCATCCATTAGCTTTGTACCATGTAAGAAACCTCTTCACCTCAGGTACCCAAGAAAGGCTGCTGGTCCCAAGTGGCCAGGTGAAGCGTGTAGAACAGTTGGTACACAGCCATTACCTCTGAAGAAGGAAAAGTTCAGAGACATGGGACATGGGCTCACCTCCTGCACCCACCATCGGGATCCTAGTGAAGACAGAGCATGGGATGCAGTCCTTGTCAACAACTCCCTCTCTTTCCCTTTCTGGGCCTTTGGTAGATTGTCACTAGCCCTTTGCTTGAAGAATCTTCGTCCCTCAAGCAGTCTCAGAACAGGCAAAGCCTGTGAGGTATATAATATTCCCAGTATGGAGGGTCTCCCTGGCCAGAGTGGAAAGAAACCAATGAGAGAGGACACCTCCTCCCACTATCCCGAGGGAGAGGGTGCCCTGAGACGATGCTGTGAGAGATCAGGGCATCCAGTGACTAATGAGGATAATGGGGCTAAGTCAGAGGGAGGAGCGGGGCAAATGAGCACCCAGCAGAGGCAATCAGACAGCCAGCAGCTCCCACTGGGCTGCGAGTAAGCAAGGGAGTCCTGCAGCCCCTAGTGGCTGTGTGGTTTCAGACTCAGGCAACTGTCAGGGAGGTTGCAGATTGGGCTCATAGGAGAAATCCCAAGATGCAGGGCTGGGCAGGCCTAACCAGCCTTGTGAATTATTCAGGATGTTCTAGGTGTGGGGTTTGCCCTAGGGAGCTGTCTTCACAGCTCATGCAGGGCCACTCTGTCCCCTTTGTACCTTCTGGAGCTCTAGCAGGCCTACGAGTTGCCCCAAAGGACTCTGCTAGCAAGCTCTCCTTCAGTCCTGCATGTAAGCATTCAGACACTTGGGGGTTTTCAGGCTGAATTCTAGGGACACCAAGGCCTCGCTGCAGAGTCCTGAAGAATAAATTTCCTTGGCCTAAGAGGTGCTGAAAGACTCAGGGAAGCTCACTCCTAGACTTGCCTACACCCATGCCTTTCTCACAGACAGGATGGCCTTGTGGGCACACTGCAAAACCAACCTTCCTGGGCCTTCATGTCTCCACATCAAAAGCCATCCCCTTTAGGAAGCTCTCCTACGACGGCATACCCTGTCCTGTCTCCCATGAATGACCTTCCCCAGTCAGGCTCCACCAAGATGGTCTTTGTCCTGGCTTGTGCTGACCTTGATGCTGGGAATCATGGTCAAGTGTCAGTCTGCCTTTCTCTCCACTACACACAGCAACTGATACAGTAGAGCCTCCCTCCTCTCCTGGTAGGACTTCTTGTTTCCCAAGTCACTGTACCTTTCCAGCCTTGCTCCCATGGCATTGCTGCTAGCTTCCTAGCCCCTTGGCCACTGTCTCTTCACGGTTCCCAAGTCATTGACCCAGGGCCCAGCTTGGCTCCTCTTCTCTATCTAGACCTATCCCTATGGGACCTCAACCAGTCTCAAGACTTTAGTTCCCAGTACATGCTGTCTCCTCTATTTATTTCTTCATCTCCAGAACTCTAGATTCTATATCCAGCTTTCTCCTGACATTTTCACACAGATGTCAAAACACCGTCTCAACTATAGTGTGTCTAAGCCTGAGATCTGATCACCCTTCCTATCCTAGGATTTTTCCACTCAGTGAATGGCGAGGTCCATCCTGGATTGTTCAAGCTGGAAACCTCAGTTCTTCTCTTTCCCCTACATTTTAGGCTCTAACACCCGATCTGCCAGCAGATAGTATTGCTTCTCCTTTCAAAACATGTCCGGATGCCAGACATGACAGCACATGCCTGTAATCCCAACATCTGGGAGGCAGAGATAGGAGGGTGGCCCACACATTCAAGGCCAGCTTATGTTACACAATGAGGTTCAGGTCACTCATGGCTCCAGAATATGAACCTATCTCAAAGAGCAAAACCAACCAAATAAATAGCAATAAAATTGTCCAGAAATTAGCCACATCTTCCATCGCTACCTTGACCCCATTCCTGTGGTGTTCCTCAAAGCTCCGTTCTTGTTCCTAGATCTCCTCCCTCCCCACCCATTCCTCCAGCTTCAGCCATCTTTCTCTCCTTTTCCTTTACATTTAAGTCACTGTGCTCCTTTGGTCACATTTTGCTTCCCTTGCAACTTCTGCTTGAGTGCAACATCTGAGAGCAAGGGCTGTGCTTGTCCCTTTAATGTCCGGGTGTTCTAGGACCCAGGTCTGCTTCAGGAGGGAGCACGAAGATCTGGTGCTGGATGCAGACTCCTGAGGCTTCTCTCTTAGGACTCCAGTCAGGTCACACCTGGAAACCCGGCATCCAAGACAGGCATTCTGAAGGAGAGTGTTAACTGCTGGCCAGCCCGCCCTTGGGAGGCTTCGTCTTAGCAGGTCAATGGTAGGAATCTCACTTGGCACTTGAGAAAGCTTTTGTGGGTACTCTTGGGTATCTCTTGGCTTCAGAAAGTAGGCATGCGAAGAGGATGCAATTGGAATACTTTCATCCCTGGAGGCCAGCCTTCCCTTGATGTGCTGAGCCAGCAAGGACCTGTGTGTCCCCAAGACTACAGAAGAGCTCTCTTGCCTCTTCTATCAGACTGTGAGGCCAGATGTAAGGAAAGGACTGGAGCTGAAGGCGCCTTATTCCCAGCCTGTGCCTGCTACACACTGCTACACACACAGTGTGGAAACCACACTGCAAGGGGTTATGTCACAGTGCAAAGGAATCAAAATATATGTAGAGATGCTCTCTCTAGATCTTTCTTCCAAGCCAAAGAAGTCAGAGAAATAGACTCCCCTACTTCTGACAACCTTATCTATCTCGTCCTGGTGCAGGTCTCCACTATCATCAGAGCAGCCCCAAATTTCCTTCTCTAGACCAGCCTTGAGTGACTGTCCCCCCCGTTTCTCTACTGTCTGAAGCAGGGCACAGCTTGCACAGCTGTGTTGTCAAGGACTGTGGATGAGTCTCTGGCCGTGCGAGTGCTCTGTGTATGGGTGTGTGCGATCACGCCAGGCATGCTCGACTGTTCCTTTACACCTGCACACTTGGAGGTGAGCGTCTTTGCAATCTTTCCCGTAGTGGCCAACAAGCACTCAATGAAGCAGCTGACTGTCACACAGTCAGTACTCAGAAAATGTTTAAATGAGAGAGGAAGGACTACCAAAGCCAGTGTCTCCGGGAAGGACACTGGAGGAAAGATAAAGGAATGCACATGCACAAGAACTGTCTCTCCAATAATCTGATTTTGAGACAAATGAAGCAGCCTAACCAGACCGCAGGGAAACAACCAAACAAAACACCCAAATCCCTTGACAAGGCCCACAGTTTCAGCATCTAGTTTCTGCACTGACCAGTGATCTAAGCACACTAAAGACCTAGATCCAAATCTTGGTTTTACAATTTTGTCTCTGGGTGAAATTAGCCAGCTCACTTAACATTGGACCTTCATTTCTGTATTCACACGTAGAGGACAATCACTGGCTTACAGTGAGGATGAGTGTGAGAAACATGTTCTTGGCACCTCAGGAGCTCAGGGAGAGTAAGTGGCTTTTCCCCAGGAGTGGGGAATCTGCAAGGAGCTAAGTGGGAGGGAGCTGAGTGAGGGCAGTGGAAGCCTGTGTGTCTTGGGAGAAGGAGGAAGAAAGCCTGGTGCTGTGGTGGGAACCATGGCTATTCCCCAGAGGCTCTGAGAGAGGACAATAGGGAAAATTAAGGGAGAAGAAGGAATGCCTGAACGAGGACCCATGTCTGATACCCCAGGTTCTAGGCTTCTGTGGAGACCATACAGGTGTACACAGCTCTGTTTCCATGAAAGCAAGAAAGCCAGGGCTCTTTCTATGGGAGATACTGAGAAGGTAGAAAAAATATCTCAGAACTTTGGCAAACTTTCCTGAATGCACAGAGGGCAAGTCACTTTCTTAAGGTCACAGACAACATATGGTTAAGCCAAGAACTACAAAGATACAGTACTCCTTGCTTATCTGTGGTTTCCCTTTCTGTGGTTTCAGTTACTCACAGTGAACCACAAGCCTAAAATATTAAATGGGAAATTCCAGAAATAAACAATTTGCATTCTAAACTTAATGCCCGACAAAACACTACACCATCCGTCTCTGCCCTGCTTATCCCTTTATCTAGTGTACCCGCGCTGCATACACCACCCACCTATTAATCCCTTGGTAATTGTCTTGGTTACAGACTAGACCAAGGTAGTACAATGGTGCTTGAGTCTAAGCAACCCTAATCTTACTTAATAATGGCCTAATATACAAATTAGCAATACTATTTTACTGTGTTTTATTGTTCTGTTTTATAATTATTGCTATCAATCTGTTACTGTGCATATTTATAAATGTTACTTTATCATAACATATAGAGAGATTGGTACTAGGGACGTCCATAGGGGAGCCTTTGAATATGTTCATCTTGGATAAGCGTGTGGGGTGTGTATGCCCTTACAGGGTCTAACTACCAGCCAGACAGGTGACCCACACTGAAGTAGACACTAAGGCCTGGGAATGGGAGAAAAGTGGCTCACAGGCTGAGCCAGCAGGGAAGGCACAGAAGAACAACGTTCAAGCTCTGGGCCAGTGCTGCCCTACGTAGGTCAGGAATTACACTACCATTGCAGAACAGAAAAGACAAACTGCCCCCAGTCTGTTGATGGTGAGTCGCAGTCTAAATACACCCAAGGTCTCAGAGCATGTAAGCACAGAAGCTAGAAAGCAACACAAGTTTATTTGCCCCCCCCCACCAGTGGGGAGGAAGCTCTTGGTGCACGGCCCCACTCCTTACTGCACTAGAGGCTCTTCCGCCACCTAGGGAATCCTTTCCACTATGCACTGTGCAGGCTCCCTGGAATTACCATTTTTCCCGCCCCCCCCCCCCTCTCTCTCTCTCACACACACACACACCTGGTAGAGACCCGGGAAAGCAGGAAGATATCCAAGTCAGTCAGTACCACCGAACACAACACACTGATGGCTCCGATTATAGCAGGGACAGTGACTGACAGAGACAGCTGCATGCGCTGGGCTCTGAGGCCTCTGTAACAATAACTACAGAACTACAGAGATGTTAGCAAACCCAGTGACAGCGGCTCTATTATAATGACAAATCTAGAGCTTTATATAGAAATAATGAGACTGGAGTAGGAGAGGGGAGGAAGGAAGAGTTGGATGAGTTTAGTCCATCGGAGCTCTGGTTGGAGAGACGGAGGCAACCCCCTAGGATTGCCGTGATTGCCTGGGAGACTGGCAGGGGCCTTCTTCACGCCAGTAGGAGTGAGGGCTGCAGCGATGAGAGCCATGCCCCTGGCTGGAACGGATGCCATGAACTCCCTTGCTTTCTTTCCCAAGGCTAGGCCTGGAAATCACTGGAAGATTTGAGGGCTCCAAGTGCCCTAGCATATCTTGTCTGCCTGCTTCTCACCCTCCCACAAGCCAGTGCTGTGTATAGCTCGGAGGCTAGGCTCCCCTGGGACTTCAGGTTGCCATCAGTACTGCCAGACTACCCAGATGTTAACCTCCCTCTCATTGCCTTAAGTTTGGTATAGGCAATCATAAGGCTTTGCTACTTCAAACCAACTTGAGCACTGGGCCAGTGGGCCAGCCTGGCTCCACGTGCTAGTGTTGAATGTGATTTCCGGGGGTGCTCGAGGAGCTACTGGGACAGCATCCATGCCAGGGCATGCCACAGAGCATCCTTCTAATCCTCCATGCTAATGGTGCCTCTTTCCACTCAACTTGTGGGTTGCCGGATCTCCTCTGTTTCAGTTCAGACTGCCTCGCTAGTTAGTCTCTCGCCCTCACCAGAACAAGCTGTGTACCCCAACTCTGAGCAAGTGCACAGGGTGTCCCTTCCCAAGTTTTGTTGTACCTCCTCTAAAAAGATGACTGGAACCCCTCTAGGAAACCTTCCCGGGTTCACCTACAACACCAGTAGAAAGTCAACCATGGACTGTTCCTGAATCCTTCATTGGGAAACTTTCCAATACAGAATATGATGGGAGATGTACCTTGGGGACACAGAAATACACGGGAGGGGCGACTGCTGTGACATCAGATGACCACATGGAGGAGGGCTCCAGAGAAGGGTTGGAAGGTGGATTGGTCTGTCGGAGAGGTGGTGGACAGACCTGTGTTACAGTCTGTGGCTGTTAGTTCTCGTCAGCGTGATACAAACTAAAGTCACGTGGGAAGAAGAAACTTTAATGAAGAATTTGTCTCCATCAGATTGACCTGGTGGTGTATCCATGGGGCATTTTCTTGACTAATGGTGGATGTGGAAGGGCCCTGCCCACTGTGGATGGTGCCACCACTGGGCAAGTGGTCCTGGGTTGTATAACTGAGCAAACTGTGAGAAGCAAGCCAGTAAACAGCATTCCTCCATGGCTTCTGCTTCAGTTCCTGCCTTGACTTCTGTTAACTATGAACTGTAAACTGTAGGCTGAAATAAACCATTTTCTCCACAAGTAGCTTTCGGCCAATATTTTATCACAGCAATAGAAAGCAAAGTAAGACAGAGCCTTTATAAACCAAGACAGGACTGTTGGGCATATTGAGGGACCAACCGGGCTGTAGCAGGAAAACTGGCCCAAGCTCAGGTCTGAAGTACAGTTCTGAGGATTAAAAATCAGAGGGGAGAAACAAGACCTGGCGTCTCCACCACCCCCCGCCCCCGCCCACTGCATGGGCTACTGCATTTCACATACTCTGAGCGCTCAGTCATTCCCTGCGACTGTGACTTGGGTCTCCCTGGTCCCCAAATAATTAAATTTTCACAGCCAACAAACATCATGGTATAGGTAAAAAAAACACCAGCCTGTTTGCAACAGCTCTGTTCCCCTTGTTTGAGCTCTTGTCTGTGGGGTTTGAGTCATTTCTCCAGGCCCATGCTGACAGGCGAGGCTTTGGACTGCAGGGTTCTCACTTCAAGAGGAAGCCCAGCTCAGACAGATTGCAGGCAAGCCCAAGTGGGAGTGTGGTGGTACCCAGCTCTGCAGACCCAGACATGCTTGGGCTGGCCTCCCTCTACTCCTTAGCTGGAATACACCCGCCGTTTTGGGCCTGGTGGGTTATTAGTACCCATCCTTGCCCATCGAGGTCAATTCCTCTCATTTAAGATCTTCCCCCGTCTTTCACTCTCACGGTTTTGGAGATTGTGATGGGTAGGCTGTAGTTTCTGGCCTGCAGCTGCTGAGCACAAATCACTGTCTCTTTGGTTAGATATTAAGTTCCTGTGAGTTGGAAAGGGTTGCCTTTTATCCCAGACCCAAACTCACCCTCATAGCCCTCTCAGGATAAGGAGAGGGAGGAAGGCTCTTCCCACACTGACAAAGGGAGATCTGCCTGCTTCTGAACCTGGGCAGGGGAAGTGGCAATGGTGGGAAATGGACGAGGGTGGGGACAGCTACATTTCAGGAAGTGCAATGTTACATACAGGCGAGGGGTGTGCTTGCACACAGAGTGCCCGTTCTGGGAGGAGGCCTGCTCTTCTGTACCAGACAGGAAGGCAGGGGCTCTGTTTAGGGACAGAGCAGGCTCCTAGGAGGGCAGGGTAGACCACAGCCCCTGACCAGCAGAGCTCCCCACCCAGGGCCAGAGCCTCACTGTGAAAACAGAGCTGCCCTTCACCCCTGCAGCCACCGTGAGGAAAACCCGCTGCAGGTGAGCACGGGGAAGGGATGCACCAGACGTGAACGTCAGAAAGACTGATGCTGCAGAGCTCCTGGGCCCACCCTGGTGTGCGGTGCCTGTTTTGCTGTCCCCCACCCCAGCCCTAGCTTGTCGCTAGCCAGGCTGGCTATTCATGCTGTTCCTGGGGATGGCATTTCAGGACAGCAAAGCTGGGGACAGCACTGGGACATCTCTGTGTCCAACAATGAGACCGGAGTGCCCCAGGGTCTCTTCCTGAGACGAAAATAGAGTCTATCAACTTTCTGAACATATCATACTCTCTACCAACCAGAGTGGGGCTGCTTTCCCCAGAGCCTCTCCTCACAAATCCCACAGGACGATGTTAAGTACAGACTGTGCGAGGGTATGGTTTGTATGTATCTGGTCACCTCTGCTAAGGTATATGATTCAAGAAACATCCAGGGAGACACTCCAGCAACCAGCGCTCCAAGTCAACTAGAGTTTGGCCGAGTGTCCCTGCAGACATTCACCCACATGAGCAGGGGTAGAGGGTACAGCCTAGTGACATCTCCAGGAGCATGGCATGCTGTCCGCGCTAACAGAGGCTCTGGGTAGGCCTCGCTAGGTCCTGTACCAAGCTTAGCCTCCATTCTCTTAAAAACCCAGCTCGGTAGTTGAGTGTGCCCTGCTCTTGCAGAGGACCTGAGACTAGTTCCTAGCACCCATGCTGGGCAGCTCACAACCACCTTTAACTCCAGCTCCACGGGATCTGATGCGCCTCTTCAAGCCTCTACAGGCATCGCACGAACAGGCACAGCCTACCCTCCCTTCGAACAGACACATGCACACACACAATTTGACTTTCAAATCTAAAAGCAAAGAAAGAAAGAAAGAAAGAAAGAAAGAAAGAAAGAAAGAAAAAAAAGAAAGAAAGAAAGAAAGAAAGAAAGAAAATTAAACCTTGACTCTGAAACTATCCTGGCCAATTTCAAGTGATTGTGGACAGGCCAGGAATCAGACCATGCGTGTGAACTCTGTCAGTCTTTCAGGCTAGCCACCGGTATCTCCCAGACTAACGAGAGGACCGTGTCCAAGATGAGGGACGTGCTATGTGCTACAGCCTTCTTTCTGGACACAGTAGGATTGTTTTGCTCCTGCCTATTTGACATTGAGAATTGCCACGTGTCTTGTTTTGGCTAATGGAATATGAATGGAAGTGACGTATGTCACTTTTGCCCGGAAGCATTAAGGAATACTGTGTGCTTTGCCATGGCCTCTTCATCCTAATGTCTAACTGTGGGAGCACACATTGACACAGGGCCTCTTGGGTCTCTTGGTAACAAGGTCTGGTAGAACCCACAGGCCAGCTGTGAAGCATAGGGAACATAGACAAGAAATAAACTTTAGTTGTCTTAAGTCACAAATTCCCAGGGTTGTTTGTTATTGCAGCATGACCTGGTTCATACTGATTGGCACAACCTGGACTGATCACCATTTCCAAGCTTCTAAAATATATCAGTGATTACTAGACCCTACTGACTAGTTAGGTATGGACTTACCTTCAATTTAAAAGACTATATAACATGATTCTTTATAGATAACAAAGTTAAGGTTCAGCAAACAGAGAGAAACTCCCATACCATAGAATCAAAATGAAAGGACAGAAATCCCCTTCCTTCCTTCCTTCTCCCATCTAGGCAGAGTTCAAGGACTTCCTCGCAATGAACTGGGCCACTAGGATGTTTCCATAGTATCCTATGTATCTCTAGAGGAACAGAGATCTGGAAACATGACCCACCCAACTCAGAACTGCCAATGCCCGGGCAGCCAAGAGGACAAACAGGGCTGTACTCACACTAGTGGCGTACTGGATGTCCTTCCAAATGGAGGTCTCCCGGGACAGGTCAGAGGCCTCAAAGAGATTGTCCAGGATGACCTCCCCGATCATGTCATGGCGGGAGAAGCGGTCAAAGTCAAAGACACTGAGATGCAGCTTGCGGTCAGCCAGTTCCTCGTAGGGCACTGGGAAGTGGAAGTTCTCATCAAAGGTGGGGTTCAGGGTCTTGCGGTGCACCCGCGTCTGCAGCTTGCACTTGCGGTCAGGCAGGAGGTAGATCTTGACATAAGGGTCAGAACTTCCACAGAAGTCCTTGGCAGGGAGGTCAAAGGCCTTCAGGATACGCACAATCAGGGTCTCACTCTCGTAGTCATAGCGGAGGCTGAAGTTGATCTTCCCACAGCTCTTGGCGGCCTCAGACTTGGCATCATCCCCATCCACTGACTTCTGCTTATAGAGCTCAGGCTTGATGCGGCCAATGCTGGTGGGCTGCTCGGCCGCTGGTGGCAGCTCATTGCCATAGTCTACGCTGGAGACGTGCATCTGCCGTGGCAGGTGGCGTTTGAAGGACGTGTGCCTGGTAGAAGACAGGAGGAGGAAAAAGTGTGTCAGGGCTTGGGAAGGAGTGGGATAAAGATAGACCCAGCCCTGGCGGCTCATCTTCCCACTCGTGGGCCCCTCTTCCTTCCCTCTCATTGACCCCGCTTTTCATCTTTATACACTTAGTGCACGGAGTTGGAAGCATTGTGTGTCTTAATATATGTAAAGTAGTTGGAACGATGCCTGCTGTACAGCAAGCTCAATAAATGTTAGCCATTGTTTTAATCACTGTTCCTGCTTTTCTGACATCTGCTTTCTAGGTTTCTTTCCTGGGTAGGCATGACTACTTTCTCCATTAGAGCATGAACCTCTGTAAGAGGAGGGCTATCCTTCCCACTGCCTGCATCTTCATCATCATCATCATCACCATCATCACTGCTGCCACCATCATGATCATTTATTTAAGATTTAGCATCCAGCCGAAAGTCAATTAAGTTAAAGGCATAGGCTTTGGAGATAGGTTACGTAGGTTCGTTTTGGTCCGGCTACTTTGGGAGGTTAGCAAATTCTCTGCACTACAAAATAAAGATAATAAAAGTAACACCTGCATAGAATTATGTGAGGGTAAAGTAGATGCATACAAAGTGCTTTGAACAGGGCCACGTGTGCGGTTAGCAACGCGTTAGCTCTTAGCATTATCACATGGATTCTTTCCCTGGTTCCTCCCAACAACCTTAGCAGAGTCATTTGCCCTATTCTATAGTTTAGAAAGGGAGGCTTGAAAGGAGCTATATGCCCAAGGCCATATGGCAAACTCAGCCTGTGGGACCTTAGCATCTTCGTGCCTGGCTTTTCATCTGAAGACCACATCTCTTTCCTTTTGGTGTCTCTGAGCCTGAAGGAATGTTTCAGGGATCCAGGAATCTACCAGATTCTCAGATTTTGAGGAAACACAGTGCCCGTTCACATCTTTTAGAGATGCTTCTGGATTTAGTTAGAGTAAGCAGGCAGCCATCATGTCTGCTGTCGGCAGGATTTTGAACTAGATGATGCCAGGTTATGCAACGCCTGCCACGTAGGGAACTCAAAGTTTTTTTTTAAATATATTTATTTATTATGCCTACAATATTCTGTCTATGTGTATGCCTGCAGGCCAGAAGAGGGCACCAGACCCCATTACAGATGGTTGTGAGCCACCATGTGGTTGCTGGGAATTGAACTCAGGAACTTTGGAAGAGCAGGCAGTGCTCTTAACCTCTGAGCCATCTCTCCAGCCCCCTCAAAGGGGTTTTTTTTTACAGAAATCCTTAGCCTTAAAGAGCCTGGACTCTTTTGCGTTACCTCCAATACATGACAGACTGTAGCTACTAGGCTTCACTGACCTAGCCTTTAGTGCGTCATGAACGTTCAAGTCTCTGGAACTTTGCATATACTCTTCCCCTGTCTGAAATCCTTCCTCTCCTCACAACTCTCAACCCAGTTTCTAGGCTAGCCTTCTGTGTCTGTACATTCACAGCCACTTGCTAGCAAGCTCACAGCATCTCACCTTGGAGGTGACCCTTTCACCACACCTATCCTGATGCCACCTCCCCTCTAGATTGAAATGTGGCTCACAGCATCTGATCCATCCTCAAAGGACACATGCTATTATTTCTGGACCCTGATTCTCAGAGTCTGGAAGCTCTTTGACGCACTGTTCTGCAAAGTACGCAAGGGGGTTAGGAAGCGAGGCGGGACACCCTTCACCTGGTAGAAGATGCTGGTTCTGTGGTCTGTCGCTGCAGCCTCGTGTGACGCATGATATGCTCTTTGACCGACATCTGCACCTCAGCTGGAATATCTGGGGACGTGTGGCTGATCTTCACAGCCGCCTCCAGGAAGCCCAGGGCACTGGGGTCTTTCAGCTTATCTGCCATGTTGCCTCTGGAGCTGGGACTCTGGAGGGTCTCTGAAGCAGGGTTAGCAGAAGAAGGGCTGGAGGCTTCCTTGTTCCTCCTGGGCATCCAGCACAGCTTCCAAAAGAGAAAGAGAAAAACTGCCACCAGGGCCACGCCACACACAATAACTACCACGGCGAGGAGGCTGACAGAGGGGCCTGCCCTCAGCATGAGGCAGGCAGGGAAGGACAGAGACAGACAGAGGTGAGGATAAGCAGGTGAGGCATTGGAAGAAGGCACACACAGCAGGGACAAGGACGGAAGAAGAGAGAAGAACGGTCGTGAGCAAAGCCGCCAAGTCAGGGGAAGAGGAGATGGTTTGGGGTGACCACTGGTGGCCCATTTTGTCAACTCTCTGCAGCCTGCTGTTCACCAGTCTGATTGCTTCAGCATCGCCCTGCCCCCACCTTTTACTAGCTTGGGGAGCACTGGCTGCTTGCCCTACTGCTCCTGGCTTGTGCCCAAGAAGGGGACAGTGATTGAAATGGGAATCTAAGCAAATGTGCAAATTCCTGAAGCGTTTGTATTTGTACGCTGTTCGAATTTCTATTAGAGCAGTTATTGTGGCCAGACTTACAAGTGTCTTGCTTTTCTTTTTTAAGTCATTTTATTTTGGTATCGGGGACGAAACCCAGAGCCTTGCCCTTGCTATGCAGGGACCCTCCCACCGAACTTTATTTCCAGCCCCATCGGTAAATTCTGCACACAAGTCTATGAGGTAGGGGGTAGATACTGGTTACCTCATGCTCCCTTCTTTGTCCAGGCTCTATCCTTGTTCGATCCTGGAACAAAGCAGGAATCCAATAAACACCCAGCTCTCTCCCAGGGAGAGGAGCCCAGCCCCATTTCCCAGAGGGCAGGTGTGTTAGCGTCTGTTTTCTTAGAGCTTTCTACGAGCTGTAGGCTAACCGGGTACTTGTATTAAGTTGGAATCTGGTTACCAGGGTCTATACAGGCCAAAGCTAAGTACAAAATACAAATGAGTCCCATATCACTGTCTTTTTCCGTTCTGTGGTCCTTTGGAAGCTTTGCTGTAAACCTAGTATTTGTGAACAGCGTGGCTGGGTTGGAAGCAGGCACATAACCTTAACCTGCACCTGTCCAAACCCAGGGGTGCCCATCATCTCAAGAGAGCGATGCAGAGTGCTCCCTCATGTGCAGAGCAGATACCAGACTCCTACCCCACTTTCTCTCCCCAGAAATGAGTCTTTGAGGCCAAGGCAGAAGTCAGAAGGCTCTGAGCCAGGGGTATGCCTGGCAGCGCTGTCACGTGATGCTTGTGGATGAGCCAGCAGAGGAATTTGGTTTGGCTAACGTTGCGAGTGAGAAGCTATGAAATTCCGTAACTGCCATCACCCCAGATGTCTGACTTTCTTCCAGAAGAGGGCAATGACTTGCTAACCGGCCCTGGGCAGACTGGTGACTCCCTCTGCATGGATGTGTCCCATCAGCTCGACCCTCTGCTCTCTCTCAGCTGGCTAGCCCCTGCAGATTTGGAGGCTGGAACCTCTGGACCGGTTGCTAACTGCCTTACAAATCTTAGGACTTACGGTGTGTAATTAGTCAACAACTGCCAAGGCAAGGCTGCCTTTTCAAAGATGGCAGCAGTGGCCCAGAGGAGGGGCTCATAAGAGGCCACAGGTTAGTCAGACCCAGAACTCAGGCCAGGGCCCAAGTGTTCCCTAGCCTATGTACTATGACTTGTTTGTCCCAGATTAAACCCTAGACTCCCATGGGTTCCAATATAGTGTGTCTTCATTCACGAACCGGCATTTAAGGAGGCATACGTGAATGAGTAACAATTCTTTCTCTTTCAAGTTCAACTATGCCAGATTGCCAGACTCTGAGCTAGGCTTGGCAAATTTTGCCTAGGGTCCTCCAGGTACGTTTACTGTATCTAGTACTTAAGGAAAGCCACCCTACATCCCGAGGACGTAGGACTTTAGCCATGTTCTGGAGAAGCCACCACTGCCTTCCAGCTCCCTGGACAGTCCTTGCCAGGATCAGTCACCAGGCGCCTCCATGCAAAGGGTTGAAGGGGAGATTATCTGCAAGTCTCTTCCCGCCACCTCTGCCCCCACTCAGCCCAGTAGCTCTAGCCCCTCCCCGAGAGCAGCGGTTTTCAACCAGTAGGTCATGACCCCTTTTGGGGCCAAATGACCCTTTCACAGGGTCACCTAAGACTATAAGTAAACACAGATATTTGCACTATGATTCACAACAGTAGCAAAATTGCAGTTGTGAAGTGGCAACAAAAAATAATTTTACAGTTGGGGGTCACCACACATGAGGAAGGCTGAGAACCACTGCTCTAGAGGCTACCAGGTCTCCAATGAGGCATGCATGTTCTGTTGGGGCAGCTGGCCCAATCCCTGCGTTCAGGGGCGTGGCTGCTCCAGCGGGGTAGCATTCCCCTTAAATAGGATTGGGGAGCCAGAAGGCGGCCCGTTCGTTTGCGCTGCCCCGCGCGCGCTCACCTTCGGCTTCGCTGGACCCTTGGTTCTGTAAGTTCCCTTGTCTCCCCTTGTATTAAAATTGAGTAATTATAAAAGGACTATTTTTGGTTATTTCCAATCTTCGCCGCTTCAATGTTCCCCAAGAGAAAAAAAATCCAAGATATTATAATATTTATTATGTCATATAAGTAGTCAAAAAGTCATATATGGGTTGAGAGTAATAAGCATTTTATTATTGGATTTAGTCAATTTATTCAAGATCATTATGCTCAATATTAAAGTGGCTTTTGTGTATCCAATCATGTGGTTCTCTAATGAAACAGGTAAAATGATTGTACTCCCTTTGCATCTACGACCATCCAGAGAATTCACAGCTTGCCCAGGTCACACAGTCAGTAAGGTGGGCTTAGTCTCCAGCCTTGCCCACATGACTCATCAATGGCGTTCCAGTAGAGCGTATATATCGCTTGGAGAAAAATACACATGCATTGGAAGTACTTACTCAAATATTTTCCTGTTGCCCATTTTTTTTAATCTAAATGGCTTGGAGGCTGCTCTTCCAAGCCCTTACCCTTCTGGGAGCATCTTGAAAGCTACTATAGATATGTACGCCTTATCCTAAGTGTCTGGACACCACTGGACCCTCCACATCGGCTCTTTGATACAGCTGTTCTGGGCCCATTTTCTGCAGTGAGTCACTTTAAAACAAAAGGTATTTCTAGGGCCGTGCTTTCCTTTGATCATACATTTCACTTGCTCTGGTAATAATTAGAATTTTAATGAGAAGGGAGGAGGTGAGGGGGGAATCCAGAGAGTACAGAGTGCATTTAAATATTCAGCTTGACAAGAAAAAAAGACCCTGAATTCATAAATAAAAGAAAGATGGGGGGACCAGGGTACCAAGGGATTCTTCCCCACTTCATGTAGTTGCTATTTCAATTGCTCCTCCATGTGACCTCCAGCTGCTGTTCCCTTGGCTCTATGCTTAAGAGAAGACAGAGGGTATGGATTATTGGGAATCAGTCCCTAGCACTCAATACTGATTATGAAAGAACAGGAGGGCCACCCCATGCCTGGAGAATCTTCTCCCAGGACTAGAAGAGCCTGGACATTGGTATCTCACAAACAGGCAATTCGAGGTGAACTAGGAGGTTCTGAACACCGAAAGAGTTCATCTATACAGGAGGTGTGAGGTAGGAAGGAAGGAAGGAAGGAAGGAAGGAAGGAAGGAAGGAAGGAAGAAAGAAAGAAAGGAAGGAAGAGCAGGTCAGGTGGTGGTGGTGCATGCCTTTGATCCCAGTTATTGGGAAGGCAGATAAAGGTGGATCTCTGTGAGTTCAAGGTCAGCCTGGTCTACATAATGAGTTTCTGAACAGCCAGGAATACACACGGAAACTTTGTCTCAAAAAACCAAGAATCAATAAATGAGAGACAGGAAGGAAAGAAGATGTTGTGGGATATTTGTACCGTGTGTGAAGGTGTATTGCTGTGACTAATATAACAAAAAGTCAAATGACCAATAGCTAGGCAGAAGGATAGGTGGGACTCTGGGTAGAGAGAGGAAGTAGGAGGAGGAATCTAGGCAAGTGAGAGAGACATGAGGAGACTCAGAGGAACCAGGATGGCTGGTATGTGACAGAACGTAGATTAATAGAAATGGGTTGATTCGAGTTATAAGAGCTAGTTAAAAATAAGCCAAGGGCCGGGCGGTGGTGGCGCATGCCTTTAATCCCAGCACTCGGGAGGCAGAGGCAGGCGGATCTCTGTGAGTTCGAGGCCAGCCTGGTCTACAAGAGCTAGTTCCAGGCCAGGCTCTAAAAAAAAAGCTGCAGAGAAACCCTGTCTCGAAAAACCAAAAGAAAAAAAAAAGAAAAAAAAAAAGAAAAAAAATAAGCCAAGGCCAAGCTTTCATAATTAATAATGTCTCCATGTTATTATTTGTGAACTGGCAGCCAAAAGAAAAATCTAACTACAGAAAGAAAGAGAGAGAGAGAGAGAGAGAGAGAGAGAGAGAGAGGGACGGAGGGAGGGAGGGAGGGAGGGAGGGAGGGAGGGAGGGAGGGGAGAAAGATCAGATTTAGACAAGAGAAGTTGGTAATTGTAGAGAACTTAAAATACTCTGAGTGGTCTTGAACTCAGTCAACCTTCATCCCCCAGTGTGTTAGTCAGCTCGCTGCCATTGTAACAAACGACTGAGATAACCAACTTATGCCGAGAAAAGGTCCATTGTGGCTCACAGTTCTAGAGACCTTAGTCTATGACGTGTCGGTCCCATTGTGTGGCCCATGGTAGCACATTATAGAGGATGGCAGTGGTGAAACATAATCTCGTCTGTCATGACCAAGAAGCAAGAGAGAGGAAGAGAAGGGGGAAGGGGCTGGGGTTCTGATATCCCTGTAGGGTCTGCCACAAGATTTCCCACTAGACCTCATCTCTGGAGGGTTCCATCAGCTCCCATCCGGCCAACAAGCTTGCAACACATGGTGGGCCTTTGGGTAGGCACTACAAATCCAAGCTATGGCACCTGCTTCCAGCCATCTGAGACTATCTAGCCACTTCTGGGAGAGAAAAAAAATGGATAGATCTATTTATGCTTTGGAGATATAATCTCAAGGACATTGTCTGGAATAAAGGCATGTGGCTTTAATCCTAGCTGGGGATCTGGACTTCACAAGGTACTCAGAAAATGACAGGTATCTTAAGAGGTGTGTGTGTGTGTGTGTGTGATCTCAGGAGGGTGTGTGTGTGTGCGTGTGTGTGTGTGTGTGTATGATCTCAGGAGGGTATATGTGTGTGTGTGATCTCAGGAGGGTGTGTGTGTGTGAGAGTGTGATCTCAGGAGGGTGTGTGTGTATGATCTCAGGAGGGTATGTATGTGTGTGTGTGTGTGTGATCTCAGGAGGGTGTGTGAGTCTGTGATCTCAGGAGGGTGTATGTGTGTGTGATCTCAGGAGGGTGTGTGTGTATGTGTGTATGTGTGCGCGCGTGCGTGATCAGAGGAAGGTGTGTGTGTGTGTGTGTGATCTCAGGAGGGTGTTGTGTGTGTGTGATCTCAGGAGGGTGTGTGTGTGTATGTGATCTCAGGAGGGTGTGTGTGTGTATGTGATCTCAGGAGGGTGTGTGTGTGTGTGTGTGTGTGTGTGTGTGTGAGAGAGAGAGAGAGAGAGAGAGAGAGAGAGGAGGGTGTGTGTGTGATCTCAGGAGGGTGTGTGTGTGTGTGTGTGTGTGTGTGTGTGTGTGTGAGAGAGAGAGAGAGAGAGAGAGAGAGAGAGAGGAGGGTGTGTGTGTGATCTCAGGAGGGGGTGTGTATGTGTATGTGATCTCAGGAGGGTGTGTGTGTGTGTGTGTGTGTGTGTGCACATGCGTGCGTGATCAGAGGAAGGTGTGTGTGATCTCAGGAGGGGAGGTGGCACCACTGCAGATGACTGAAAAGAGCCAGCCATCCACATTGCTTCCTGATGGTTCTTCCTACCTCTCTGGATCATTATGAAAATCAAATAAGCATAGCCCTAATATGTAGAGAATGTCCCCCAGACATAAGCTGCCAGGACTTGGTTTTCTTTTTTTTGGTTAAGGATAATTGTTTGCTATGTAGAGTCAGGCCTCTGGAGCAGAAACAGAGACCCTAGATCAGAGGGCAAAGTGGCAGAGTGGCCTCAGGCCCCTCTTCCCTCCTGGGAAATTAAGATTCCTCTCGAGGATCTTAGGGTAGAGTCTGCTTGATCACCTTACGTGAGACTGTCTGGTAGGGTGTTGGCTCATGGCCTCCTTCCTCATCCAGAGATGCTAAGTTATTAATTAGCATCCCAGGGCCTGCTTATCTTCCCTGGTGACCCTTCATTCTCTAAAGACAGACCAGGCGCCCCCTCTTCTTCCCTGCATCCGTGGTCTTAGGATTCATCAGCAACTCTTATCGCTTGCTATTGTTCCCGTTTCTCTAATGTGTTCCTGTGTCAGGAAAATCTATTTTGCAACCATCACGGGCATTCTTGCTAACAGATTGTAATTGAAAAGACAACTAGAGGGAGAGGAATAGCAAAGAAAGGACCAGGTCTCAGCTCACCCTAGTACCAGATATGCCTGGCCCAGGGCTGGAGTTGGGGCTGGCCCCTCAGAAATGCAGGTGTCCAGTTGAGGTTTTCTTCACATCCTTATGGAGACATAGGTAAATCCCAGCCCAGAAACTAGGGAAGAAGGGCTATAGAGGTTCAATAACATGGAGGGAATAGCACTTAGTCCAGGGAGGGAAGAGACTCCAGGCAGAACTATTCATATTAATATTAATGATAGTATTTGCTGTTCATTTCTATGCAGCAAGCACTGTGCTTTTCGTATCATCTCATTTAATCTTTACAGCCTCCTGAAGAAATTCATATTCACTTCTCACGGATAAACAAAGTACAGATGTGATAACTAAGTCCCCTGCTCAAGGTATGCAGTATGTTAAGCAGAAGAGCAGGGGTTTGAACGTAGGGCTTTCAGATACCAAAGTCCAGGCTCTTGAACCAGGCCTCTCTAGGGACTGCAGACCCAGGGCTGCACAGCACAGCCAGGGCGGCTCTTACGACTAGAATCTGGAGAGGGGTAGGGTGTTCTCCACGCTTTGGTCTGGTATTTGAAACCGGGACAGACCTCTGCAATCTCAGATTGTCACTAGCCTCTACTCTGATTTGTCTTCTTCTCTCAGAAGTGCATGTCCTCAAGTTACCCATGAACTACCAGACAAATAGCCAGTGGCTTCTGAAAAGTCCCATCCAGTGATATTCCTGAGGAATACTCGTGTGTGTGTGTGTGTGTGTGTGTGTGTGTGTGTGTGTGTGTATTGAGAAAATTGTAGCTAGTCTTTACTGAGGCTAACAGACACGGTCCATTAATAATAAGCCCTGCCGTGGCTTGTAAATTTATTAGGAAAAGTGGGTGTAATTAAATTCAGAGTCAGGGGGAGGGGGAAGCAGAGGGCCATTGCTTCCTTTTCTTCTTTAGAGAGCCAGGCAGAGCTACCGATGGGGATAATTAGCAGAGTCCAAACAGAGAAGGAATTAATGCTCCTGAAAAAACTGTGATGAGGAGAGACAATGCTGGGCTAATTACGGCCGCACCAAGCTTTATGACTGGGCACCTTCTCCCACCATCATTAGAGGATTCACAGACAAACTGGGGGCTAATGTAAAATGCTATAGCGAAAAGAGCTTTGGAGCTAAATCAGCTATTATTATTATTATTATTATTATTATTATTATTATTATTACAGATGGTCACTGTACCTTTCTACCCCTGGTACCCCTACATGGGGAATTGAAGTTGGCATGGTGGAGGGGAGGAACAGTCAGCCAGTCTCTCCCTTCTGTTTCCCACCCAAATTTATAACTGCAGCTATTGAGAGGAGAGAGCTGTGTGGAGAAGAAGGCGTTCCATGTCCGAAACAGAGATGAGGGATACGGTGTCATTTCAACCTGCAGTGTCTGGGCTGGGTGCTCAGCTGCCTAACCTCTGACCATACTTCCTAAGAGGCTTAGTATTAGAGGTTCCTCTTCCAACCTGCGGGGGTGATAGTGAGCCCAACTGGGTCAACCCAACTCAAGACAACCCTAAAGAAGCCTGGCTTGACCCTGAGCTCCAAAGTCAGTCCTAATCATCTACAGCCTCATATCTCACCCCCAGCTCAATGGGCCAAGAAGACAAAGGAATGTTTGAGCAGTAAGAAGAGAAAGCACAGCTTTTGCACAGAGCTTGAAGGAATGAGACACACTAGAACTACCTACCAGCCCCACTTGGTCCTGTTAATCATAGGAAGAACAAAACTTCGGGAGATATCTAGAACTCAAGGGCTGTTAGATGTTGGACTTTCAGCACTCGATGTGCATTCTAAGTGTGGTGATGCTGTATCAGGAGGCTGGTATGGAGGATAGTCATGAGTTTGAGGCCAGCCTGGGCTACACAGCTGGATCCTGTCTCAAAACATCAAGAGAGAAAATAATGTGAAGGCATGAAACATACTAGGATTGGAAAAGCATCCCACCAGTTGGTTAGGGTGGTGTGCTTCTTTCACAAACATAAAATATAGTATTTCTTTTCTGCCTCTAGGAGCCAGGGAGGGTCTGGTTCTTCAGATGAGGAAATGGGACTCTGTTTTAGAGAAATGCGCATTTCATTTGCCAGCACACACAGGAAAACAAAAACATTCTCTGGGCTGCAAAAGCCAACTTCAAAGCCAGGTGGCTGTATCACAGAACATCTCTAGAGTCATTAGCAAAGCTAACAAACATCACATCCATCCAGGGCCAGAGGTAGGCTGGGAACAACCACTCCTGGCTGCCAGCCTGCTGCACCAGGCAGCGTGGGTCAGCTTTCAGGTTCCTGCGTATTCTGGAACACTCTTAGATTGCTGATGCACATTTTGCCCCCTGTAACTTGAACTATGTATAAAGTTCATTCACCTCCACAAGGAAAAGGACTGGAGGGAAGGCATGCTGGTGACGGTTTGAGTGTGTCTGGCAGATAAGGAGTACATTCAGAAAGAAAGATGTCTTTTTATCCTTAGGGTTTTTAGAGAAAGTGGGGGAATTTGCTTTGAATTGAGATGTTTCAGTATAGATCTTTCCAAGTCAGGGTCTGATTCATCCAGATGTCTGATTCAATTCCTTGCCCAGACCCTGGCCTATGGGAAATTCTGTGCCAATGGCAGTGGACTCTGAGTCTCAACTAGTGAAGCTGAGGATATTACTAGGAATATTAGGAGTTAGAGACTTTACAGCTGGCAGAAGGCAAGGGAAAAAAAGATAAAACGGAAAAGGGAGCCGAGCATACTCTGCCTGTTTACCATTTTTTTTCTCATAAAACTGCAGATGCAAAGGCCCAGCATTGCTCTGGTCGGAGGATCGGATCCTAGATGGAGTCTCTGGGGTGCAGGCAGGGTGCGGAAGATGGCACCCTGGCCTGAACACCACATCATCTCCGTAGACCTAAATCCCCAAGGTCCTGGAGCCAGCCAGCTGAAGCACTTTCTCGCGGTGTGATCCAGCTCCATCTCTACCTGCATCTCTTGCCCTACCTCGGCCCCAGGATTTCTTGGGGTCTTGTGACAGACGCTGTAACCAAGTTAAGCTCCCCAGGGCCAGGGCAGTTTATACAACTCAAACTCACCTTAGGGCAGGGTACTGATTCATCTGGTACCCCGTCTCTCACCCTGGCTTCACTCACCTCAGCTGGTCCATTCAGATTAAAGGAATCTTTAGGGAGTCAGAATACCACCGTCGCCCCCAACACGACACACAACATCCCCCCCCCGCCCTCCCCCTCTCCCTGCCGGCATTTTTTTTTTTTTCAGTAGCAGCGCAGAGCTCTGTAGATGTGTTCTGGCCCTCCATACTCTGAGGATCAAGCCCTGAGGGAAGACTCCACTGCAGATGGGGCATTTGAGGAAAAGATGGGAAGGAGCGAAAGGAAAGGAGGGAGGGAGGAAGTGAGTACTGAGGAAATTTCTGTCGAGGAAGTCTATGGAGCTGGGGGGTGTAAAGGAGATGATACCAGAGAAAGAGTGTCTAATAACAGTCTAATCTGTTCTGAGAATACCAAAGAGAGCCAACTTTAATTACTGTCCTACTCGCAAAAGTTCTTTAAGTCTAATCTTGGTCTGTTCTGCTGCAGTCATCTACTCATTGATTAAATAGTACCAGAAATGGCCAGAAAGAGAGCAGCGGCCCTAATGACTCACAAGATGTGAGGTGGGCTCCATCACACAAGGCTGGATACAGCCGCCTAAAGGATACGCACAACCTTCCCTGGCCTGTCTACCCCCTCCCTCAAAGGCTATATTCCTAACCCATAACCTACGTCTATCTTTGACCTTTAACCTCAAATGGAAACAGGGCTCTGGGATCTGAGGTCACTGGGGAACTGACTGGTCTGGCACCTGCTCCTAGAGCCTGTCCTCTGGTCCCTGGCCACTTGTCCCGGGCGAGGCGAGTGGGGACCATACTCCTGCCTCTAGCATTCCCCTTCGATCTTTCCTGCGTCAGCCTTATGGAACCAGGAAGCGACTAGCACTTAAGCCTAGGCCCAGAGCCACTAGGGTCCGAGCCCGGGTCTTGGTCGGGAACAAGGTTTGGTGAGTCTGCGGAGCTCCAAGGAACCCCAGTGCCTCGGTCTCTGCAGGATCTCCCAACCCCCACACCGCATTCACCCCGGGCCTCGCGCTGCCCCGGGCCCTTCCCTCCGAGGGGACGCGACCCATACTCGTCTGTCCTGGACCTTCCTAATTGCGGGACAAAGGATTCCGCTGCAGCGGGCGAGCTTGGCGGCAAAGACTGGTGCAGCAGGTACATACCCGGGCCGGTCGGCTGCCACGCCGCGGACACTCCCGCGGCTCCCGCCGCCAGGGCGCGACACGCCACCCCTGCTGTCGCGACTCCCGCGAGACGTCGCGGCTGCAAGCGGGACCCTCCCCGTGGGGGTTCGGGCTCAGGACTCACCGACTCCGGTGAGCTCGACTTGGCTCAGGCTGCCACCTAGACTCGGCGGCCACCGGGGCTGCGTCCGGCGCAGGGTCCCGCACCGCCCGGGCAGGAGGTTCCCGCCTGGCAAAGTCGGCGAGAGGCACCGGCTCAGTAGCGCACCCGCCCAGAGTCCGAGTGAGTCAGAGAGAGACCGAGGGAGCGAGTTATAGGGGTGCCGGGGAGGGGGGTACGCCACGACACCCTCCCCACCCCGCCCCCCCGGCGAGACGCAGGCAGCCACTCGCTGCTGAGAGACCTGGACACAAAGACCGCGTGCCAGCTGCAGACGCAAGTTTTTCCCAAGCCCAGAGGCTCAACCCGCCTTCACCCAGTCACTGAAGGGCCCTGGACCCTGGAACCCCCGGGGCACTCAGGCGTTCCTCCGCAGCCGGGATGTCTCCCTCTCCATGGCCTTGGCGGACCGCCCCTGGGGTGAGCCTAAAGATACAAGGGAAACTGAGGCCCCGAGGGTGCCGCATCTAGGAGCTCTCGCATTTGTTACCCGAGGAGAGAAAGGGGTTCCCCTTCGGATCTCTTCCTGCGGGCAGTGAGCCAGGGGACTGGTCCAGACTGGGACCCCAAGCTAGAATTCTGAGGTTTCTGGGGCTCTTGGACCGGTGCCTTGGGGGAGGGGAGGCCACCAGGGTGAAAATCCAGGAATGGAGGGGACTCTGGGTCTCCGGGTACCTGAGTCGGCCGCGCTCGGACTCTGCTCCGGGGGCTGCAGCTCAAAGCTCCGACAAGTCTCCACGTCCAGTCCGAGAGGGGGCGGCCGGGCCCGGCACAGAGAGGCCAGGACCGCGAGCGCCGCCTGGCACCGAGGCCCTCCGGCCCCCCAAACCCCACTCATGCCCCGTACACTCAGGCCTGCGAAGCTGTGGCTCGAACCCCCCGCCACGACCGGACTGGGGCGGGGCAAGGCGGCCCCAAGAAGACCCTCCCCGCAGCGGCCCCCTGCGGCTCTGCTCTGCTTTTAATGACTTCCCCGCAGGGTCCCCGCCCCTCACGTGGCATCCCGCGGCAGCTGGCAAGTCTGGCGCCTCTCGGCCGCCCCCTCCACACGCAGGGACCTGCCTGAGTCCGGGAAGGTTCCAACCCCGCGCTGTCCCGCACGGTGCAGGATTTAAGGCCAGGTGAGAAATCACTGAGTATGTGACCTTGCGCCTTTCTGGATCTCAGTTTCCCTTTTCTTAAAAAGAGATGTAATAATTACTGGTGCTTCATGAGCTCCCTGAGAATATAGGTAGTACTTGTGAAAACGTTGGGGAAACTGCAACACGCCACACAAGTGGGCATCTTAATAACACAACATACTGTACGGTGTTAGGACCCTGCCAAGGTTGCTGACAGGAGAAGTTAGCCAAACTTGCTGGGTCTCAGCTTCGGAGATAGAAGACCCCAAGACTGCGGAGCGAGGGGAACCGTAAAGACTTTCAGAGCCCCGCAATCTGTGGTCCGAGGCACCCGCACGTTGCTATGGCGACGGAGGCAGCGGCCGTCTCTCTCCATGGCAACGAGAGGAGAAAGTTTCTGGCGAATAGGAATGGGGAGCATTTCAAGAAGGGGTTCGGTTCCCACCAGAACCACCTCCACGCATTAGACCAAACCCACCAGAAATCATACAGTTTTCTATTTAGCATACATAACAAGGGCCAGAAAGACGGAAAACTAAATAGAAGGCTAGATTGTAAAAAGAGCTCCCCTCAGGAACCGTGAAGTGAGACTCAGAAGCAGGATGGCTGGGATGCTTCACCCAACCCTGGAAATCCAGAAGCCATGGTTCCGAGACCCGTAAGATTCCTGTGCTCACCTATCATCAATGTGTTACCTTCCTGAGGTGGTATCTGGAGGAGGGGGGGACTTTAGCCAGAGTTCCTACCGGGCTGGTGTGTGCTGGAGACAGTGGTCAAGGAGGAGGGTCTTTTCTCCGAATTAACACACTAATTGGAAGTGGCTTGGGCTGTGACTCAGGTTCCGGGGGGAGGAGATTCAGAGCGCCAACACCAGGCGATCCCCATCGTGCACCATCTGCACCAGCCTCATCAGCGGGCCCCTACAGTAGCAAAGCCCCAGACAGCCAGGGTCGGGTGCAGCAAGAGTAAGGCCCGAGACGCTGTCCGTGGTGCTGAAGGTTTGCTTGCTACAACCAGCACGTGCACACAGTTTTAGGGAATAGTGGGGAAGGGCGGTTAATTAGAGCCTGTTCGCAGCTTCCACCTGGGTCCCTGGCCATAGAGAGGTGTAGGATTTCGGGCGGGAGGAACTGAGGAGGCTTGATCTATGGGCCTTCTGCAATCCGGACCACCTTCAGCGGGTGGTGCTGGATTACTGTTTCAACATCAGGTAAGCTTCTGCCTCTCCACTTGCCTTCCACTCACCTGAGGAAGCCAAGACTCCCCGTCATCCTCCCCCTCCACCGGCTATACAAACCTCAGCCCCCAGGAGATATCGGAGTTCCAAGGCCCCGGGCTAGTGCTCATTAGCAGCTTCCCAAGCGGGGGTTTGTGTAAAACACAAACGGAGAGTTGCTCACTGCCAGTGTTTACGGCAACTCTCACTCCGCGGCGGTTTCTCCCTCCCCCCCTCTCGAGTTCCTGAGGACGTTTTGCGGAACAAAGCGCCTTGTTTTGCCTTTACAGAGAATGAAAAAAAAAAAAAAAAAAAACCACAGGACCACCTTTCCAAGGGCCCAGGTCTGCGGTGCAAGGAAATCAATATTTTGGTTACACTGAGTGGGGGAATTTGCCTCTAAACTAAAGGCAAAGAAGCCTGTTCGGAGCAGAGCAGGTGGCAGGAGCTGAGAATTAACAGATAATTTCTCATTGTTCCAGGATCCAGCCTCCACACTCCGCAGGCAGCTCTGCGTCTCTGGCATTTCTCAACCTAACAGAGCGAAAGAGGTTCTGCCCTGACAGGGCTGCAGGAAGAGGCTGGAGCTCCAGGCTCCGAGTGCCAGAGTAACTGCAGGAAAGAGACAGAGACTGAGGTAGAGGAAACAGTCACAGAGACTGTGGGTGGAGAAGTCACAGAGAAACCTAGTCAGACACCTATAAAGGCACACATTCAGAAAGTGACTACAGCAAGCTTCACCTTAGCTGTTCTCTTCCGGCTCACCGTCAGCTGCTGGTGCCACTGGTGAATAACCAGGATCAAACCAGAAGTCCACTTCCTCCTGAATCTATCAACCCTTTCCCCCTAACCCCTAAACACATCTAAGAGTCTTCCCACAGGAAGAAGAAACCAGAGTCAGACTCTCAGGGTGTCATCTGAATGCCAGAGGGGAAAGGGTTGAAAGAAATGGAATTGTAGACCATTCAACAGTAGAGAAAGGCTATACTGAGTGTGGGTTAGGGTGTGGGGAAGAGAGAGGGGAGCACGGAAAATATGACCAAATGCCAAACAGGGACATCAGAGGGGGTAGTAGGAAGCCTGGGGCAGTCACAGCCGCTGTCTGAACTTCAGTGCCCTTCTGAAGCAGGCGCTTTCCAAGGCTAGAGACAAGATGATTTCCCACATGCCCAGCTCACCTTAGTGTTTTCCTTTCCACTGGCTCTCTGATAGCTTTGGCCAGAACTGTCTGAATTCAGGGTCCCCAGACCAGGTGGCTCAGAAACACAGACGGGTCTAGAAAAGGGCCCTGAGGCAGAATGAGAGATCTGACTCAGAAAACAAAGTCCTCCCACTCCACTGCCCTTGTCCTCCTCTCCCTGGATAGCCAAAGTGCACATTCCCCACCTCCATCCCCTTCTCTGCCCTCGGGGTGGGTGGGCACCAACCCTACTAAGAGCAGTGGTGTCTTGTTGAATTATGCTACAAATAAAATAAATGAGGACCTACCTCATCTTTTTTTTTTTTTTAAATTTGAACCTTGGTAAGAAATTGCTAATGCTGTAGGCGGGAAGAGAGAACTCCTTTGACATGAACTCATGTGTCATATCATCTTTCCATCTTAGTGAGGTTTCTAAATAGGGATCCCTCTCCCCATCCCCACCCCCCAGCCTTTCCGGTCCCAGCAGAGATGTAAAGGCTGCATCTAATGCTCATAGCTGGATAGCCTGACGTGCAGGGAGAGATAACAAGGAACCAGACACAAAGGAGTTCAGTGCTATCCCAGGTACCTCAGAGCCACAGGGGCTGCCTGACCCAGCTTCTGTTCTCTTCCCCCCTTACCCCCTGCTTTCCGAGGTATTTTCTGAGATCATAGAGGGTCATCCAGGAGGTGTGGTGTTCAGAAGCTCCACTCATTGCCTAGGCTAGTCCCTGAAAGCAGCCAAGCAGGACTTTATCTCATTCACATCAGAAAGGTGGTTCCCAGACCCTCTAAGCATAGAGCAGTGCATCTTCCTGCTTCAGATTGGAAGAAGGTTGGTGGGGTTGCAAGATTTTTATAGATTTTCCTTTAAAAGGCTATGACATTTTAAAACAGACTTTCTTATATGTAAAAGGTATTTAGAAATTAATTATAGAGGAACGGAAGATTTAGTCCTCTGTGTTTTTGCAAAGGTCTCGTCTCTCTGAACTTAGCCATTCCAGTTGCCTCTGGGCCCCAGTTGCTGGCTTAGAGGAAAGAAAGTTAGTGTCATTGCTAAAACCCAGAGTCAGAATTTGGGCTGGCCAGCTCCTCCTAAAAACTTGCTTGACTATTTCACTTCTGGCAGAGCTGGGACTCTCCAGAGGGCGACTTGGAGAATCTCTGCGTTTACCTATGATGTGCCCTGTGCTCAGAGCCCAACTTCCAGGAAAGGACCTAAACCACAACCTCAGTGTTGAGAATTCTCCCCAGAGAGCCAGCAGAGAGTATTCAATCTCAAGACTCTGGCTGCTCTACTAATGAAAGAAAACCAAATAAAATGTCAAAAGTAATTAAAGTGACACGTTAGGAAAGGGCTGCCAAACGATGTCTTAATCCTTGATCTCGATAGAATTCAGACCGCAAAACAAGGGCTTGAAATCTCCCATGGAATGAAGGGGCCAGAGCCCGTGGAAAGAACAAAGCTCTTTACCAAATTATTGTTTCCCTCTACACTGTGGGGTCAAGTTCATTTCCTGTCCAAGACCCCAGGTGGCATATGTTTCTGCTGTGTGCTGGCTGAGGAGTCACCTCTTTCCTTCATAACATGGCATTTGTAAAGTGAGAGGACTCAGGTGTTAACTTCAGTGAGCAAACCTAAGAGCAAGGTATATTACTTAATCTCATCTCACGGTGAGCCCCCTGCCCCTGAGGGGGGGGAGAGAAGGGGGGGACACAGAGAGAGAGGACAGAGAGGAGAAAGAGAGAGAGAGGACAGAGAGGAGAAAGAGAGAGAGGACAGAGAGGAGAAAGAGAGAGAGAGGACAGAGAGGAGAAAGAGAGAGAGAGGACAGAGAGGAGAAAGAGAGAGAGAGGACAGAGAGGAGAGAGAGAGAGAGAGAGAGAGAGAGAGAGAGAGAGAGAGAGAGAGAGAGAGAGAGAGGGAGGGAGGGAGAGAGAGAGAAATAGCAGGCCCTTGGTTCACAGTCAAAGTAGAAGCAGAACCGGAACTCATGCTTGCATCTTTATTCTTGTGTGCCCTCTCTTGGAACTCATTAAGATCTTCACTAAGACCCACTCTGAAGAAATGGAGACACAGTCCTGTGACCTGTCCATGGCAACCTTCACATACACCACACTGTATGCAGATCCCTAAGCTCTGCTCCTGGCTTATCGCGGGGGAGTGCACTGGATTGCTATGGAGAGAGGTCACGAGTGAAATTGACTTAAGATGAGTTCTTTGACCTCTGTGTTGTAGAGTGCCCATGTCGGTATTGACCAGGAAACACCCATGGCATAATTCGCTCTAAATTTCTCTCCTCAGTTCTCCACTCTAAACCTTCCCGTTTTCTCTAGGGTTCAGCTCTCTTCCTGTGTCCTGTGCACTTTCTCCAAGTGGCCCACTCTCCTCTTGAACCTTAAATATTAAACAACACTATTTTTGTTTGTTTAGCCTAGGCTAGCCTTTGACTAAATATGTTGCTGAGGATGGTCTTGAACTCCTGGTCCTCCTGCCTCCACTTCCCAAGGGCTAAACTTATGGACATATGCCATGCCCAGCAATGATACTATCATCAGTAGTAGCACTGTGGGCTGGTGAGATGGCTCAGCAGATAGAATTTACTGAGAAGCCTAACAGCCTGAGTATGAACCCCAGAACCTGTGTGATGGGAGGAGTGAACTGACTCCTGCAAGTCTTGCAAGTTGTTCTCTGACTTCTAGGTGACCATTATGGGACACTTGCACCATGCACATACATATGCATGTGCACATGAAGTAAGAAAAATGTAACATATATACACATATATGCATACATATACATACATACACACATACATGCATACATATATATATGCACCAAACATTCAGTTAAGCCAGTCTGGGTTCTGTGTTGTCTCCTTAATCCTCACAGCAGCCCTATTAGCCAAAGCTTCCAGGTGCCAAGTGCCAAGGCTGGAACCCAGGCCACCTCACTCCAGAGCCCTCCCCCCAAGGATCTCTCCTTCTGGTCTCTGACTCCCTCTTCTTGCTCCAATGTGCACTTTTAACTCCAGTTCTGAACAACTTGGCCCTAGGTCTCTCCCATACAACACATCCAAGCTGGTAATTACTTTATTTTGTGAACCTGCTCTTTTTCCCTAAAGGCAAGAACTGAGTGAGTCTTAACTGAGCACCTCAGAGTCCTCCTGACGCCTTCCTCTCCTTGCCCACGTGCACATAGTGGATCCCTGGGCCTTCTTCATCTCTTAGCATTTGAAGCCTTGCCCTGCTCTGATTGCCCGAAACATCCTCACTGCCCTAGTCTAGGCATTCAACACCCTTCCTCCGGATCATGGCAGATGCTACAAGATATCATATGACTGTACCACCCTCATCCTCAAAATCCCTCAGATTCTCTCTGCCCTTCATGGCAACTTTGGCTCTACCCAGTAGGGCAGACAAAGCCCCTCTAGAGCCTCCTTCCCTCTGTCCCTCTGTCTAGCTGCTTCTCCATATACTCTGGTGTCCTCCACGGGCTGCCTGAGCTGTGCTGTCAAAGGAACAATCCTTGTGTCTCTCCCTCCCTGTCCTGCCACCCCACCTTGCCTGTCCTATGCTTCTTCAGCTGCTCAAAGCTCTGGAACTTGGCAACCATGGGCTACTTGCTGAACCTCTCTGTGCCATTGTTTTCTCATGAGTGGAAGGAGATCTGGAGCCTGCTCCCCCATGAGTTGGTATACAGACAACAGACTTCTGGAACTGACTCGGGGGGGGGTCTCCCTCTGCACTCAGTGTTCTCCTTTGGCATGGCTTTTAACAAGTTGTACTTACTGTTGACACTTCCTAGCCTGTATGCTTCTTAAACCAAGATTTGCCTGTCTCACAATCTTCAAATCCTTAGTGACTCCCATCACGTCCACCTCCTACAGTGCAGGGGAGGGGTATGAGTGCGTGCGTGCATGCGTGTATGTGTGTGTGTGTGTGTGTGTGTGTGTGTGTGTGTGATGGTGGAAGTAGTGGTAGTGGTGGGGGACTCCCAAAGTAGTTTCCCAGGCCAAACCAGGCAGGCTTCTTGAGTTCTTTGAGCACTCCAAGGTGTGTTATCTCTCTTGCTTTGCCAGGTGACTTGAGCTAGAAGGGACGGAAGAACATTCCAGGCTTGAAGGTTTCAAGCTAAAACAAATACTTGCTGGGAAAGGGAAGGCAACATACTCCTTTTCCAGGGCCAGGAGAGAGAGGGGACCCCAGGCTCTCAGGTTTTTGGTGTTCACGCTCCCTCAGCTATGGGGGAGGCCCCACCTGGCCTTCCGTCTCGGAGTACTATCCCCATGGGAAGCTGGAGGCATCTACTCTGAACCTCTCAGCACAAACAGCAGAATTCAGGGCTCAAGAAGTTTCTTTTAGGGACGAAATTGCTCATTCTCTTGAGTGTCAAGCCATCGCTGTGAGGCAAGTGAGTGTCTGCTGGGGCAGCTGACTGTTTGCCAGGATAAATTTCTGATAATAACAGAAAGTCATTACTGTGCAATTAGCGCTGCTAATGAAGAATGCGAGATTCCCTCCCCGCCACCACCCCCATTCCTACCCGCTCTGATCTTTCTCCTCTCTTCTCCTTCATTCTTCTCAGCCTCTTCCTTTCCAGACCTGGGCCTGAGATGGGGAGAGAAAGCATGAGGAGGGGCGTACATAGAGGAAGCTTTCATCAACTCCATTTGAATCTCGATCCTCCCAAATCCACAAATCACCTGTGGGACTGGGAGAGAGGTAGAGAATGGAAGTGTGGAGAAAGAGAGCATGCAGCCTTGGATGTGAGCAATGATAATATTTTAAGGGGTCTCAGAAGTGATCCACCACCCAAGAGATCCTGTCTAGGGTCTGGACAACAGGATCTCTGCCTCAGCATGGAAGAGACAGCCAAAGCCAAGGCCTGGTAGCTGTGCTGTGGGAGGGTGATACAGTGATTGTTTCTAAGAACAACAGCTAAGCTTGATAGGTATCTTTTGTTTCTTTCTGAGTAATTATTTCCCCCATGACACACACACACACACACACACACACACACGATTTTTCAGTCACAGTCCTGAACATATCTGACAGACACTCTGAAGTTCTCCTCAGGGGTAGCTGTCCAACTTTTGGGATGCTTTAGCATCCCCAGGAGAGTGGGATGGGGCAAAGTTAAAAACTCTGAGATAATCAGAGACTTCAGTCGCTAAGGGTGCTTCCTCAGGGCGGGCTGCTCTGGCGAGCAGGGAGCCAGGTGGCAGGTGGAGCCCACCTTAATCTCTAGGAAGAGCACAAGCAAAGAGAAACCGGCTATGAGGGATCTCAGGGGAGAAGGCCGGGAACTAGGACCAGAATTCCAAGAACCCTTGCAGAGAGAGCAGCAGGCATGGGGGTGGCTGCAAGCCACAGTTCCAGAGCCCAGAGAGCCCAGAGTCTGAGAGCTTGTCACCCCAGCAGGAGGCGGATTGGATGGCCTGCTTGTCTCTATCCAATGCTTTATCATTCTTGTGCATGAAAATTGCCAAAACCCAATTGTTTTGCTCACAGCTGTGCTCACCTGGGGCGGGGAGGGAGAATGGCCGCCCTTGCGTCATTTCTCTGACTAAAGCTACAGCCCAACCGCACCACAAAGAGAACTGTCTGTCTTCCCCAGAAGCCATTCTAATTGTAACTGAGTTGGGGAGGGAGAGGCCAGCCTGGGAGGTTCTGGGCTACTGCACCCTAAAAACTTTCTGCACCCCATAAGCTTCTCCGCTGATGCAGCAGTACAAATCTGACCAAATCAAACTGAATTAGAAAAGACACAGGTTTAATGGATAAAACGCTCCTAGATGATTTTCCAGCCTCCCCCTGCCAGGAGACAGAAAAGGAAGACCAGAAAACCACGTGTCTGCTTTCTGGGGAGGGAGGCAGTTTAAATACTCTGTGGGAGTGGTCTTGAGCATCTCTGGGGGCGGGATCATCATTTGCTGGGCTTTCTGAGATGTGGCAGGGTTTGGAAAGAGAAAGGGAAGGAGTTTGGGGGGCGGCTTCCACCAGAATGTTCCAGACTCTTTGGATATATGGGTGCCCGTGGCTAGGGTAAAGCTTCCCCCAGAACACAGACAACACATACCCTGCCTCTAGGTAGTCAATAATGCTTTGACAAGGCTTTTCTTGGGTTCCCTCAAACTTTCTTAGGATAGTTTCTTAGTCAAATATTTCTACAAGATCCTCCATTCCAATACCCTCTTCTTCCCCTGCAGGGTCAGGCGCAGGGGCAGTGCACAGAGCCTTCCTCTTTGACACCTTCTTTCCTCCTCTGCTTAGTTGCCCCTCAGAGCATGTTATTTCTATTGTTGTAACTGTCTTGGACAAAGACCCCAAAAAGTGACTGAGTAAGTGGTGTGTGTTACCTAGCAGATACTCAGTTTCATCTAAGTAGCTTGGCCAAGATAGGAGTTTCAAAGTTTGTGGGGTAGTGAGTTAGTGTCTAATTAATCCCTCTTTGCCAGGAAGGCAAGTGGAGGCCACCAAGTATCTAAAGCTGAACACCAGTCTGTTGAGCCCCGGTGTGGGAGGGGCTGTCTCCCTCTTCTCTCCTGGGTTTCTAAAGCTGGCCATGTGTTGAGAGCAGCTGCTTTGAAGACCCTAGGCATATCTTGGAGCTCCTCCTACAGAGCTCGGCTACCTAGATTGACAGACACCCACCCCTCACCTCTATCTCCTTTCTTTGGCTCCCTGACACTGGTACTGGGGGCCTCCAGAGCCCTGCTGGGTTGTTGCTGCCCAGTGGGTTCCATGCCTGCTATTCATCTTCCCTGCACCAATGGCCTCAGTTGCTTCCACCTGAGCCGCGTTGGGATCCTGCTGTCACCGCCACATTCATCCCAGGGCGTCTGCTCTATCTCTTAGTTCCCCTATCCAGCTGAAGACCAGAATCCTCCTCCTTGATTTTTCTCAGTGTGCCACAGCAAGTTGACATTAGAAAAGGATTTCCAGAACTCTAAGGAAAACACTACCAGAGCCATAATTTCTGAATAGGTTTCTGACCAGAAAGACCAGGTTCCACGCCCATAGACCTTTCCCAGTGAGGATGAGTCGGTAGGGTGTCACCGAGGCAGAGTTCTCAGAGAACCAACTGGCAACAGAAAGAGGAGTCCTGGAGTGTGTCGCACGCTCTCCGGCAACAGCCAAGTAGTGGCTTGTGCTATACTAGGGAGACAAATACTAAAGGCTCCTGGGACCAGAGGAGCCAGTGCCCCAGGTTCAGACCCAGAAGTGAGGAACGAATAGAATTGGGTCAACGCAAAGCAAGCCAGGTCCCGGGAGACAATTGCCACAAACACCCGTGAAGATTCAGAATTGCTTTTGGGGGTGCTGGTGTGGTGTGGTGCCATGCAGTCCCAAGGTGAGAGACAGCAGAGGATCCCAGGCAAGGCAGAAATCCTCACTTCCCTGCTTCCAGCTTCGGACAGCTTTCAGAAGTGTTGAGCAAGCCACTCTGACCTCTCTGATAAAAACTGCTAAGAAGACCAGAAGAAGCTCACTTGGCCCTGGATGGCTCTCATATTAACTCCAAGACAATTCTAGTTGGCAAAAGAGAGAGGTTAAGTGTGTGGGCCTTGGAGCTGGTCAGAAGACAGATCTAAATCCTGTTTGGTTTGTTCAGTGTCTATAACCCATCTGAACCTCCATTCCCTGAACTGTAAAATGAAGATTATATGACCACTTACCTGAATTGGAATAATTCCTGGAGAGGGTCTGGCATACATTATCTGCTCAATAAATGGCAGCAAGTGATTATCATTCAGATTTGATTATGGTCTATTGGATGGCCTCAAATTCAAGAGTGTGACCTTGATAACGTCCTCTGTTAGGGGAACACCCTACCCACATTTGAATAGCAAATCTGACAGCAGAAACTGCCTTTATCTGCTCTAAGGGGAGGAGACAGCCTTCAGGTGGCCCTTTCCCTTCCACACTGAGGTGGACAGTAGTGGGGAAGCGGAGAGGGGACTGATGATTAAATCGAGCCCTTTAGACATGAATTATGGATCAATGACCTTTCCTGGCTTAATTACTCCCACTGCTGTGTGGCCTGGGCTCTGGTGTGAGGCCCTGGAGGGGGCAGATTCCACTCACAGCCAGCAAAACCCAGAGCCCCAAGCTGCTGCTTTTAACCACCAGGGTTCACATGGCTATTTCTGTGGCCGGGGAATTCTCTCACTGTGATGAAGGTCGTGCCCTGGTCCAGGAGCAGACCCCCTCTTGACTCTCCTATCCTTTTGACCTTTACAGAGCCATCTTTTTAAGCCTCCTGACACCAGCTTATTTTTAAAGGTAGAACCTGAGGGTTCTTAATGAAGCTGTCTCACTAACAGATCTACGGGTTCTTACTGCACTGGTACAGAGAAAGAGCACAGGGAACTGGACGGAGGGTGACCCTCACGGCTTCATGAGGGGAGAGAACAAGTCATGGAGTTTTGCTTGATAAGTGTTTTCAGATGCAAAAAAAAAAATAAATAAAAGGAAAGAATAATGAAACAAAATCCCACATATGTATCATCTACCTTCAAAATATATTGATACTCCAGGCTTGTTCATCTCATACCTCATCTCTTTATTTTCCAAAGTTTTAAGGATTCCAGACACTATATTAGCATATCTGTCAATTCATCTGCATATGCTTCTGATTTATACATATGTGTATATATATATGGCTTTGCATTCATTTGTAGTTATCACCCCCCCAAAAAACTAACAAATCATTTTCTTATATTCAATATATAATTGTCATTCTGTTGTCTACAATCTCTTATAATAGTTGGCATATTTTGGGCTGGAGAGATGGCTCAGAGGTTAAGAGCACTGACTATTCTTCCAGAGGTTCTGAGTTCAATTCCCAGCAACCACATGGTGGCTCACAACCATCTGTAATAAGATCTGGTGCCCTCTTCTGGCCTGCAGGGACACATGCAAGCAGAATGCTGTATACATAATTAAAAAATAAATCTTTTTAAAAAAATAGTTGGCATATTTTGACCCAAAGTACACAGTGTGTGTGTGTGTGTGTGTGTGTGTGTGTGTGTGCTGTTTGCATGTGTGTATGTGGGTACATGTGCCCACACATGTGCATGGGAAGACCAGAGTGGACATTAGTATCTTCTTCTGTTGTTCTCTACCCTATTACCCTGACAGAGGTTCTCTCACTGAAATGGCTAGGCTATTTTGCCTCGGCTGGCTATCCAGCTAGCTTCTGAGAATCCTGTCTCTTTTCTGCTTCGCTGGGGTAACAGGCAACCATGGCCATGCTCAGCCAATATGCGGGTGCTGAGGGTTTGGACTCTGGCCCTCCTACTTACGGAACAGGTGTGTTTGCCCACCGAACTATCATCTCCACTGCAGGACAAGGGTTTTAAGTAGTAGCACCTGACTTTCTTCATCTCGAGGTCATGGTTCCCAGTAGAATTACCTAGATAGCTGAATATGGCCAGTCATCTCATTAGTGGAGGGATAAAGACGAGGACATGAAGAATGGCCAGCCTTTAGGCTGTGTAGCCTATGGCCATTACAAACTTGACTTAGGGCTCTGCCCTGTCTCTCAAGTCATAGCCATCTCTTCCTTCATGGGCCTCTTGGATCTTTATTCTGAGCTCAAAGTTGACGGGGCAGATAAGGAAGAGGCTGGCAGCTACAGGAACTCGCTCTCTGAGACTGTGACAGTCTGGTGTCTCGAGCCTGGGGTCAAGCATGTACAAAGAACGTTAGGCTAGATGAGGGAGCTTAAGTCTGCAGGAGCCAGGGAGGCTTTAGAAATGGTGGTCTTGTGAGGGCAGGGAGATGGCTTCATTAATAACAGTGGTCACTCTGTAAGCATAAGGACCCAAGTTTGAGTTCATAGCACCAACATAAAAACCCAGTCGTGGTTGTGTGCCTGGAGCCTCCGCATTGGGTAGGAGTAGGGGTGAGGATTGGAGCCAGGTGGAGTTCATTGGCCAGCCAGACTAAAATAGTTTCTGGTTCACTGAGAGGCCTTGTCTAACAATAAGAGGGAGATGGCATGGAACATCTTGTTCTAGTCTCTGCAAGCATACCCATGGGAACCTGCGCTTGCATAAATCTCTCTCACACACAGACACACACAGACACACAGAGGGAGAGAGATGGAGAGAGAGAGAGAGAGAGAGAGAGAGAGAGAGAGAGAGAACTGGGGTTACAGGTGTCCCCAAGAGCGTCACATCTCCAGGTTCTGAGGCAGAAACAGACGCAGAGACCAAAGTGAGATCAAATATCTGCTTTCTTCCAGGTGAAGCTGAAAAGGAGAACACAACTTAGACCCAAAGCCCAGAGGGACTCCCCGCTTCTCGTTGTGAAAGCTGTTAATTAATTGAGACGGCACGGAGCGGCTATGGGCAAGAGAAGGAAACATTAAACAAACACCGTATCATTGTCAACAGGCCAGCACTACTAGAATGGGCCCTGGAGAGGGATCCTGAGAAGCTTGTCTTAGACCAGATGGTCTGTGGAGAGCAGCTGTGGTTCAGCTTCAGGGGATCTCACATCTGATAGGAGAGGAGGCTCCTCTCTGCCTGTGTCCTCCATGTCCTCTCTCAAGGCCCTGGCCTGGGCACTGTGCCCAAATCTTCTCAGGCAAATCATTCCCCACATGGGTTGTTCTCCGGAAGTCTTCTTATGCTTCACTTCCTGCTCACCATATTGACTCCTTAGACCATGCTCAGCCTGACTCTCGCTGCTCAGCTCCCCCACACTCTGCTCAAACACCTGCCACTCACCGGTCCTTAGGCCCACATGCAGGTTCCTTCAGATCACAGACACCCCCCACACTGATAGTAAGTCAATGCTCGAGAACTTCTGACGGCTCTCTGCCTCTTTTCACTCCAACATTGCTCAGGTGCTTACTCTTGGCAAAGGCCTATCCTCCAATGGACACCTTTAGCTGGTTACTGAATCCACGCCTAAGCCTGAGAGTCGCTGCAGCGGTTGAACCCAGACTCCCAGCCCTCAGAAGCTCATAAGATCATAGATGAGAGGGAGGATGAGCCAGGATCAGGCTGTCACAAATGTCAGGATGAATGACGAGGCCTGAGGACGAAGATGAAGAGCCACAGGTGATGCCTTGGGGGGACAGTGCTCAGGAAACAATTTATAAAGAGATGACATTTGACCAGGACTCAACGAGGGAGTGAGACATTTGATAACCAGAACAAGAAATTCCAGACAGGGAGAAAAACAAGTACAATGGGCACGGCGTGCTTAGATGTTCAAGGAACATCAAGAAGGTCAGTCAGTGTGCCTGGAGCCAAATGAAAGAAAGAAAAATGGGGCCTGGGGGTGGGGGTGGGGGTGCCTGCTGCCAAGCCTGAGACCTGACTTAGAGCCCTGGAACCCACATATTGGAAGGAAAGAACCAACTCCCAAAAGTTGTCCTTGGATTTCACTGTATGTACTATTGTGGAACACGTGCTCTTACACACACACACACACACACACACATCTCATAGTGGAGCATTGAGTGAGGTGTGCACTCAGCATCTATCACAGCAGCTATTACAGAAGTGTCTGCGTGAATGAACAATTAGGAGGCAAAAGTCAGGCACGTAGGTTAAACCATCCAATATAAATAAACACGTTTTGCTATTTAAATTTAAAATAATTAGAAGGGAATGAAATTAAACTTTTTTTTATAATCAAGAGACTGGAAAGATGGCTTAGCAGTTAAGAGCACTTGCTGTTCTTGCAGAGGACCTGAGTTCAGTACTCACCATGCACACTGTGCGGCTTACCACCTGTAACTCCAGTTCCAGGAGATCTGATGCCCTCTTCTGGTCTCCCCGGGTGCCTGAACGTATGTGGTGAACATACATATAAGATAAACACACACATAAGATAAAATTTAAGTCTTTAAGAAAAGAGACGTGGGAAAATGACTCAGGGAGCCCGGAGAGATGGGCCAAGACTGAGCCCCGGGTCTACAGTTCCACGGAAGAGGAGGAGCCACAAGGACAGATGGAAAGAAGTGGCCCATGAATGGAAGAACAGAAGAGGGAGGCATCTTGGGAGTGGACCAATCATTAAAGAAGAATGAGCCACACCAAAGATGGATGAAAGCTCCAGAACAGGGGTCCTAAGATCTGGGCGCTGATTTGGCAGAGGGGACCTTGGCAATGGTTCTACCCATGGAGGAAGGAGCGCCACGTAACTGGAGAGTGTGCAGGCAGAGTGCTAGGTGAGGCTGCGAAGATAGCAACTGCAATTACACTTTCAAGGGAGCTCTGCTGTAGAGGCCCAGGGAAATCAGTTGATGGCGTGGATTGTGGGGGTCAAGGGATGACCTTATTTTAAGATGGTAGATATTATAGCATGTTTTCCATGCTGATAAGCATGATCCAGTAAAGAGCAGAGAGTAACAAAGCAGAAGAAAGAGGGGCCAGTGCAGAAACAATGACTCTGAGGAGAGGGGGAAGAGATGTACTTCAAGCAGAGAGTTGGGCCTTTGATGAAGGCGGGGACTCTTCACTTCTTGTAATAGGAGGGCAGAGCACTGTGCAGACTCAGTGTGCAAGCAGACTGATGGGCGTGGTGGAAAGTTTCCTTGCCTGGGTGAAAGAATGCACAAGGTCATCAGCTGAGGGTGGGGAGAGGGTGACAGAAAAGGAGGCTGAGGAGAGAGGAAAAGGTCTGTAGCAGCTCTGGAGAGAGGAAGAGCCAATTAACTAGGCGAGCAAAGGAGCACTCCCCACAGCATGGAGGGCTCCCCCGAGGCTCATGACCATGAATTTAAATGAAACAAATCAATATGGGTGTGGATTTTTCCCAGTCGTGATTGCAGGTGAGGAGCAGACAGTGAGTTGGGTTCAATCAGGACTAGAATTTTGCCAGGCAAACATTAAGAACGAGGCAGGGGCAAGATAGTTGATTATAATGACGCAAAGAACGATTATAGGGCTGGGCGTGGGAGTCAAATCCGGGTGTGGAGGGGAGGGGAGTAGAGTAGGGAGGGTGCAGGGTGGTAGCCGGAGAACACGGCAGTCGTGATTAAATATGCAGTGACATCACAGGTAATGAGGGGTGGGGTCAGAGGAAGAGGAAAAGACAAAGGAGAAGGAGGAGGAAGAGGAAGAGATGGAACAGGGGACTGGAGCAGTGAGGTCAACAAGCTGAAAGGGCACAGTGTTTCTATGACAACAAAAATCATTAAGTATCCTAACAAGCAGGTGATGGGGTCACATGAATAGGAGCGGATGTTGAGGAGGACAGGGGGGTAATGTCTCAAAGTAAAAGAACTTTTTAGTAAAATATGATCCCTGTGCCTCAACGGAGTCCAGGAATTACAGCAGAGCGAGAGAAAGCCGGAAAAGACACCGACAGGACAGGTGTGTGAGCTGTGATTCCTGGTGCTGGGAATTATCTAGAAATCAGGCAGACAAGGATCCAGTCTTATGGATGTTAGTCCAACTGAGGAAGCGGCAGAGTGACAAGACGCTATTGGATAGTGAGACACGTTAAGGAAGAACACAGAAGATGAATGTTATCCTCGGTGTCTGGCCACGGGGCTGTTTTCAGTTGGGCAGTCGGAATGACATGGCCTTGGTGTCAGGCAGAGGGGAAAGGAAGTTTCATAGCAGCAAGTTCAAAATCAGGGGCCAGGGCTGGGGAAACGGCTCAGCAGCAGGTAAAGGTGCATGCTGCTGAGTCCAACAACTTGAGTTCAATCCCCGGGCACCACACCATGGAAGGAGAGCACTGACACACGCTGTGTGCCATAGCATGTGTCTGCAGGCTTGAACACACACGCATACACACATACACACATACAATAAAGAAAGGATGGAGGAAAGGAAGGAATGAAGGAAGGAAAGACACTTAAAATGAAACCAAACCAGTGTCAAGAAAGACTTACAGGGCTGGCATCCAAGTCAGAAAGGCGAACTCTGCAAACCCCTAGGAAATAAGACTCTGAACCACAATGTGCATCTCTCCTAAGGACATATCGGCAATGGAAAGAATGTTCTAGTGGATCTTTTTGTGTGGTCAGAAAAGTTACAGCACGCTCAACACGCGCTTTCTAGAAAACGATACATCTCGTCTTCTTTTGCCCTTAACCAAATCCCTCTTCCTTTGTCTAGAATCGAAGAACATTTTAATTCTGTTTGCGTTGTTGGCGGAACATTAAAATTACATCATTGGTTTTCTTTCCCACTTGTCCTCATTTTTTTATTTTATTGTTATTCGGTGCAAAACAAAAAGCTGTGATCAGATGAAGACAATAGGGAATGGTTGGAGGAAGCCTGGGGAAATAACCTCCCTCCCCCTTGAGTTTCGCCTCTGCTCGAGCCTGAGATGTTCATATGCATAAAAGGGCCAGAAATCCATCACAAATGGCAGAAAATTGCACTGCATTAAATTCAGAGCCTTTGACTCTGACAGCTCAATCTTCAAGAGTGGTGCTTCTGGGATGTTCAAGAAAGGGAATAAAAGCTATTTTGCTTATCTGTTTCATATTTTGGAGGAATCTATTCCACTGCATTATCCAGGAAGATTTTGCTCAGAATCTCATCAGTTTGTTTAGAGCTCACTTGCACAAGCTCTTGACTTCAACTCGAGGGCAAAAGCTCAGAGAGTATGGGCTAGGCTGGGGAAAGCAGGGCCTTGTAGGAGCCAAATCAAGGGAAATGAAATGCCTTTCAAAATGAACCGAACTCCTTGAGAATCAGACGCTGGAAAGAAAACTTGGGTTCTTAGAATCATCACCCTGGCTGCTTCCCAGGCGTTTGTTCATTCAACCTACACTAGATCTGTCTGTGACAGGGTACTTGGCCTCCTCTAACAAATCATTCCATCTTCTGTGGCACAATGCAAAAGGTTCTTCCTTTCCTGTTGATCCCGGGTCACCCCTCCACAGCATCCCACTCAGAACAAAGCCAGGCTCCTGTCTGCCTTGGGTCCAGCATCTCATTTCGCTTCTCCATGGGACTGCTGCCTGAGGGGGGCCTCTTTCCAGACCACTTCCGTCCGGATCCACAATGGTTAGCGAGGCTCCCACGCTGGAAATCACATTCAGATATACTTTTGATCGCATTGTTGTTGGGAACCTGAGCAGGGTGGGCACAACAGAGGCCAAGGGATGAAAAGCAGCTGTCTACCACGCCGCTCTGGTAGACACTGTGGATACCCTGCAGAGCCAGGACTGGCTCCCACCCCTTCTTCTCCTCAAGAACCAAGGCCAGACATCACACAAAGGCGGGAGATATGTGTTTTCTTTTGTGACTCATTTAAAACATATACCTTTCAATTACATTTATTTGTTTACTTATTTAATTGTCTGTGGGGGTGGGGGTGGTGGATATGTTTGTGGCATGCATTTGTCAGAGGACCACCTGAGGGAGTTGGTTCTTTCTTTCCACCGATACGTCCTGGAGATCCAGTTCGGTTCATCAGGCTTGGCAGCAAGAACCGTTAATTCACTGAGCCATCTTGCCAGTCCTGTGAGTCAGTCTAGAAAGATGGCCGAAGTTATGTATCTCATCAGATTTATATGCCTAATTAAGAATCCCACGTTAAGACTATACCCTCCCCAACAAGGGTGAGCCAGCTTCATTTGAAAACCTCTGCTCCAAGTAAAAGCTTTCTAGCCCGGCACTGAGCTGGGCGGGCTGGACATTCCACAGCTTTCAGCAGAAGACCTGAAGCAAGTCAGACTTTCCACCCATCTTTTGAATCGAGCTGCATGTATGCTCGTGCGTCTCACAGGCCAGCGCCACTGCTCTGAACAGGCCACAGTCCCATTCTCAGGGACGTCACAGTTGAGCGGGAAGAGAGCAGGTAAGAAACTGTACTTGCCCAATGATGTTGTCATCCAGCAGCGCTGCAGCAGGTAGGAGGACGTGGCATGCAAGGGGCTGAGGTGCGCAGCCTTGGGGGCTTCTGACGGAACTCCTCAGAGGAGGCTGCTGAGTAGTGGAAAAGTTTTGCATTCGTTTAGAAAAAAAAAAGTTGTTTTTCTAATCCCAGCTTTGACCCTAATTTAATAGGCAAGCTGGCCACATTCCCAGTGCAATGCAATACTTCAGACTCCCTTGTTCTCTGTGCTCAGGGCCACCACCCCATCACCTCCCATCATATGCTCAAGAACCCACTTCTCTTCGTCCACCAGCCTCTTTTATGCAGCTGCTGCTCCTTGCAGAAACCAGCAGCCCCCAGGCAGGCAAAACTGGGACACAACTTGGGCCGCTAATGAGGAGATGATGTTCCTCTAATGAAAACAGGACACGGTGCTGGGAGCCCACCATGGATGAATAATTACCTCCTAATTAAACACTGTTCCCCCGCCCCATTTATGTATTCACTGTTAACTGTGAGTGAAACTTGCTTCATGCAAGACTCAGCTTGGACACACACTCCTATGGAGTCGTCGGGAAGGCTTTTCTCCCACAGTGCTTAGCATAGCACTGACGGTCTTCTTTAGAAATGAGAATATCAAGACCTGGAGTAATGGCTCAGCCGTTCCGAGCATTCGTTGCTCTCCCCGAGGACCTGAGCTCAGTCAACTACCTTTAACTCTGGCTCCAGGGGATCCGATACCCGATTCCGGCCCCTGTGGGCCCCTGCATTCATGTGCACATACCCACACATGTGCGTGTAATTAAAATAAAATCAATCCTTTTAAACACTTAAATGGAAAATATTCCCTGTAGCTCTGGATTCTCTTCAGACTGATGATCTTCTCTGGGACTTTCTTAAAGATTTATTTGTTTACATGTGTGTTTGAATGCGTGTGTGTGTGTGTGTGTGTGTGTGTGTGTGTGTGTGTGTAAGCATGCACCCGTGGGAGGCTGAAGAAAGGTCCTGGCTACCTCCCTCTATTATTTTATACCTGTTTCTTTGAGACACAGTGTCCCTAATCCTGGGGATATTGTTGTGTTGCCTTGGCTAGCTTGGGAGTCAGCGAGCCCCAGTGATCCTCCTGTCTCTGAGACTCTCCCATCCCTTGAAGTTGGGGTGTGTGCTGGATACCCACTTATTACATGGGCGCTGAGATCCGAACTCTGGTCCCTGCAATTGCAGCTGTAGTTTCTTCAACATGGACCTCTGGGTGACTGTGATGGGCAGACCTCCTCTCCTAAGGGATGGGCATGCATTTATTGAAAATATGTACTGCACAATCATTTATCCACCACAAGGTCTTTAAGGTGACCTTTATCCTTAATAAAAGTAAATATAAACTCAAATTTCGGAAAGTGTTTCTGCTCTTTTTTTTTTTTTCACAAGCGTGTCTTGTCAGCACTGATTGGAGTATCAGTGTGTTACCGCCTAGTCCAGCAGATGAGGCGCTTATAGCTGAAGTAGGGATATCAGTTCCCTCTCTTTATGATTGCTCATTCAGGCTTGTGAGTATTAGCATTAGCTTCAAACGAGAGCAATCTCTTAAAACCATTTGTCTATTTAATGAGGAGCACATTGATTTAGAGCTAGATTACCTAATCTCTAGAAATGAAATGTAAAAATTATGGGACTATAAAAAATAGTGCACTGATAAGAAAGGATAGCAAATCAACTCTTGTGTGCATTGGACGCTTACTCTTGTATCTCCCTGGGTCATGCAGACCGCACAGCCAGTCAATAAAGTGCCCAAGTGTCTTACTTAAGGTTTCCATTGTTGTAAAGAGAAACCATGACCTTATAAAGGAAAACATATAACTGGGTGGCTTCCATTTTCAGAGATTTAGTCCGGCGTCATCTGGCGTAAGCATGGTGGTGTGCAGGCAGACATGGTGCTGGATTCAAGAGCCCTACATCTTGATAGACGGGAAACAAGAAGTGGTCTCTCTCACTGGGGTTAGCTTGAGTATATATGAGACCTCAAAGCCCAGCTCCACAGTAACACACGTTCTCCAACAAGGCCACACCTCCTAATAATACCATTCCCTTGGGAGACATTTTCTTTCAAACCACCATACCAAGTAAGGACTCTGAGGGCTCTGGTCAACTCATATCATAAATATTGGTAAATTTTAGTTACAAATGCAAATTCAGTACTTGCTGCATCAAACACATGCATTTTTGTAGTCTAATGGCTCTAAAATTAAGATGCATCTCACCTAGTTTTTCAATGAAAAATTCTTCCTTATGTACACAAAATAGCAGCGATCAAGGGAATCTTTGGTTAAACAAGATTTGGTAAACTCAGGCTGGAACTAATTGCTTCACGTCTTGAGCACCTGCGTTTCTTCAGGATCACTGTTCGACACTGGTGTTCTAGAGTCTTGCTTCTCAGAGTGCGGTTTTGGAAGCGCACCAAGTGTGTCTCTGAGAGGACCCTCAGTCCCTACCTCCTGATCAACTCTCCTCAGCTGGAACCCAGTAACTATGTGTCTCAGTTCAGTTTCTGTTGCTGTGAGGAGATACAGCTCTCCATTATCACCATGGCAGGGAGCATGGCGGCATGCAGGCAGATGTGGTGCTGGAGGAACTGAGCGTCCTACGTCTTTCAGGCAACAGGAAGTCAACTGAGACACTGGGTGGTATCCTGAGCAGAGGAAATCTCAAAGCCCGGCCCCACAATGACACCCTTCCTTCAACAAAGCCATACCCATTCCAATAAGCCACACCTCCTAATAGCGCCACTCCCTATGAGATTGTGGGGGCCATTTACACTCAAACCACCACACTGTGTGAACAGGAGCATTTGAGAAGCCTGCTTTCCAGACATTGGAATTCCAGACTTCCCCAGAAGGGGCTTCCACTGTACTTAGTGGAAACAGACAGCCTTCAAAGGTGAATGAAGCACCTCGCCGGTGCCTGCTCCTTCAAGACTCAGCTCTGCGGGTGTACAGGCAGTGGTGTGCTGGGAAGTGGATAGCTTTGACAGTGGAAGAGCTGAAAGCAAAATAGAAAAGACCCACCAAGCCAATTTATCACATTTCCCAATTATGTATTACATATACACATATTTACATATCCTATGTTATTCATATATATGTATATATGTGTATATATATTCATATGTATTTCTCCAGTGGCTGATTTAAATCCACCAACGCTGTCAAGAGACCTTCTAGAGCCAATGAGAGTCACTTCCAGTGCACGACACTCCAGGACACCTTTCCTCCTGACTCTCCCCGTGTCTTTTAAAGGTCAAGTCTTTTTGGTTTTGTTCTTTTTTTTGACAGTATCTCACTATGTAGCCTTGGCTGGCCTAGAATTCCTCAGTGCCTCACCTGGGCAGCTCTCCAGCAAGATAGAACCAAATCATATTACTTTGCTTGATTCAGTGTCTGAATCGAACCCAAAATGATGGCCCCACCCCAAACCGTCCCAGGTCTAATCCTGGAATGCCTGCAAATGCTGGACCCAGTTGCCCATCAGCTGATTTTCAGATGGAGAGATTATCCCGGATTATCTGAGAGAGCGAGTTGTACTTGCCAGGGCCCTGGCGTATCAGAAAGAAAGACAGGGCCATTCCAGGGATGCAGAGCGAGAAAGATGCCATCAGGGTGGATAGAGGACCAGGAATCAATAACCCGTGCAGCCGGAGAGAAGCAGAAAAAGAGCAGAAGAAGCCGCCAGCCCTGCTCACACCTTGATTTTAGTGAAACTGAATTAGGGAGGCTGCTTTGAACTTCTGACCCCCAGAACTGTAAGGGAATGAATCTGAGGTGTTTTAGTAACTAAGTGATAATTTGTTACTCCATCCCTAGAAAACAGACATAACTTGTCTTTGCAGATCAGTAATGCTTAATCCTGACCTTGCACCGGAATCCATGAGAACAGATACAAGGTACAGATGCCAAGGTCCCTGAAGGAGTGATTTGGATTTCATCATGATCTTGGCATGGAGGTTTCATTTACTTAAAAACTTTTTAATGTAGATTTTATTACACTTATTTATTTGGGGGGGGGGTGCACACTGCACAGCATGTGTGTGGAGGCCAAAGAACAACTTGTGATAGTCACTTTTCTCCTTCCACCTAACAAACAGCCCCATGCCCTGTGCTAACCAAGCTGAGGTCAAGGGTCAGACTGGGTGAATGGGCCTGTGTACCCAGACTGAGCTCAGACAAGGCAGAAGGGAGCCAGCCCAGCTGCATGCCTTCCACCCTGATGTTGCTGAACTTAACTAGGTAGCAGATACACTTGGTAACAGACTCCAGTCTTGTAGCTGACTTGGGCCAAGACACTGAAGCCGACTTTCCTTCCATAGTAAAAAGGTTCCAGCTGAGGTCCAATAGTGTCTGATTGGCCTAAGCTAGGATCTATGCCCTGGGGAACAGGTTACATGTATAGTGTTATTAAAATTGTATCTAGCAGTAAGGAAGCAATTCCCCGAAAGGGGATCAAAATGTGGCTGGACTGTTATGTCATTTGACATTCTGGTCAGAGAACCAGTCCCATGTTTGCATAGATCAAAATCAGTGCCTCATCTCAGGCCCCATCAGCAGGCTCACCTCTCCCCGGTCCTGACCAGAAGGAGCACAGGGCATCCCAAGGTGACCTCATCAGGGGCACTGGTGTTACTTTAGCACTATTCATAGTCAGTCCCAGGCAGCAGAGCCTGCCAGGATGACATTCTGCCCTACAGAACACCAGCCTTTGCAGCATCATCCTGGGTTCAAATACCAGGGCTGGGTCTTTGGAAAGGGAGGAGGTAGGGAATGGGTCAGGGAGGAATTAGGGGAGGAATATATATATTCATGTATGGTTGCATGAGCTTGTAATTCCATTACCGGGGAGGCAGAGATAGGCAGATCCCTGGGATTTCCTGGCCAGCCAACCTGGTTTACTTGGTGAGTTCCAGGTCAATGAGAGGCCCTTTTCCAAGAAAAAGTTGAATGACTGACACCTGAGGAAGGATGCTCCAGGGTGTCTTCCTGCCTGCATGTGAACACCACCCCTACCCCAGTGTGTGTGTGTGTGTGCGCGCGCGCGCGCGCACACACACACACACACACACACACACACACACACACGGTTGGAAAAGAAGGAAGGGAGGGAGGAAGGAAAGAGTGCATTGTTGCCAGACCTCAGGTGGAATCTTTTTGCTACTAAAGGAAGGTTGGCCTCTGTGTCTTGGCCTAAGCCAACTGCAAGGCTGGAGTCCATTACCAAGAGCATTTGAGGTTCCCCTCCTTATGTGTCTGTAACTAGGCAAGAGATTAAACAATGGGTTTGCTAAAGACTGATGAACAACCCAACACAATAAATCTACCCCATGCTACCCCTACTACCAACGTACTTTTAATCATCCCACAAGCTTTCTATACCCATCCACTCATTTCCAGATAAACCATCACTGTAAAAATTGTCTGTGTCCAAAGGACAGGAGGAATGGGCCATTAACAACAATCTGATTCCTACAAATGGCACCAAGAGCTGCCCTTGATGTGAGCCTCCAAAGCGCTAATGAGCTCCTTTGCTGATGGGTGAGAGCCCAGCATCACCTCTCAAGAGAGGGAGCTGGGGAACAAATGCTATTTAAAAGACTTCTCTCTAATTTGCAATCAGAAACCAAAGCTGGGGACTCACACAGACCCAGCCATTCTTCGGTATCTTGGTCCACGATAGGGCCATCGTTGACTCTCTGCCCCAGTGTCCTGAGGAATATCGATCCGATATCGAGAACTCTCATTATTCCTGTGTCTTGGCTTGTTTGGAATCCAGTTTTTGGCTATGCAGTGGTATAAGGCATTGGATTAACAAGGACAGTTGCTCCCAGTGGGCCTCCACCATTATTTATGAGGAATTGACACACTAGGACAGTCCCTGAGCCTGGGGCGTGTCACCTCCTGAGATGTCACTTATAATGCAGGACTTAATGAGGCCAGTGTGCAGTGAATAAGAAAATTGGTTTCTTGCGAGTGTGAACATTTGCCTATCGGTACACTGAGACGGCAGAACGGCCTATTGATAGCTTAGATGGGCAGATCGAGGAGGGTGGGAGGAGAGCGGAGATGGGGGAAGATTTGTGCGAGAATCAAATTTGCCAGCCCACTGGGTTCCCCACATGTCGCTAGAGTTGCTAGCTTCTTGCTCTCTACCCCAGAAAGGAAATCAATGCGTCAGAGAGGGGGGGTAGGACTCAGCGAAGGAGTGACTCACTCAGCGATGGTTGAGCTCAGCATCCCTGCTCCTCTCACCACAGAAGGGGCTCATGGGCTAAGGCCGAGACTGCTGTTCACTCATCCCAGGCCTTTCCTGCCTTGCTTCTCGCTGAACTCAACTCAGAGGTAGGGAGATACTTTAGTAATGGATAGGGACAAGGAAAGATGGTCCCAGCTTCAACCCTAAGTCACCACTGAGGGAAGCCAAAGGCAGCAAAGGGCCACTGTGGCTGGTAATAACGTGTCCCTTCTGTCCTTTCCTTCTCTGAGCCTTGCCTTGCCCATGGGGAAGCAGTCCTTCCTTGCCAGGCGGCAAGGCCTAAGTGCTCCTCAGTCTGTGGGAAGCCCTGCCCATCCCCATCAAGGCTCCATCACACTTTTGGGTGATTTAGTCTCTATAGCAACCCTAATGGGGAGGACTTTGCATTCCCAATTCACACCCAAGGAAAAGAAAACTGAGAGGAACCAAGAGCTCTGAGTGACTCTGTGTACAGCATGGACGGAAACCAGCTTTACCCATTTCTCCAAAGCTGACACTCTTGAAGGCTCTTCCCAGGTACCCACTGAGGGGGGCGCTAATGCACAAGGGTCAAGTCACTGTTAAAGCCCTTCTGTGAATGCATAAAAAACAAAACATAGCAAAAATGTCAGGAGGCAGGGGAGGTGGCTCACCAGTTAGGAGTGCTTGCTGCTCTTCCAGAGCAACTGAGTTTGGTTCCCAACACCCGTATCAAGCTGCTCACCACCCCCAGCAGCTCCAGCTCCGATGGGATCTGGCCCCTGCAAGCACCCACACACAAGTGGCATACACAAACAGTGGCAAACACATATGCACATAGATAATCATAAAAATAAAGCTTTAAATGTAAACAAATCCCAGCACTCAGGAAACAAAGCAAGAGAGTTTGAGGCTACCTCAGCTACATGAGTGCTTGTCTCAAACACAGCACTAAAAGCAAAAAATGCAAGCTTCTTGTGCTCAGGCTGTTTCTAACCGCTACTGGGATCTCCATGACTTTCTGGGCTGATCAAGGGAGATGATTGTTATGCAAATGTGTGAGCCAGGCTATTGTAGATGCTCTATTCAAGAAGTAAATAATTCTTTCAATAGGGCACATATTATTAGTAACAAATTATGTGAAACACTCACACACAACTGGTGGTGACATGGGCCCCAGAGGGTCGCCAATGTCAGCGGTGTGTAAGAGGCAGTTTTATGAGTGCCCTCCCTACTGATTTGACACAGACCATCTGGGACTCCACACCTGAAATTCTAAGCTGTTCTTCAGGGGATACTGAAGTTCATGGTCCCTCTGGGAGAGTGGTTCTCTTCCTGTGGGTCACAACCCCTTTGGGGTCAAATGACCTTCTCATCGGGGTTGAACATCAGATATCCTGCATATCAGATATTAACATTGACTCAGAACAGTGGCAAAATCGCAGCTATGAAGTAACAACCAAATAATTTTGTGGTTGGGGGTCCCCACAACATGAGGAACTGCAGTAAAGGCTCGCAGCATTGGGGAGGTTGAGAACCAGTGTTCCAGGAGGTGCTCTGCATAGGGTATGCTGACTCTTCATCAGGCAGTGAGCTAAGGAGGAAAGGAGAAGGGTCCTGGGTTCTAATCTCAGGCCAGCAGCTCCCCAGCTGTGTGGCCTTAGGCTGGTCTCTCTGGGCTTCAGTGGCCACAGTGCCCCGGATTAAATGATTGTGGGCACATCCTCCACCTCTAATAGTGGATGACTGGAGGCAGGGTCTCTAAAAGGCACAGAGAGAGGGGACTGGCAGAGAAGCTGAAGAGGGAGGAAACTCTATAGGTGCACTGGCTAGGTATTTTTTGTTGTTGTTTGTTTGTTTGTTTTTATCAACACGAGACAAGCTATGGCTGTGGGAGAAGAGGAATCTATGGCTGAGGAAGTCATGGGGAGCAAGCCAGTGAGCGGAGTTCCCCCCATGACTTCTGCTTCAGTTCCTGCCTCTAAGTTCTTGCCTTGAGTTCTTGCTCTGACTTCCCTTCATGACGGACCATAATCAGGACATCAAGTTACTTTTGATCATGAAGTTTAAATAAAAGACAAATTAAACAATGGGTCTGTGCAGATTCACTGCCCTGTGAAAGCAGCAAAGTGCTTCACTGTGACCCTTGTCTCTAACCTAGCTTCTTACAGACGTAGTGTAGCCCAACCCAGGAAAAGTGCACTAGTTCTAGAAACTCCTTCTGCACAGATTTTAGAGATCTGCTGGGAAATATTTGTTTATACTGTGTGAAGGGTTTTGCAGTCCAAATGGACTTACAAAGTTGACAGGTGCCTTTTACCTGCTCAGACACAGAATGGGAAACCATCTTTAGCTAATTTGTGCATACTGTACATTTCATATTTGTGTTAATTCAGATATGTACGCTACCTTTAAAAGTTTATATGCTTGTAGAAAAAAAAAAAAGAACCAGACACTAATGAAAACAAGTAGCCCAGGTGATCTAGCCTCTCAGAATGCCTCTGTGGCAATTTCCTCAAAAATCTACATCCAGGATAGCTTCAAAGCTGCTAGCTGAGAGGGCTGAGTGTTATGCACTGCTCCAGTCAGGACCTCAGATAAGATCTACACTTTCCATTATTCAGACTCTGAACAACAAAGGATACAGCCAGCTATCCCAGGACTTGATCCCAATTTTCTCAGAGTTCCCTAAAGATGACATCACCCCCAGACAACAGGAAGTAATTTAAGAACACGATGCCCACATTTGCAAGAGGTAGGGTGATGGTTTTTGGTTGTTTGGTGGGTTATAGATGTTTTTCATTGTTTAGGGGGATTAATTTCAAGTTGTTATTGGTCACAGTAAGGGAGGAAACTAAGCAAAGGTTAAATTCAGAAATCTCTTTCTGAAAAGAAAATAGGGGGATTTGGGAATGATAGAATAAAAGTGTAGATTATTGACTCTGCTTTTAGACAAAAAGAAACTACTAGTCTCAAATAGCTTGCATTGGTATGGATTTTTGTTTATTGATACAAATGTAAGGCTATTTTTGTTATAACATGCTGTATACATGTTTCTACTCTTGTTTTGGATATTGTACCTATGCAGCTCATTTTAAAATGTAATGTAAAGTTCTAGTCCTTGAAAGCTATTATTAAAAACTATTTAGGATAATTAAGAAAAGCAGGCTGGTAGCTAGTCATCTATAACAATCAACTTGTAGTCATGTTAGGTATGCTTCCAAAGTTAAACAGATATATTTTAGGTAGATAAATGGTCTTCAAATACTTCAGAGACCATCAGAATGTGTCATTTAAGATGTTTCAGTAACATGAGGCTTTTCATGACAGTGAGATAGTTCTGCTCCTGGAAGCATTTTTTTTTTTAAAAAAAAGGTTGATGGGCATTGAAGAACCCCATGTAAATTTTATTTTCAATGTGGCAAAGCTAGACACTTGGCAAGAAACTGTCCTAGCCTCGATCGTTGACAGTAAACTGCCCAAATTAGACAAGCTGGACACAAAAGAAGGCAACTGTCAAATTTTGCCAAGACAAGGTAGGACAGTCCTTCAAAAGTTCTGCTTCACAATAAAGTCTGTCAAATATTCTAGGTTTGTAGGCTGAAGATGGGTACCCCAATGGGTAATTGTTCCGACTGCCAGATGTCTCTGTCATTTCTATAGGTTGGGAAGTTGTTTGCTCTGCATTTCCTGTTTATTTTGGTAATATTTTGTCCTCTTCAGGTCTCTGATGGGGTTGAAGACTAAATACTTAAACCATTTTCTTTGTTATCAAATTCAGGAAAGAAACTTACAAAAGAGATGTAAAGTTTATGAGACTGAGAGACATAAAGCTTAAGTTGTGTATATATGAAGATGATTTAAGGTCTAAAAAGAATTTTTTAGTATGGTAATACAAGTTATAATAGAAAATGATTTAGGTTTAAAAGTTTGGATCCACCAAGACAGGATAGATAATATTTTCTCTGATATTGCCAAATACAAATGAACTGGACATTGTAGATGTAATTCTTACCTGATAATTGTTCTTATTACATGTAGTTTTACTGCGCTAGAGTTAAACTCTTTTCTTTTTATTTAGACAAAGAGGGAGAAATGTTGAGGAATATTTATTTACACTGTGTGAAGATGTGTCACTGTGATTGGCTTACTAAAGAGCTGTGCGGCCAATAGCTAGGCAGAAGAGACTAGGCGGGACTTCTGGGCAGAGAGAGGAACTTGGGATGGATCTAGATACATGAGAATTGCCAGCAAAATAATGAAAAAGTTAGACATATGGTATAGAGGAGAGATAACCAAGCCATGTGACAGAATGCAGATCTCTAGAAACAGATTAATTTAAAGTTATAAGAGCTAGCCGGAAAAAGTCTAAGTTTGGACCAAGCTTTCATACATATTAAGAAATCTCTGTGTCATTATTTGTGAGCTGGCAGCCCAAAGGAAAGTCTGAATACAGAGATCCATACTAGGGCACAGCTGGTGCTAAGAGGGAGTCTAATATAGGGGGAGCATTCAGTTGGGAATCTGCAGCCTGGGTCCTCCAGGCTCCAAGACTAAAGATCCTTTCCTGAGTTCATCTCCCTCTTGGGGTTGCAGGGCCACTTCTTAAACAGGCTCTGGGCTTAGACCCCTGGGACTATGATTTGATGATTCTGAGGCCTCTCTCTTGTCCTTCAGTACCTTATGTCCACCAGAGCCTGTCTTTGTCACCAAGCTGTTGAAAGCAGCCTCACATGGTGCCACCCAGCAACGGTCAATAAAGACCAAGGGGGAAAAGCCACTGTAGCCTCAGTTCTGTACAAAGTGTCTCAGTTCCAAATTGCCACTTGTACCTCTGCACATGCTTAAAGTTAACATGCCAGTTACTTTTTGACAGCCTGTTTCTAATACCACAGCTAAAATCACTCTGCTCCTGAAAGAACACAGGGGGTGGGGCACAGCACTGGCTGTGCTCCAGAAAAGACCTTTGTGTTGAAAAACAGTCCTCTTCCTGCTGTTGTTAATCTAAGCCACAAAGAAACTATGGGTGCAGAGACACTGTGCCCAACTTTCTAGGTTCCTTAGCCAGCTTGGAGAGTGCTGGGGACAATGGCATCTGTGTTGTGATAAGTGCCCCTGTCCTGTTTGATGTGTCCTTGCCGTCACATTACAAGTCTCTCTGTCCTTTCATATACCGACTAGGTGGTTTCACAGGCTGGTCTGTGACCAGAGGCGCAGACCACAGCCAGGACTATTAGCAGTCACGCTCTAGCATAGGATTTCTCAGGTCCTTTGGATGCTGGGTGGGGAACAGTCCTATCAGAAGCACACAGAGGTTCTAGTTTCTGTCAGCTTCCTGGAGTCCCCAGTACAGGAGTTCTCTAAGAGGTGTCTAGTCTCCTCTTGAATAATGACATACTTTATTGAGCATTATTTTCTGACTTGTTCTCACTGTAGCCACCCCCGCCCCTTTTCTGGAGAAAGTACTTAGCTTTTAGTGACCTCTTGATAGAGAGGTGATTTATTTTGTAAGATCAAATTATCACTTTCTGCCTTTGGCTAAGAGACGTTTTGTCAAATCCTAACATAAAGAAAGGAAAAAGGGGGCTGGAGAGATGGCTCAGCGGTTAAGAGCATTGCCTGCTCTTCTCAAGGTCCTGAGTTCAAGTCCCAACGACCACATGGTGGCTCACGACCATCTGTAATGGGGTCTGGTGCCCTCTTCTGGCCTGCAGGCACACACAGAGACAGAATATTGTATACATAATAAATAATAAAATATTTAAAAAAAAAAGAAAGGAAAAAGGTTAGTGCTTTTGCCTGGTAGAATGGGCTGGGGACAAGCAGAGAGATGCTAAAAAAATCCTCCCAGATAAAAAGGGACAGAGACTGGGGGCATCTGGCACCAGACAGGCCCCTGGGGAACTCTCAGGATTCAACAAAGCAAATGAGGAAGCAGGTCTCTCAGAACTCAGATTCTAGGCCCAGCCAAGCTCCCTAGAGTTGGCCAGCAGGTCTCTTGGAACTCAGGTTCTAGGCTCAGTCAAGCTCCCTACAGTCAGTTAGTTGAGCTTGACAAGGTGGACAGAGCCATTCACCTTCACATGGCCAGGCAGGCCTGGGTTCATTGATGAAGTCACTCCATCCTGGGCCCTGAGGGTTCCACTCTGGGATGTATCTCAAAATCCTACCAACAGCTCTAGGGAGGTGAGGAGAATTGAGGGCAGGGTCAGGAGGAAGGCAGAAGGATAAGTGAGTGGCATAGAGAGGCTCACTATCAGAGTCGATTGGACCTCAGGACAAGATGGTGACGTGACAGCTGTTGCACATCCAACTGTGATTTTGAAGTCTTTGTGGAACTTGATAACTGCTGGTTTGCCCACAAACTCTCCAAATGCATCAAAGTTACATTAGCAGTGGTTGGGACTGCTGACCTCAAATCACAGTTCGGGCTATTCTGACTTTAGAATATGGCTTTCCCATCTGTGACTTAATCTCCCGAGAAGGATAGAGCCAAACAGACCTGTTCAGAAGGACTACGTGGGTAGAAAGAAGGAATGGGGAGCAGAAGTGATGTGGGATTCCTCTCTGTATGCTGTGAATATGTTTCATTGCCATTGGTTAATGAAGAAGCTGCTTTGGTCTATGGCAGCACAGAACAGAGCTAGGCAGAAAAACTAAACTGAATGAAAGGAGAAAGAAGGTGGAATCAAGGAGACACCATGTAGCTGCCAAAGGAGAAAGATGCTGGAACCTTACCAGTAAGCCATAGCCTTGTGGTGATACATAGATTGATAGAAATGGGTTAATCTAAGATGTAAGAGCTAGCTAGGAATACACCTAAGTCATTGGCCAAATGTTGTAACTAATATAGTTTCTGTGTGATTATTCAGGTCTGGGTGGTCGGGAAACTATCATGCAGTTTCCCTTTGCACAGAAGAGAGCAAGGGAGTAGACAGGAAGGATGAGCGACAGCTAAGAAGGTGGTGGGAAGAGTGAGCGTCTACCATGGGAACAAGTCCAAGACACCTGCTCAGAACAGGTAAGGCCCACACCCCTCTGCCTGCTCTCTGCTGTGCAAAGGCCAAGTTTATAGGATGCCTTCTGGCACCCTTCTGTCCTGGTCCTTCTTCAGAAGCTCCTCTTCCTCCCTGCTGGGGCCTTCAGCATCACTGGAAGTCCTGGTTCTATGTTCCTTCATAGCTGTCTTGATTGGTTGGCTTTCCCGAAGCGTGAGAAGGGAAAGGCTCTGATTATGGAACTCTTAGTGTGTGTGTGGGGGGGGTGCTTAGGCAAGTGGCTTAGGAAGGTAAAGGATTAAGTCTTTTGTCCAAATTCTCGCAGGTGTTTTCTGAGAATTAAATTAATGACTAAGGTAAAACAGTGCGTTCTGGCTGAGAAGCAAGCTGAGCGATAGGATTCTCAGCGCAGCCCTGCCGCTCACTGTGGCACCTGGAACAGGTCGTTCGTCCAATGCTCCTCTCCATGACAAAGTGGCTCTGAAGGATTCAGTCTAGATGGTTCCTCTCAGATCTACTGTATTAGTCAGCATTCTCCACGGGAACAGAACAGATGGAGTAAATATTTATTTTCCTAGATTGGCTTATATGATATGAGCCTGGACTTGAAGCCACATTCACCTGTCCTTAAAATGCACTTTTCAGCTGGGTGTGGTGGTGCAAATGGGTGGGTTACACTGAAGAAGTAGAGGCAGGAGGATCAGGAGTTCGAGACTAGCCTGAACATTTTAACCACTGCACCCTATTAGCCACACTGTCCCAGCATCCCCAGGGGCCGCTTTATTCTGCCTCTGAATTAGGGTAGGGGGAGCTTATCATCCAGGGTTTACAAACTGGAGTTGCAGGGAGCTTAACAAGACACTGGAGACCTCTGGCCCACAAGGGGCTTGCTGCTCAACTCTGCTGCTCTTCCTCTGTCTTCTCCTGAGAGGTGTTGGGGAGCCTTGAGCATCACCACTTACCCAGGAGGGCTCACAGTGTGTAGGATAGCTGAGGCTCACCACTCAAGAAAGCCACCATTTGTGAGCTGTGCTACAAGTGGTTTGTTTTATTAATAGCTAAAATATGGATATTCACAAATGTTTTCTTTTTCAAATGATAAAGCAGAGAAAATCCAAGGTTACCTCAACAACAGCACCCATTGTGTCTGCTTGCTGGTTTTATGCAATTTTTGAGAGGGTGGAAGGGGGCGGGGATGAGAAAGGATGTTTCACAATCCTCATACCTAGTTCCATTCCACAAGGTGAAGATAGAAGCGTTCTTGAAGCTGAAGCTACATAAGGAGAGTATTCAGTAATCACTCTAACTTAAGGAGAGTATTCAGTAGTCACTCACACACTGGTACAACTTTTTAGGATATCCTTGTTCAAGAATAGAACATTCTGGAGAGCTCAGATGAATGGGGACATTTCTGAATTCTGACAATAAAAACTTCTGAAGCCCTAAAAAAAGAAGAAAAAAAATCAAACTTTAAAGTGAAGCTTTAAATAGAGTTGAGAGCTTCGAGCTAATAGCTAATTGTATGCAAAATAACTTCCACACTAGCAAGCTGCTTCCAAAATGAGTGACAATGTAGGCAGCTGAATTTTTTTTCCCATTGTGGCAAAGTGGAGCTCTATTTTCTCAGCACTTTCTGCCTCCTGGGTATGCTTAATGTAGAAGACTATGAGAGAGTGAGAGCCAGCTTCATTGTTCGCCATAGCCAAGGGCAGAAGACCCAAATGTCCACTGGTGGAAAAGGAGCAATCACAATGCATTTGATGCATGTCCATTGTTTATTGGTCACTGGCTATGACAGTGTGCTATGTATAATGGAACATTAATCCACCTTAAAAAGATGTTCAGAAGTGGGAGCAGTAGCTGACATAATCCAGCCACACAGAGACAATACTGTATTTGTCCTGGCTAGATCTACTTATTTGTTTGTTGGTTGGTTGGTCCACTTGACACTGCCAGGGTCATCTGGGAATGTAACATGAGGGCTGGGCTCATTGGGGTTTCTGTCCCGCCCGGTATCCCAGCACTTTAGTCCCAGAGAAAATCACACAGAGAGTCTGTATTACTTATAAACTGATTGGCCCATTAACTCAGGCTTCTTATTAGCTCTTATAGTTTATATTAACCCATTGTTCTTATCTATGCTAGCCACATGGCTCAGTACCTTTCACAGCAGGGCAGGCCACATGTTGCTTCTTCGGTGGTCTGGGCTGGACTGGGAGGAATGGGCTTTCTCCTTTCTAGAATTCTCCTGTTCTCATCACCCTGCCTCTACTTCCTGACTGGTTGACCCACCTATACTTCCTGCATATTGCTAGTTAGCTCTTATATCTTAAATTAACTCATTTCTATTATTTTATATTTTACCACAAGGCTTGTGGTTTACCAATAATACTCTGGGCATCTCCCTCTTCAGATGGTTACAGCTGTCTCTTCGACTCTACCTACTCTCTCCTCCTCTATCTGCTTGGAATTCCTGCTTTTCCCTATTCTGCGCTGCAGTAGGCCCAAAGCAGCTTCTTCATTAACCAATGGTATTAAAACATATTCATAGCATACAGAGGGAAATCCCACATCACCTTCCCTTTTCTGTCTAAATAAAAACAGTTTTAAATGATGTGCACAAATAATTCAGTGGTGTCATAGGGAATGTTATAAACCATGGGCAGGAGTGGTTGGCACGAAGGCCCTTCCTGCTGCTGGGAGGGAGGGCCAGCTCATGCTCTAGAGAAACTACTTCTAAGAAATTGCAAAGGGAAGGGTTGGGAGCTTAATAGGTTTTCTTTTTGCATACATCCATAAAAAAGGGAGAGAGATGAGGAATGAATGTAAGACTTGGACTCCTCTGAAGAGAGACAGAACAAAGCTCTTAGGGATGTTGAGATGAGAGATAGCTGGGCATGGTGGCACACCCCCAGAATCTCAGCACGTGGGAGGTAGAAGCAGAAAAGATCATGGTTCAAGGTCACCCTTGGCTACATGGAACCCCGCCTCAACAAACCAAGCCTAACCCCAACAAAGCACTCGAAATAAACAAATAAATAAAACCATGGTTTAAAGGAAAACCATCTTAGAGGCCAGGGCAAATCTTACCAGGAGAAATAGCTGAAAATCTGTTCTGCTTCTCCTTGGCCAAAATTGAAATAGCTTTACTTAAATTTTGTGAGGCCTCGCCTCTTCTCACCCAATTGCTGCACACAGAGTGTGCGAGGGATTAAGATGGGTGCACATGGCGTGCTGGCCCAGGGACAAGGACGGCACTCTTGGAAATGGGCCCAGCTATCTGCAGAACATACACAGGATTTTGTACATAACTGACCATGCCACCAGCTGTCATACCCAAGGCCACTGGTAGAAACCATCACCCAGATGTCTACAGCAAAGCCACTCTGGCCAGACAGTCATCCTCCTTGAAGCTACAATCCGGTGGCACTGGGAGAGGCTAGTGTCATCCAGGCTGAGTCAGTCCCTGGCCCTGCCCACTCTGAGCTCCAAAATCCTTCAGCAGTTGTTAGATGGCTCTGCCCTACTCCTGATTCCACAGTGAAAGTACTGGGAAGTGTTCTTTAATTTACATTTCAGAAGATAAGACAAAGGTTAATTGAGAATGGCTGAGTATTATATTATGTAATGAGAACTGCCTAAGATTTATTGTGGGGCTCTGGGCAGCTGCAGCTGGATTCTCTTGTTGCGTTCCGAGCCCTTCAGACTAAGGAACTGACGGATGTGTTGATTGTATCTCACCCGTGACTGGCTGAGCTGTGTCTCCCACCTAATTCTCTGCTCATCCCGATGTGGGTTCAGATAATTTCTCCTTTTATCCCGGCTCTTGTCATTAATTGCGCAGAATGCTCTGTCTCTACATCTGTAATTTCTCAAAGTTCAGATTTTAAATAAGAAAGGCCACACCAACTGCTATCTAGGGAGGCCAGCCCCTCCGATGTGCTCTGCAGAATTTCTAGTGCTGGTTATTTATACCCCCAAATGGCTCCTTTCTCTGTTTATAACACCGAGTCTGTTCCATCTTCAGATCGGCTCCCCTCCTCTTGGTCAGCTCCTCAGTGGGCTGGGGTGGAAACTGGCTCCTTCCTGTGGCAAGAATTTACTTCCACATTAAAACACAACTTATTTGGAAGGTAATTTGGGTTGGGGCTCATTTCCTTACCAGTCCCACTTAGCATCCCCCTCTGGCTTTGGCCAGTGTTCCCACTTCCTCCCAAGGCGCTTCACGCGCATGGATGAGGGCATGAAAGTCGGAGAGGACTGTGTCATCTTGGAAGGGTGAGTTTCACCACTCAGAAGTGCCCACTAAGGAGAAAGGTGGGGTTGAGCTCCAGTCTAAGGGATTAGAGGCTTCATCCTGGCCCACGGGCAACACAGCCACACCACGTGCTGGGAAAGCCGAGTCTGCCAGAAAGGGTCTCTCTTACAAGTGTACACACTCTGCAGGCTGTCAGGCACATTCTGGAAACAGACGCTGTGGGCTGAGGAAAACAGGGCTTCGAAAGAGCCCAAGGAACAGTTCACAGGACTGTTTACGGAGCGATAACGGCGGCGTGACAAGGGCCAGTCAGGTGGCTCAGTGGACGAAGATGCTTGCTCCCAAGCCCGATGACCCGAAACCCACGTGATGAAAGGAGAGAACCAGCTCCACAGAGTTGTCCTCTGACCCCTACGTGTATGCCCTGGCGCTTCCTTTCCCTCACACATATTACACATGTGCATATTCGCAAAATTTGAAAAAACAAACAAGCAGAGAAGAGCTAGCAGCGCTCACTGTGCAAAGCACTTGCTGCCCAAGCATTGAATCCGGGTTTCCAACATCCACGTGGACAGCTGGGAGCAGCTGCACAGGTTTTCAGTCTCAACACTGGAGGGCAGGGGGCTGATCTCTATATACACATGAACAGGCAAGCATACCTAAACACACACGCGTACGCACATACCTGCACAACACAAATACACACCACCCTCTCTCTCCAAGACACAACACACCACACAGCTCACACACACACACACACACACACACACACACACACACACCATCCTCTCTCCCAGACACAACACACCACACAGCTCACACCCACATACCATCCTTTCTCCCACACATACACACATGCATGCATACACATAACCATGCACACACCCCCACACACATCTACACACACACATTACCCTTTCTTTCCCACACACTTCCACACCACAACACATCTCATACACATACACCTGCACGTACACACATACATGCATGAACACACATATACATGCACACATACATCCGCATCACACCTCTCTCTCTCATACACACACACACACACACACACACACACACACACATACACACATACACACCAAAACAAAGCATCTAAGCCTCTGCTTCCTGCTGATTCTCCACCGGGAAATACTCCACTTTCTGAACCTCACTCTTCTCCTTTCCTGTCACCTGGTTTCTAAGATTTAAGAGCTGCATTTTCCGTGTGGTACTTGGAGGGAGAAGGCTTAGCTAATGTAACAAACACTACGGAGCACACAGCCCGTCAGAGGCTCCTGGGACTCCTTCACCCGTATCCACAGCCACTCCTCCAGTCCTATGACAGGCAGTCACGGGGAAGATAGAAGGAGCCATCTTGTCAGACCCACAGATACCACAGGGTTGGCTTCACTCTGCTGGGGTTGTATGCTCTGGAATTCTCAGCACCTCCGGGTGACGGTGCCTTGCTCTGATGTATGCTCTCTGTTCTTCGTGTGTGTGGAGTGGTGCTGAGCAGAGTAACACAATCTTCAGCTCACTCCACTCACTGCCTTTGTTCCCACCTTCAGGCTCAGCAGGGAATGTGGGAGCTGACGGCTTTGAACATCTATTACTCACGCATCGCATGTGATTCTAGGCACGGAGAATACAGTGGTGATCAAACGCAAACCCCAGGGCCGGAGAGATGGCTCTGTAGTGGAAATCACTGGCTGCCCTTCCAGGGGACCCCTGTTCAATTCCCAACACCCACAGACAGACTCACAACTATCTGTAAATCTGGTTCGAGATGATCCGATGCCTCTTTCTGGCCTCCCAGAAGGTACACATGTGATGCACAGACATACATGCAAGCAAAGCACCAAAACCAGAAATCTCTGCTCATAGAGAACCTACATTCTATGAGGAGTGAGAGCTAGAGAGATGGTAAACAACGTGGATAAGATGTGTGACATGTAGGACGTGAGAGGTTGAAGAGAAAGAGGAAGGACTAAGAGGTAGAGGAAGGGGTGATTTGCCAAAAAGCTCTGGAAGGAAAATCTTTTGATTAAGATGTAAAGAAGCTGGGTGGTGGTGGCGCACACCTTTAATCCCAACACTTGGAAGGCAGAGGCAGGCAGATTACTGTGAGTTCAAAGCCAGCTTGGTCCGCAGAGCTAGTTCCAGGACAACCAGGGCTGTTACACAGAGAAACCCTGTCTCAAAAACAAACAAACAAACAAACAACAAAAAGATATGAAGGAGCGGGTTCAGGTGTAAAGGTACCTGCAGCCTATCCAGAAGACCTGTGTTTGACTAGTGGGACCCACACAGTAGAATAAGTATCTGTTATTAGCTACCCTGGGCTAATACTTACTAAGCCATATTAAGTGTATTATATATAGTTATATATAGTGATATATTATTTTATTTTGATAAACAAATCTTGCCTGAAGACCAGAGACAAAGCTAAAGCCACTAGAGGTCAGGTAATGGTGACACACACCTGTAATTTCAGGATTTGGGAGAAAGAGGCAGATGGATCTCAGTGAATTCAAGGTCACCCTGGGCTACATCATGCAGAAATAAATCCAGGTGATGGTGGTTCACACCTTTAATCCTAGTATTATGGAATTATGCCTTTAATCCCAGCACTAGAGGGAATATAAAATAAAAGGATAGACAGACTTAGTCTTCTTAGTTGGCAGTTGTCCATCCTTGGTAAAGGGAAGACTTCTCTAATAGCTTGGCTGCTTTACTTTTCTGGTTTTCAGCCTGAACCCCAATTCCTGTCTCTGGGTTTTTATTGTTTGTGCTACAGTTATCAGCTGCTGCAGAAAAAGGCTCCCTAGGAGCTGGAGAGATGGCTCAGTGGTTAAGAGCATTGCCTGCTCTTCCAAAGGTCCTGAGTTCAATTCCCAGCAACCACACGTGACTCACAACCATCTGTAATGAGGTCTGGTGCCCTCTTCTGGCTGGCAGACATACACACAGGCAGAATATTGTATACATAAATAAACAAACAAACAAACAAACAAATAAATAAAAAGAAAAAAGAAAAAGGCTCCCTACCATTTAGTGGATGTACAATGACGAAGCTTTATGATCACACAGTGGTTGTAAGTCAGTAATTTGAGCATGGCTTGGCTGGGTCCCTTCAGTTCAGAGCATCCCACACAAAGTAGACAGGAAACCACTGGCCAGTGCTGTCATTACCATGAGGTTCAGGTGAAAGAGGGTCCACACTCAAGCTCAGGTGGTTTGTGGTTATCAGTGGACACTTTCTTGCCCCTCTCCACAGAACCGATCACACAGAGACATCAGCCAAAAGAGCGAGACAGAAGCCCCAATCTCTGTAATTTAACCTTACAGAAGCACACGACATGATTTTCACCATATTTTCATCAAAGGAAGCAGCTAATTAAGACCAGCAAACCACAGGGAGTGGATGGCAGATGGACGGAATCAAGAAAGAGAGGAAGACTGAGGCCATCTTGAAAGTTGGAGGTCACTCCATGAACAGGGCAAGGGTATGTGTATCCTTTAGTGGGCACCTAGGCTAGCCTCCCAAGTTTTCCTTGTAGCAAGCAGCCAGAGAGGTCCTAATAAAGTTTTGGGGACAGAATGTCACTCTTCTCTGCAAGTCCTACATCACCTCAAACGGCAACACCCACGGTTCATGAGCTGACTTTTGCCCCCTTCTCCTTCCTCTTATTCCACCATCTTTTTGCCTTGTGCTGCTGCAGCCGAGGAGTCCCCTTGCTTTCCCTTAGACTACCAATCTTACCCCTGACCCTTGCACTCCTCCAACCTGGCCCTCTACCCTCCCTTCACTAGGTCTTTACTCAGCCATTGGTTTGGTGGGGCCTCTTGTGATCATGCCCACTTAGAACATCATTGTCTTCAGCCCCCCTCATCCACTCTAGCTTCCTCCTACCACTCAGCACCCATGTGTGTACATCTTTTTTGTTTTCTCAGCCACCTCGTTGACTAGAAAAAAAGGAACCATAGAGCAGACACCTCTGTCTCCTTGCTCCCTGCTGTATTCCTGATTCCTGGCACTTAATGTTGTCAAAAACAAGCAAATGAACAAATGGCATTTGGATATACATAAAGGCAGAGTCATCTCTCACAGAGTATTAATTTTCCACCTCATCACTTTATTATATCTTAGGCCCAGACCATTTGCAAACACAGTTCTTTTTTATTTTATTCTGCTTTATATTTTTCAGATAGACTCTCCTTATATAGTACAGTCTGAGCTAGTCACTTGAGACGTCCCTTCCTACACCTCTTGAATGGTAGAGTTACAGGAATGAATCACCATGTGGACTCCCTTTAGCGTATGTTCAGTATATGTGCGTGTGTGCATGTGTGTGTGTGTGTGTGTGTGTGTGTGTGTGTGTGCGTGTGCATGTGCACACGTGCACTTAAAAGCCACTGTTTTTTTCCTCTGTTGCCCTCCATCTTATTTTTGAGGTGGGGTCTCTCACTAAGCCTAGAGCTCACCAACTCTGCTGGACTGGATGGCCACTGAGCTCCAGAGATCTTTTTTTCTACTCATTCAACACAGGGTTTATAGATGAGCACCACTGTGCCTGGCTTCTTTGCATAAACTCAGGTCATCATGTACAGGAAGCAAATATTTAACCCGCTGAACCACCATTCCCCCCCCCCAGCCAATGGCCTCCCTTAATTGTAACATGAATAATAAAACCCAGAGATAGGTTTGGGGGTTCACCCTGAAGATCAGAAAAGCAAAGCAACCAGGCCACTACAGAGCTCTTACTTCTATGAAACCTTCAGACTGAAAGAGAGCAGATGCCTATCTCTTCACACTTTACATTCCTCTCCAGTGCTGAGATTAAAGGTGTGCACCACCACGGCTCAGCCTCTAGGACTAACTAGTGTGGCTGCTGGGATTAAAGGTGAATGCCCCCACTGCCTGGCCTGGGTGGCTGACTAGTGTGGCTGTTTTGTTTATTAATTAAATTTATTTATTAAAACACAAGTGCAATATCACTACGTTTTTCCCCTTTTTGTCTAAAATTTAAAAAGGCTACAACCAATGCAAGAAAAAACTATATACAATAAGCATAATAACTATATGTAATATATACAGGCAATAAATATATCAACAATGTCTAATCCATTTGCATTTGAAAAATTCAGAGAAAATACTCCTTATCTATCCTATCTTGGTGAGTCCAAAGTCATGTACCTAATTTACTTTCTATCATAAAGTGTTTTCTGCATCAGTTAAACAAAGAAAACTATAATTATCTAGTCTTCAACTTCCTCAGATATCCAAGAAGGAAATAGTATTAATGGAGTAAGCAGAAAGTACAAGCAAGCGACTTCCAAAAACTGAGAGAAATGACAGTTGGCTGCCTAGACAGTCACCCAAAATTCCTCTGCAAAGTTGGAGCATCCATCTTCACCCTACAGGTCTAACATTTCCAACAGACTTTTCTGTGAAGCAGGATATTCTAAAAGGCTGTCCCTCCTTGTCTTGGCAATGTTTGACAATCACTTTCTTTTGTGTCCTGCTTGTTGAATTAAAACAGCATACAGTCAGCAGTTGAGGCAGGGGCATTTTCTTGCCCAGTGGCTTACTTTTGCCACAAAGAAAGTAAATTCCAAGTGGAGTTTATTTGATGCCCATTGTCTTCTCTGAAGTGGATTGGTGCTGCCAGGATCAGACATGTCTCATTGTCATAAAAAAGAAGCCTATGTTATTAAAACATCTTAAATGGCATATTCTATAGATCTCTGAAGTGTTTGAAAATGACCTGTCTATCTAAAACATATCTTGTTTGACCTTGAAAAGATACCTAATGTGACTACAAGTTTGATTATAATAGGTGATTAACTACTAACCTGCAATTCCTTGTTATCCTGAACAGTTGTTAATAATAATTTTCAAGGACAAGAGATTCACATTACATTGTTAAATGAGTTTTACCTTGAACAAGAGTAGAAATATATGTGCAGTGTGTTCTAACAAAATTAATCTCAAATTTGTATCAATATTTTAATTTGTATACAATATACAAGAGTCCAATCCAATGTAAAACATCTAAAACTAGTAGTTGCTTTTTAAAAGTAGATTCAAGTTGAACGGTGGTGGTGCATGCCTTTAATCCCAGCACTCAGGAGGCAGAAGCAGGTGATCTCTGTGAGTTCAAGACCAACCTGGTCTACAAGAGCTAGTTCCAGGACAGGTTCCAAAGCTACAGAGAAACCCTGTCTTGAAAAATCAAAAAAAAAAAGTAGATTCAATAATCTATCCTTTTATCCTACTACATCTTTATCTCCCTTTTTTCTTTTTAAAAGAAGAACCCTGAATCTAATTTCCATTGTTCAACTTCCCTCCTGGCCATAACCAATAACAATTTGTAACCAACCCCCCTAAACAATAATAAATACCTATACCTATACCATTGAACAACTAAAAACCACCTGTGCTACCTCTTGGGAATGTTAGTGTTCTGTTCTTAAATTTACTTCCTGCTGTCTGGGTGCAACAGCATCTTTAGGGGATCCTGATTTTAAAAAAAAAATTGGACTAATTGTCAAGTCCTGGGAGACATAGCTCCCTCTCTGTCCAGTCTCCGCATAATGGGAAAGTGCAGGGCTTGGCTCAAGTCCTGGCTAGAGTAGTGTGTGAAGCTAGATCATCTCAGCTAGCCATGTTGAAACTGTTCTGACCAGTTTGTAGTCCAAAGCCAATTTTCAGGTGATGTTTTCCAGCTTAGTAGTATTATCAGAGTCCTGGAGGGATCATCATTGTGGGGTCCCATTGGACGTTAGACGTGCTCATGACTCACTGCAGAAAACTGATAAAAACTCAAACCTGAAATCATGTACAGGAAGGTCGATGCAACCTTTTTCTGTAATTAGTTAGCATTAATACCATGATAAGAAGTTTAGAATATATACATGTATATGAATTAATCTAAAAAATTTATATCTTAAGACAAGCTGTTAAAGAGCCATTATAAAGCCAAAGTATTATGAGATTAGTGGCAATAAAATAGTCCTTAAATATTTATTCTTCTTCTGTCCCATATCAGGTGGCTCTTCTGACATGAGACAGAGATTTTGGATTTCATGCTTAGGCTTAGAGAAGGAGAGAACATTACCCCAACTCCAAAGTCAGCTAAATATTTAGTTAGACTGGGACTACAAAAAGACTACTTTCATTATATGTCTGTAGAGAATAGCAAAAAATTTTTGGGAAGATTTATGAAATTTTATCCTATTGGAAATGTGATATACCAATAGGCTGATTTACTCTTTTTCTTGAGACATTTTTTTTTTCTGGATAATTTTTCCTTTTTCTTCAGATGTTTTATTTGTCCAGTGGTCTTCAGATTCCTTAACTGAATACTTTTACTCTCCTGAAAAGACAGAAACAAAATCCTTCCTCAAACCTAGTTTTGGGGAGATTCTCTTTTGGCAGGTTATGTCTGATCAAATGAAGAACATTTGTTAGTTTTATAGGTTAGTTTAGATTAAATGGCCATGGTGCTTAGTGAACTAACATTTCTCCTAATTAAGAGGTGTCTCTTGTTCAAATTGAATTTTTATCAATTTTGATGATATCCATAGTTTTCTTCTCTTGTGGAAACAGAAGCAAAAACCCTTCCCCAGTGTAACACATGTTCTGGTTTCCATTCTAAGGTCAGTACATCTTTAAAGCATATCAACTGATTTAATTCCATAGGATTTTTTCTACTATCCAATCTCTCTCTCTGCAGCTGTTGTTTCTTTCTCATTAACATTTAGAAATTCAAGTTAATAAAGCATTATGTAATCTATTTCTAGGGGTATTTGTTGTTCCTTTCTGTTTATTTAATATATCCTTTAGAGTTCAATTTGATCTTTCTATAACTTTCTGCCCTGTAGGGTTGTGTGGAAAACCTGTAATATGTTTTATATTATAATGAGCAAAAAACTGTTTCATTTACTTAGAGACACATGCTGGAGCATTGCCTGTTTTTATTTTTACAGGTATACACATGATGGCCATAACTTCTAGCAAATGTGTGATTATCGAATCAGTCTTTTCCAAACTCAAAGCAGCTGCCTATGGAAAACCTAAATAGGTATCACTGATGTGGTGTATGTATTTTAGCTTTTCAAATTCTACAAGATGGAACACATCCATCTGCCAGATCTCTCTTTTGAGTACCCTTTGGGTTACTTCCTGCAGGTAGTAGTGTTGGTTGTATAAAGAACAAGAAGGGCACTTTCTTATAATTTCCTTGGCTTGTTACTACATGATGGAAAGGTCTTTTTAAAAAAACTTTTTATTGGTGTGGTGTCTTTATGAAATTCTGAGGCCTTCAGTACATTTCTAATCAATAATTGATTGATTTCTGTATTGCCCTGTGCTAGAGGACCTGGCAGACCCCTAGGGAATTGGATGTGTGTTATATATATATGAAATGATTCCTATTCCTGATGGTATCTTGTAACTGAATAAATAATAAAATCAATTCTGTATCATCTGGTATAAATTCAGCAGTTTCAACATGTGAAACAACTCTTTCTGCATATTAGTACCATGAGAATAGTATATAATTCTTTTAGATAGAATCATAAGGGCTTTGATCCACTTTGCTTAAATTTTCTGATTTGTAACCTGCCTTTCCTGATCATTTTCATTAGTATAGAATGTAGGGACTCCAGTTTTTGGTGTGTTCTGTACAATGCGAGGAAGGATCCAGCTAGTTCTCTTTATAAGTTGAATTCTCTTGCTTTTGATATAGTTGTTGTTAATCACTCCCAAAAACTTACTACAAGCTCTTTGCTAAGGTTCACTTTCTTCCCATTATTTGTCAATTTCATCATTGTTAAAAGGTATTATAATTTCTGCTTGGTTTATTCCTGCCAATTAACAAAGTCTCAATTTTCCTTTTAGAATTAACTCAGAGACCTTTTTCACATAAGTTTTTAGTTTTTTACTCTGATTATTTGGCAATAAGATCCATTCTAAGATAATATCTTCCCTCTGCATTAAATTCCTGTAGGGGAATGTTTGGAGGGTATATAACCAAAATACAGTTAAGATTCAGATCTACACGATCTACATGTACCTTCTGTAATTACTTTTTAATCAAAGCCAATTCTCTCTCAGCTTCAACTGATAGTTTCCTAGGACTACTTAAGTCTTTGTCACCATCTGTGGTTTTGTTTAAATTAAGCAGGTCACCAGGACCTATCCTAATAGTGCACCATAGCTGGAAAGCATCTCCTAGCAATCTTTGGAAGTCATTAAGAGTCTACAATTGATCTTTCCTGATTTTCACCTTTTGGTGTATAATTTTTTATAAACATTTTATGACCTAAATTATAATGGAATCTTCTCTTTGTATTTTTTTCAGGAGCTATTTGTAATCCCAACAAGGCAAGATTTTCTTTACTTCTTTAAACGTTTTTCTAAAGTATCTATATTTGAATCAGATAGCAAAATGTCATCCCCGTAATTATTAACCATAGATTCAGAAAATTGCTTATACATCATTTCCAGTGGCCGATTTACAAAATACAGGCACTGAGTAGGGCTATTTAGTATTCCCTGTGAGAGAATCTTCTGTTGCTATCTCTTAGTAGGCTATGAATTATTTCAAGTAGGCACTGTGAAGGCAAATTTTTCTCTGTCCTTTTCTTGTAAAGGTATAGTGAAAAAACAATCTTTTAAATCAATAACTATAAGAGGACATCCTTTAGGTAGTAAGGAAGGCAAAGGAATACCAGACTGTAGAGAACCTATTGGCTGAATTACCTTATTAACAGTTCTTAAATCTGTTACCATTCTCCATTTTCCAGATTTCTTTTTAACAACAAACACAGGAGAATTCTAAGGGTTGGTTGATTCTTCAATATGGTGGGCATCTAGTTGCTCCTGTACCAGCTGTTCTAAAACCTACAGTTTATTTATTGTTAAAAACCATTGCTTTGCCCATACAGATTTGTCTCTCAACCATTTTAAAGGTAGGGCTGTTGATACCATTCAAATATCAGTAGCTGTTGTGCCCTGTTCTTGTACAACCTGAATGATTGGTTACCGTTCTTCATAATATCTTCTAATATTTTCCCCAGGAACATACATTAATTTATGGACTGTTTCTAAGATTGGGGGAATGTTAATCTGTGTATTCCATTGCTATAACAAATCATGTCCATCCCCACAAATTCATTGCTGTGTTAGCCACATATGGTTTTACTATTTCTCATTGTCCTCTGGCCCTATACACTCTGCCCATCCCTTGCTCCACTTCATCTGAGATAAAGTTCCAATCCCTAAAAACTGAACATTTACATCCTGAAGAGGCCAATTTGGATGCCAAGATTCTGATGAAATTATTGTTATATTCACACCTGTGTCTACTACCAGACCTTCAATGACAGTATCATTTATTAATGTTTTTAATTTTTGGTCTTTGTTCATTTATAGAGGTTTGCTAAAATACTCATTTAATGATTTCTCCTGGATTTTTTTGTTCTCTCTTTTATAGCTCTTCTATTATCCAGAGCAGTATGGTCTCTTACAATAGGCATTAGGTTCTTTGATTGTTCTGGGAAGGAGTTTCCTCTACAATGGCAGGAAATGACTGGACTGGACTTGGCATAGTGGCCTGCGAGAGGTCCCTCATGGAGTTTCCCAATGGCAAAGGATTATCTTGAATATTCCTCATTGACCTACATTCATTAGTCCAATTCCCGCCTTTGCCACACCTTCTGCATAATACAGAAGTGAGAGGCATTCTGAATGGATTATTCTTAGAAAAAAAACTTATTTCTAGGAATGCTCTGTCTACAATCCCTTTTAAGGTGACCTTGTTTACCACAATCATAACATTTAACATTTCAATTTTTTTCTCAAACCTCTGGAAATCACCTATCTTATCCATGTATCATATGATCATGAGATTCATTGAATATTAACTGTATCTTGAATTCATTCCTCCAAAGGTGCTGACCTTGCCTTTAATGGCCTAATTATCCTTTTGCATAGAGACTTGGCATTTTCAAAAGCTAGAGATTCAATTATTATTTATCTATCTTCTGAATTTGGTCATTCTAATTACTGCTGAAGTCAATCTTTGTAAGAAATCCATAGAGGCTTCTTTGGACCCTGTGAAACTTTAGTAAATGACTCAATTTTCTTTCCTATTTCTCTAATTCTGCTCCAAGCATTCAAAGTTGCTGCATGGCATAAACCTAGGTGTGGTCATCATATATAGTTTGCCTTTCTATAGTAGTATAATCTCCTTCTCCAAGAATTTGATCTTGGGAGATTTTCCTACCTCTAGCCATACTCTGTTGTTCAACAATCTTAACCTCTTCTCTGAACCAGGCACTTCACTGTAATTGTGGACCAGGCTCTAAAACACCTTTAACCAAGTCTATCCAGTGCTTAGGAATAATTCTATTACAAACTGACCATGAGTTTAATATTTGTTTCACAAAAGGTAAATGCATACCGTATGAGACTATTGCTTCCTTGAATCTCCTTAAATCTAACATTAGCATAAGAGTCCAGTTAGCTGTAACAGACCCTCTATCATCTGGTAATTCTTTTAAGGTTACTGGATATATTGAGGTTGGTTGTCTGAAAAACTTAGGCTGTTCCTCTCTATTCTTATAATGCAATGCTGAAATTGGTTCTTTATTAAATTCCTCTGTCTGGATTTGAATATCTCTGTGATCTGTTTTATTAGTTTTTTCTAAGGCCTGTATCTTAGCACTCAGATTAACCAATTTTTCTAGTGATAAGACAAAAATGATAAAGCTGATAATGTTTACAATTGGTATTACATAACTCCCATCTAAATTAGATATCCTCTCATTTAATCATTCCATTTTCAAACTGTCTAGCATATTATCAAACAGAGATTCAAATTCCTCATTGTAATGTTTTTTTTTTCCCATTTTTTTTAATGTGGGAAAACTTTTTTCTTTTAACTAATTCCTCCCTTTAAGAATTCCCAATTGTTGCCAGGCGGAGTGTTTGGAAAAAGCACATGTGGTGGGGGAGGGGTGCTGCCTGAAGGCAGAACCAGCCAGTTTAGGTTGGGTGAGTCCTGTGGCATTTGGAGCCCAGGTGCTTCTGGAGTTTGGGTGGCAGCTGGAGGCTGTTTCAGAAAGGCTACAACTAGAAAATCCCGAACTTGCTCAGAGTCTATGGGGAAAAAAGAAAAAAAGAAAGCTTAGCCAGGTGTGGCTGGACAACCCCCCCCCCCCCATGCAGCTCCGCGGGAGCCCCATGCACAGCTCTGGCCTGTGCCAGTGGCTCAGAAGCCACAGGCAAATGGCTTTTTTTTGTGAACTCATACCCCAAACCTTGGGCACTAATTGTCACACAAATAATAAAACCCAAAGACAGATACTGGGGTTCAACCTGAAGATCAGAAAAGCAAAGCAGCCAAGCCACTAGAGAGCTCTTACCTCTAGGAAATCTTCAGACTGAAGGAGAGAGAGTTCCTGTCTCATTCACCTTATATTCCTCTCTAGTGCTGGTATTAAAGGCGTGCACCACCATCACCCAGCCTATGGCTAGTGTGGCTGCTGGGATTAAAGGGGTGTGCCACCACTACCTGGCCTGGATGGCTGACTAGTGGGTGTGTTCTGATCTTCAGGCAAGCTTTATTTATTAAAATACAAATGAGATATCACTACACTTAATCTTAACCATAGAGGCCGGGAGTGGGCACTATCACTGCACACATTACAGAGGAGGAAACGGGGGCCTTGGCGAGCCAGGATGCTTGTTCAAGGCCACACGGTACATGAAAGAGCCGAAACCCGAAGGTGTCTGACTGCACAGCCCACACTCCTCACCACTGAGTAATGCTTGTTTAACAATGAACACCCAAGACAGTGACCACGGTGCTGGTACCAGGGGCACGGGAAGGGCTCAGCCACACTACCATAGTATCATGGATCCCTAAGACTATTTCTAAAGTGGCTCCCTAGAAAACCCTCATGTGTGCCCTGGGATACGAATCTTTTCTCTTTAAAAATGATACCTTATACTTTCGGATCTAATGAAGCCAGTGATGTTTGCCTGTAATCCCAGTTCTTGGAAGGCGAACACAGGAGGATGGTGAATTTGAGGCTGGTCTGAGCTGCAGAGCAAGAATTTATGTAAAAGAAAAGTTTTATGAAAATATTAACACAGAGACTGTCTGTGACTTAGCCTAGCCCACACTGTGGCTAGCCCGGGGTGCCCAGAGACCCACTGAGGCATGGTTAGCCCCTGGTTTCTGCCCTCCCTACTCACGCTCACCATGCCGTGTTCTCTTCCATAGAGTCCTAGGCTGCGCTGAGTCAGAGGTTATCAGCCTCCTCTGCTGCCATGGGCTACACTTACAAGCACACAAAGCCCCCACTCTTCTTTCACAGCCACAGCGGCACCACACCGCCCAGACGCCTCTGGTTCCCAGCATTCCTTGTTCCTGCCACTCAGAATTCCTGCAGCCCCTGAGCTTGTCACGTTCTCTACTGACATGACTCATGCGTGTGACTCTACCTTAAACAGTCTGTCCTCAGCATCTATCAGCCTATTCTCACTCAGGTCCCAGTACAAACGTGGCCTCCTCTTGGTGGCTTCCCTAACTCTGTCTGTCCAGGCTCACATGAGCCACTCCTCCCTTTGCGGGCCCCTAGACTTCTTGGTGACCGTACTGCCTTGGGTTCACAATTACCCAACACTTCCGCAGAAGTTATGAGCTTAGAGTTTGGCCTGATGGACACCTGTGTCTGTTTGGCATTGGTTTTTCTCTTTTCTGGAAAAGGCTTCACCAAAATCTCCCCTCAGAAAGCCTTCCCTTCCCAGACAGCAGTGTGATTTGCGTCGAGTTAACGTCAACACCCAGATACAGCTGGGGATTAATGTAACCTTCATACCTACCACCGTCCTCCCACGGTGATTGGCTCAGGGTTGCCATGTGACTCGGGCTCTACCTACACATAGAGAGCTCTTGACCTTTTCTGCCCTGCTGGCTACGTATCCTCTTCAGAGACCGGAAGACACAGGGAGGATGGAGGTGATGAATGTGGTGGCAGAGTCACACCCTGGGGCTCCCGTCCGCCACGGACCCAAGCAGAACTAAGAAATGGATGGAAAGAGATGGGATTCTGGTCACATGGTTGGAGCCAGGAGGTCAAGCATTGCCTGAAACTAGAGTGTTTCGTCTCTTGTTGTAAATAACACAGACACCAGGCGCTGGGAGGATTGTGCAGAAGAGCTTTCTTTGGCTCACAGCTCTCATCCAAAGTCGGGGAGTCACATCTGGTTGTCATCTTCTTGCCGGCTGCATCCTCGGGTGGCCCAGGAGAACACGGAGACAAAGAGAGAGAAACAAAAACAAAAACATGTACATGGGTATACCCCCTCTTCTTTCGGTTAACGTTTCTGTTTGGTGTTTGTGTGTATGATGTATGTGAGTGGGTCCATGACATGACTCTTGTGTGGAGATCATAGGATGACTCTGTGAAGCCGGTTCTCTCCATCCATCTTCAGATGGGTGCTGGGGTTCAAACTCAGGTCAACAAGCTTTCTCTTGAGCTCTTCTACCCACTGGACCATCTCCCTGTCCTTCCCCTTTCTTATAAAGGTACCTATATCCCGCCATGGAGATCCCACCCTATTGACTTTATCTAATGCTAGTAATGAAAGAGACCCTCCCCAAGCATCAGGCAGACTAAGTTCCCTTCATAATTGCTCACAATGAGACTATATTCTATCACAAATTTTGGAGGAGGTAAATCATGTCCAAACTATTGCATGGAACTGCCTCTTGTCAGCTAACACAGGGCAACAAATTCCCTTTATATATAAATAACCTCAAGGTTTTGTTTTTTTCTTGTTACTAGCAACTAAAGAGATATCTTCATTTTAAATTCTACTTTATTCATTATTGCGCCCTCTGCCTCCTGCCCTGAGCATCTTACGCTTAGTCATGGCTGAATAGAGAAATTCCTTTGCTCTGGGTAAGAAATCTGGGGACTAACAGGCCTGTCGGGGCTGGGACAGGGCAGGTGGTGGCAGCCCACTGGCTCACCAGCTGAGTGCCACAACATGGGTTCTACTTCTTACTGCCCTGTTCCCACACAAAGCCTGGTCAGAAACCCACTCCCACCCCAGCCCCACCCCACACCACCCTCCACCTCTGAAGACTTTCTCTTTGACTGACTCAAGACCCAGTCTCAAAGTCACACCTCCATTCACGGTTCATTCCAGACAAACTTCATTCCAGTCCGTAGCTTGTATTAGCTAACCAAGGTAACCCAGAGCCGGCCATGGCTGTGGGGGCACTCAAAGAGAAACTTAGGAACTATCTGCTTGTTATCTTTTAAGAAAAGTCGGTTTGCGGTTGGTTCTCACTCTCAAACAGCAAGTAAACTCTGTGCCTCTCTGGTCAGTGATTTGCTCTCATCTCTGTTGATGGAATCACAGAACGCGACAGGGAGGTGGAGAGGTCACCAGGTTCGACCCCACCCCCACAGTGCCACTGCCACCAATGCCAGGCTTTATCCCTGCTGGGCTTGAACACAGCCAAGGACCGGCTGCTCCATCCTTCGCTGTGCGAGCACACTGCCAGACGGCTCAGATTGTTAGAAAGTTCTCTCTGACACTGAGCTGGAATCCAGTTCCTTGTCATTCCACCTAGTCCTGGGTCTGCCATCTGGAGTCCCTGGCATCAGCCTGATCCCTCCCCACACAGCAGCCATTGAGATATGTGAGGACAGCTCACATGTCCCTGAAGGCTGCTTGACTCTAGGTGGAACATCCCTTGTGCCCTTGTCTAGTTCTTCCACGGCTCAGGTTCCCAGGGTTGCTTTAGTCCGTTAGCCTCTGAACAGGCCCACCTGTGGTTGCCCAGTCAGTAATAACAGGTGCTCTGGTCTGAAAGTGAAAACCTCTGGAAGGTTCGTGCATCTGAACACTTGGTGTTACAAGCGATTGGCAGAGTCTTATTAAAAATAGCTGGTGGCGCTATTTTGGAAGATTGCAGAACCTTTAGAAGGCAGAGCCTCACTGGAGGAACTGGGTCAGGCCTTGAACTTTTCCACTTCCTGTCCTCTTGTGGCTTCCTGACTATAGACACGTCACTGGCTGCCTCCCTCTCCTACAGCCACAACAGTTACACCATGATGGACGTATCCCTTCCCACTGCGAGCCAAAACCCTTGTCTTCCCAGGCTGTTTCTTGTCAGATGTTGGTCACAGCAATAAGGAAAATAACAAATAAAACCATCCAGAAACAGCCTGTCCAGGTACTACAGGCCTCCAATGCCTTGTGCCAGGCTTTCCACAACTCTAAGATGCATGTCATTTTTTTTCTTGTCTGCTTTTTCTTTACTTTTTAAAAATTTATTTATTTTTAATTAAAAATTTCCACCTCCTCCCCTCCTCCCATTTCCTCCCCCCTTCCCCACCCCCCTCCACCTCCCTCTCCAGTCCAAAGAGCAGTCAAGGTTCCCTGCCCTGTGGGAAGTCCAAGGTCCTCCCCCCTCCATCCAGGTCTAGGAAGGTGAGCATCCAAACAGACTAGGCTCCCACAAAGCCAGTACATGGAGTAGAATCAAAACCCAGTGCCATTGTCCTTGGCTTCTCAGTCAGCCCTCCTTGTCAGCCACGTTCAGAGAGTCCGGTTTGATCACATGCTGTATCAGTCCCAGTTTAGGTAGCCTTGGAGAGCTCCCAGTAGATCAGCCCCTCTACTGTCTTGTTTACAGTCTCATCGTACCACTGGCTCAAGGCAGTCTTAGACAGATGAAAGCCCTGCATTGGATTTTCCATATTGGAGCATCTGATATACAGGACTCCACGACTCCACATTGATTTTCCTTCCATCTGATCTTGCCAGCTGAAGACTAAGCAGAAGCACTAAAGTGACTGCAAGGTATCATCCAAATTGTGACAGTTTCAATACTGAAAAGAAAGAGCTGTTTTGTCATTAATAAATATATCAAAATGACGTATATGACCAGGAATGACGCCAACAACTTACACGTAGCACCAACCCTAAGTAAGTTGTCAGGACCATAGAATCCCTCTCAGATCCCAGGCTAGCCCTGAGTCTTCATGATTCTTCTTAGCGTTTCTGTTATTTGTTTTGGAAAGAGTGAGCATATTCCTACACCTTAGGGTTACTGTGTCAATACAATCATGTGCAGAAAGCAAGCAACCTTCAGCCTGGCTCACGCTAAGTGCTTAGAAAATACCGCCTGTTATTTTCAACTTGCTGAGAACTTTGTGGATCTGACCAGGAGGCCTCTCAGTACCCTTTCATCTTTAAATCTGGTGAATTAAAGCTACAGCTTCCACAGCTTTGTCTGAGTTATTGCTTAAAATAGCCCTGTCAGTGTCAAAATCCGGAAGCCTACAGCATGCCACTGTGTCCTCCTTGCATGTCACTGTCGAAGCACAGGTCATACCGGCTGGGGCTCTAACTACTCTGGCGTATATATTGAAGGAAAGTCACGCCAGTAACAAGACCTTTGGGCAACGCAGAGGCTTAATAGATATGCAAGTTTATTTCTCTCTGCTGTGGTTTGATGTGTTCCCCAGAGTTCATACGCTGGAAGCGCAATCCCCAAAGCAGCCAGTGTCACGGTGAGACTCTATGAGGTGACCATGGCTTAAGGTTCATCAGCATAATAATGAGTTATTTTTTTTTAGAGCATGTTGTTATAAAAGCTCTTTTGTTCTTCAGCCTCCTACTGTGGGGTGATGCTGACCTTGGCCATTTGCTTGTGACGTACTCTGGGACTTCCTAGACTTTGTCATCAAAAGCCAAACACATTTCTGTTTATTATAAACTACTCAGTGGATAATGGGCCATTGCAGCAGCTTAACAAAGACTAGCCCTCCCATCTACACAGATAGTTCCCTCTTACGGGAGAGGCTCTAAGGCTTTCCCCCCACCTTCAGCCAGGGTTGACATCAGCTCTTCCAGGCCCAACACGTGGCTTCCGAAGCTGATCTGAGCACCATTGTGTGTAACAGGAAGGGGAAGAAGATTATGAATGAGTAAGTATGGGAGGTTTCTGGGCTGGCCCGGAGATAATACACATCACTTCTGCTCACCCTCTGGGAAGAACCTAGACACAAGGCGGGCCTGCCCATGTGGGAGGTGGGAGGCACAGTGTGGCTGTGACTGTACTTCTGTCCTCTAAGAGAAAGAGACCGGGGACTTTCTTGGACAGCTAGCCATCTCTGTCTGCCCCACCCATCTGAGGCATTTTCATTTGACCCATATTTTCTGTCTTGACCTTGAAGAAATAAGACTCTGCCAATTACTTTCTGTCAAAGCCTCCATCATCCTGCCCTGATGATAGCCAATCAGGATGATAGCCCGATCAGAAAAGGAAACCACATCCATGGTCTCCTAGGGAGATGACTCTTGGGGGCCTATACTGTTATTGTCTCTGAGAAACTGGTCCATATTTTTGGAGGTGATTAATTATTTCATTAATGTGAAGAAGAAATGAGCAGGACACAAGAGCATAGTGGAATTTTTAAAAACAGATAAAATTCAAGTCAAGTAATTAAACTAACCGTATAGGACTGCCAGGATGGCTTAGTGAGGGGGAGCGCTTGCACACAGCTCCGATGACCAGAGTTCTCTCTCAGATGCCACAAGGTAACGAGAGAATCAACTCCCAAAAGTTGTCCTCTGACCCCCCCACCACAGCATACTCTAAAGTAAGATTTATGACATGACCTTTTATAGTATCCAATATGTTTATTTCCTTTAGATTTTGTGGTGTTAGAGATCGAACCCAGGGCCTTGTGTACAACAGGCCATACCTGTACCACAGAACTCCACCCTCAGCTCACTCGTTCTCTGTCGATAGCCATAAACTTAAAGGAAGATTCGGGGCCTGGGCCCCATAGCACACACTTGTAATCCCAGCATTCAGGAGGCTGAGGCAGGAGGATCATGGGTTTGAGGTCAGTTTACACTACATTGCCAGATAGAGTCTCATCTCCAGGAACTCCTAGCAAAAAAGAAAGGAAAGAAAGTGATTGTAAGACTCGGAGATCCGCCTCAAGCAGCATCAGCATTATGCCCAGTTCCTCAGCAACAACGATTAGCCCGTGGCTGTGAAAGTCAAGCCTCCGGTAAGCCTCCTCAAGGAGAACTCACGTTTTCTCAACAACCGTACACACAGAAGCCTCTCAGATGCTAGGCTCTGCTCGCAGAAGAAGTAAACAAGCTGGAGCCTCTGCTAATCTAAGATCTTGCAGACACAGAATCTCAGCAGTAAAACCTGGAGAGTAACTCTAGGTTGAGTTTAAGAATGGCGCCTCAACAGGTCACTGGTTCAAGTGCATGCCTGAGCCTCCATGGTCTCTTCAGATTCATTCTGAAAAGTGTTTGGGGGTGCAGGGACCTGTTATTCCTAGGTGTGTAGCACCCTGAGGTTTTGTGACTTAAGTAATACTCTTTCGTTCACTTTTCTTAAGAGGGCCTTTGCCTTCTATTAGGTGCTTCTTCTCCAGGACCCCGCCCCCCCACTGTGCATCACCACGTCAGGTTCAGAGTCCCCTATGTGAGTATGTGTGGGATTCAGCTGTGCTGGTCTCCTAGCCACCAGGAAGGCTAAGAAAGACATAACATCCCTTTGAGCTAGGACGTGGGGACTGACAAAATAGAATTTCCCTGGAAAAATCCTAGATGATCAAAAAAATAAGTAAATGCCACAATGAGGTAGAAAGCACCACAAGTGTATAAAATGAAATGGAATAAGCACGTGATAAACAGTGGGCAACAGAAGCAGAGGCCAGATAACAAAGCCTGACTATGCAGGTCAGCGAAGAGTTCACCAAGACAATCGCCACCATTCCATCGGCGAGTGAATGGACAAGGCCAGAGGCATTATCCATCTGCTCATACCTTTCTTGTGCTCTGGGTCATGGAAGATAAGCAACGACTTTCTGGGGAAAGACCTTCAGGAGAGGTGCTGCCCACAGAGGAAAATCAAGAAGTGAAGGGAAGGAGTAACAATCGGAATGTCTGCTGAGAAGAACCATGAGTCAGAGGAAGTTAGACTGAGGGGATGGCTCAAGATCAGGTCCCCAAAAGCTTTGAATGATGGGTAGAAAGTATGAATGATGGGTAGAGAGTTTGAATGATGGGTAGAGGGTGTGAATGATGGGTAGAGAGTTTGAATGATGGGTAGAGGGTATGAATGATGGGTAGAGGGTATGAATGATGGGTAGAGGGTGTGAATGATGGGTAGAGGGTATGAATGATGGGTAGAGGGTATGAATGATGGGTAGAGGGTGTGAATGGTGAGTAGAGGGTGTGAATGGTGGGTAGAGGGTATGAATGATGGGTAGAGGGTGTGAATGATGGGTAGAGGATATGAATGATGGGTAGATGGTGTGAATGATGGGTAGATGGTGTGAATGATGGGTAGAGGATATGAATGATGGGTAGATGGTGTGAATGATGGGTAGATGGTGTGAATGATGGGTAGAGGGTGTGAATGATGGGTAGAGGGTATGAATGATGGGTAGAGGGTATGAATGATGGGTAGAGGATGTGAATGATGGGTAAAGGGTGTGAATGGTGGGTAGAGGGTGTGAATGATGGGTAGAGGGTGTGAATGATGGGTAGAGGGTGTGAATGATGGGTAGAGGGTGTGAATGGTGGGTAGAGGGTGTGAATGATGGGTAGCGGGTGTGAATGATGGGTAGCGGGTGTGAATGATGGGTAGAGGGTATGAATGGTGGGTAGAGGGTGTGAATGATGGGTAGCGGGTGTGAATAATGGGTAGAGGGTATGAATGATGGGTATAGGGTGTGAATGATGGGTAGAGGGTGAGAATGATGGGTAGAGGTTATGAATGATGGGTAGAGGGTGTGAATGATGGGTAGAGGGTGAGAATGATGGGTAGCGGGTGTGAATGATCGGTAGAGGATATGAATGATGGGTAGAGGGTATGAGTGATGGGTAGAGGGTGTCTATTAAGAAAATGGAAAGACAGAGGTGATATGATATCACTGTATTACTTTGTTTTGTTTCGTTTTAGTGTGTGTATGTGTAAAAGACCATTCCATGTGCATGCATGCAGAACCTAGAGGAAAATATTGGACTTTGGACTTTCTGCTCTTTCCTGTCCATCTTATTCCCTTGAGGCAGGGTCTCTCACTGACCTTGGAGTGCATCAGTTGGCCAGACTGGCTGGCTAGAAAGCTGTAGGGATCATATTATCTCTGCTCCCCCTCTCTAGGGCTGGAGCTACAAGAGTGTGTGGCAGTGCCCAGGTTTTATGTGGGTGCTGGGCATCTGAACTCAGGACCCCATACTTGTGGATCATACTCTTCCACCCTGAACCACTCCCCAAACCCCGGTCTGCTTGTTTTTAAGAGGCTGACTGTTCAGTGTAGAGTGGATGGGATAGAGAAGGAAGTAAAGATGGATGAGGAGTCCTGAGCCGGGGCAAAGGACAAGAGGAAACTGTATCCCTGGATTCAGGAGGTGGCAACAGGAATGAATGGAAAATTGGACCTGAAGACTCCCGCCAAAGTAATGATGTGCAAAAGAAATCCAACATAGACTTGGGGATCATTACCTTTTAGATAGCGGGCAATATAATGAGATAAGACACAGGAAATGAACAGGACACGACTGAGAACTCACAAAGTTAGTCAGAGAAAGCATAAGTCAGGTTTCTCAATTGTGACCTATGCTGGGGTATCAGTGGACTAGGTGGGGGAGATGCTCGGCCCAGCTTCCTGAACCTCAGTGCCATGGCCACTGCACAGAGAACATTGTTCTGGCTACCTGGAATCTTCTTATTGTAACGAAGTCGGATTTCTTTAGAGAATGATCTCTCACCAATTCCAGGCAGTCTTGGGGCCGTCAGTGAGGGTACCCTGCCCACCCTAAGAGTGAGTATGGGGCTCAGGAAATCAGACTGTTTTCCACGAGAGCTTCTGATTTTAATCTAAGTGAAACCAGGCTGGGAAAGAGAGTTTGGGAGCTGAGCGTAGTGGCCAATGCCTATAATCCCAGAACTACGGAAGTAGAGGAAGACGGATCAAGAGTTCAAGATTGCCTCTGGTGTCCTGTGGTTTCTGTTGCTATTTCAGCTTACAGGTCCCCATTACAGTCCATCATTAAAAGAGAGTTGATGTGGGAGTTCAAAAAAGGGCAGGAACCTGGAGGCAGGAGCTGATGCAGAGACCATGGAGGCATTCTATTTACTAGATTGCTCCGTATGGCTTATTCAGCTTGCATTTTTATAGTACTCGGTACACCAGACCAGGGGTGCCACTTCCCACAGTGACCTGGGTCCTCTCACATTAATGGCTGATTAAGAACATGCACCAAGGTTTTCCCACAGGTCAATCTCATGGGGACATTTTCTCAACTGAGATTTCCTCTTCCCAAATGTCTCTAGTTTGGGTCAAAATGACATAAACTAACCAGGACACTTGGGTACATAGGTAGTGGAAAACCAGCCTGGAAAACTTGTGATAAGTTGTACCGAGGGCAGAGAGAGGGAGGGAAGGATGGAGGGAGGGAGGGAGAGAGGGACGGAAGAAGGGAAGAAAGAAGGGAGGGGATAAGGGAGGGAGAAAGGGAGAGAAGGAGAGAAGAAATCGTTATTGGTCCAACTCGGGAGTATCTTCCTGGTCTTTTTGAATGGCCCCTGATATTTCCAATTCCATGGCCTCCAAAATAGCCTAGCTCAGTGATATAGTTTAGCAGCGGAAGGAAAGATGGCCTTGTGGGTTGGAACCAAGAGGTGCCACAAAGCCACACCATGTCATAGAGCTCACGCGTGAGGTTTCTTGGGAGGAGGTGCAGAGGCGAAGGGGATTGCTTTTCTTTCACACGGGGATATAGCGCATGCGCATAAGAGTGCTCTCTTGGCGGCTGCGTAGCTACAGTATCCCATCTTAACTGCGGCTGCTAGATCCCCCGCGAGCAGGCCCGTGTCAATGCCTGAGTGCTAACACTCAATCCTCCATCGAGTGCACTTTCCAGCCTTCCTACCAACTGTGTGATCTCGGTGAGAACTTAGTCAGAAACCCCTTCTGCGTAAAGAAGAAGTCACAGATGGTGGCTTTTAATCAAAGATTTAAAGGGTGGCAGACTCTCGTGTGAACTCAATAGAAAGATCTTTGCAAAGTAACCTTCCAATAGGCACAAAGCATTTATGAAGGAAGAAAGGGCCTTCATCGTAGATGGGCCTTTCCTCTAGCAGGACTTCCCCTGGCCCTTTGGGCTTTGGTCAACAGCTCTTTTCCTGAGCTGGACTATAACTGGTCCAGTGCCCTGTTTAAACCAGTAAATTTATAAGTCCTTACATTTGCAATGTTCAGTGAATTCTCTCTTTAAAATGCTCCTCTTACCATGACTTTCAAGCAACCAAAGGTTTAACAAGCAGCTGTAGAATCCCTGAAGGCTTTGCTGTGCCATCGGTACAAGCCAGCGGTGATAGATCACTGTCTGGCCCCTTGAATGGCTGCCTTCCCTGTCTAACATGGGAAATTGAAATATTAAGTTTGGGGCTCTAATCGGGGGTTGAAGGCTACAGAGCAGCATGTCTTGAGCTCTGGACAAGAAATTCCTAAAAGCGCAGATGCCCCCACGCCACTGTTAGCCACTCGCGTTATTGTAAGGGCTGGCTCCCGGAGATCTCTATGATGAACACAGTTCCTCAGATGATTTGACTAAGTCCCATATTTAAGACAAGTGGCGTGAAAAGGAAGAGCGAGCGTGGAGCTGGAGTGGAGTAAAGACAGTGACACGGGGAGAAAGGAAGACTGTGGAGCCCATTGTAACAGGAGCACGGACAGGGCTGGATGTGTTGCTGAGAGAGGGAGGGAGGAAGGGAGGGATGGATAGAGGAGACATCCCCATCCAGACGTCAGGCTTGGAGCCCTTGCCATGTATGCACCAGAGGCTCTTAATAAGATACGGTGATGGTAGTGATGGCGATGACAGTAATAATGACGGTGGTGGTAGTTATGGTGATGGCAGTGCTGCTGCCGATAGTAACAATGATGGTTATAATGGTGGTGGTAGTGATGGTGATGGCGGTGCTGCTGCTGATGGTAATAACGATGGTGATGGTGAGGATGGTGGACGGCACAGGCCGTGTGATTCAGCCTTGCAGGGCTGGGTGGGAAGCAGAGCCATCTGCTGCATATTCTGTACATTACAGAACCTATTCTGTTTCCACTGGTTCTGCTCAGCCAAGTTTATATCTGTTTCTGGCTGCAAAATCCGCCGCGTGTTGGACCAAGCCCTGAGCTCAGAGCAGGAAGAATCCTCTGCCAGGGACGTGATCAGTGCTTCCTGAGCCTAGGGCAAAGCTAGATTTCCTGAGCCTCCCTAGAATGTGAGCCCCTGTTCCTGAGAGTAGGAACTCAGATGTGTTCCAAATGAATGACTGGAGGTACTGAAAGAAATACGTTCGCAGGGCCAAAGCCTCTGTCTCCTCCCACAGGAGGATGCAGCTTTGGCCCCAACCTCTCTGCTTTTTTACATCCTTGTTCCCATCTGTCGGGTGCTTCTCAGGGGAAGGACATGCTCGTATGCATCTTCTCAGGCCAAGGCCTGTCCCCTCGAGCTACTCAGTGGGAGATGGTAGGGTGAACAGATGAATAATTCAGGCGCTGTGGGTGACTGGGGGGCACCATTAGAGCCAGCCTGGATGGGACAGAGACAAACAGATGAGCTTTTGGTGAGCAGCAGGGAGAAACCAAAGATGTCCAAACAGCCTGAAATTTTTATTTCTAGAAAAGGAAAGTAAATCTGTTTGAAGCTATATAATAACTTAATAATACTTTTAAAAAAATCTAACTAATGTTCTTTCCTGTCTGCACTACATCCCCAAACACGCCAAAACAGATCAAAGCAAAACAGCTTTCTACAGAACCTGTAAGGGGGAGGTATGCCATACCATAAGGGGCTCTCAGGACAGTGGGACCTTTGCCATCTCTTCCTAGCGGGCAGTCTTGGTTCTCCCCCAACCATTCCAAGGCACATAGGCAGATCTTGACTTTCCTGGCCTGGAATACAGATGCCTCTCCAACCGTCGTGATCCCAAAGAGCTGTGTGCATCTGGCTCGCCTTCCCTGCCTTTCAAGCGGCTCATCAGAAAGCCTTATTTCCAGCCAGCTGCCCCAGACAGTACGAAGGTTCTCAGCCCTACCTGCCTCCCCTGCCTCCCCACAGCTAAGCTCAGACAGATGAAACGGTAGATGAAACTCCTCAGTCCAGGGGCAGAGACCTTGTCTTTGTGTCTCATAAAATGTCATGTACACTTGAGGCGCTTTGTAAATAATAAATGGTCATAAGAAAGAAACTGCCTCTCTGGGGTCAGAGGTGCATGTCTGCAGCAAAACAGGCCCGACTTCAACTCAACCAGGCCTGCCTTGGTCTGAAACGGCTGTCACCGAACCTTGCAGTGGCTCTGCACAGAGACTTCTAAAGGTCCATGGGACCTGAAAACTTAGAGTTCCAAACAGAATAAAAGGCACAATGTCAGGACTTCTTGGCCCAGGGAGGCCAGGAAGCAGCCTGCTGACATATTATGTACTTGAAAAATCCATGCACCGTGGATATGCAAGATGTCATTATTATTACCCGAGATCATATTGCTCTGCTTAACCTAGCCTTCCAAATAACAGCACGGGCGTTTTTATCCAAGTACATAATAATAATCTACTATTGAAAGAGAGATCAGGTGGTAATCACAGGTACTATTGCTCAGATGATGACTTGCCAATTAGAAGAGAGCTCTTGTTCCAAATGGGTGAACAAGTTGACATAGATAAAGGGGGTTTCATTAGCGAAACTAGGGGAGAGCCAAGGACACAATTATCACATTGTTCCTTGCTCTGATAACCCGGTGGCACGGAGGCTGAGCAGAGGTAGTATGAAACCGTGGGACATCCTGCTGATCTGGGACCTCTGTTCAAGTCTTTAAAATTATGATGCTAAACACTCCTGCATCCTGCCTTTCTGCAGGACGCTGTCATGGTGAGAAACCCTTTGTGGTGCTGAGCTAATCTAGAAGATGTTTATTTCCAGACCAGAAACTTGGAGTCCGTTCATAAGGAAAGCAGCTACCATGCATTGCAGCCTTGGTGGTTATTCCTAGCATCGCCATGAAAGTGACTCTTGGAATCACTCATTTTACAGTGAGAGCCCCCGAGCTCAGGGTCTGAGGCCAGGGGTACCGCCAGGATTCAAACTATAAGACTAGCTGGATCCGGATTCTAATTAACCACCTTCAACCTGTATTGCCATCCACAAATAGCCCAATGGTTGCCATCACTTGCCCAGTCTGAGAGACCCGAGATTGACATCTCTGGTCAAGAGGGGATACTTTTCAGCGATCTAAACCTACTGGAAAGGACAGGTGGCCCAAATAATGCCCACGCATAGCTACTTGGGGAGTCATTCAGCCTCAGCTCGGACCGCCTTGCTGGGACAGGATGCCGCAGATCTGCTTTAGGAATGGTGTTTTTCCAAATGAGGGAGTAAAAATAGCCCTAGCTCTCTGAGAACACCCTCACTAGGTGGAAGAGGGGAGTGAATCTCAAAGAGGGTTGGGAATGGGGGAAGCAGTGTGGCGTGAAAATGGTACAAGAGATAATGTCCTGATGGTCGCGGGGTGATTAGATTTGCTTTCTAATTGGAACCATGTGGCGCAGCTCCTTCGTCCTGCAAACCTCTGAGACTTCACATTTTAAATCTCCTTATCTTTCAGTGAGGACTGTGGAGGAAACCGAGATGAGTGGCTGCTTCCAGGTTCTTATTGTCTAACCCCGACCATCTGCCCTCAGCTCCGTCTCATCCAGATTGCGAGTTCCATGTGCCATGTTAATGAGCAAGCAGGGAGACGCTCTCAGCCCAAGGCCTGCTCTGGACTCAAGTTACTGCCTCATAAATGGCTCGCTAATTTTTAATTAATCCTCTTATCCATCCCAGATCCCTGGCCAGAAATTTTGCCCTTTCCTTCCCAGGCAGCAATGGTAATAGATGCCAACGGTGGCCTCAGTGCCTATTGACCCAGGAAGAGTGGTCAGGGCAACCAACACATGGGCCTTCGACCAGCATGTAAGTCACATAAACACGTGTTTTAAAATCTCAAACAAGGAAGCTGGGATTGAGACAGAATGGAGGGAGGAGAGAGTGTGTATGTAGGGGCTTTAGGTGTGGTGAGGATGATGGTGGTGGTGGCAGGGCGTGATGCCATGTGTGACATGGTGTGACTTGCTGAGTAGGTCTGTTGTCTTGTGTGTGAACACATGTGGGTGTGCAATGTGTGCGCATAGATGGCATGGACGTGGGGACAAATGGTGGCAGTGTGTGTATGTGTGTGTTACAGGATATGTAATACACTAAAATATGTGTATGTGTTGCACAGAGTTGTATGCACACATGTTCAAAGAGGTATGGGATGTGTGTTTAAATGTGTCCGAAGGGTAGTACAAATGCGTGTGATATGTATGGTGTGAGGATGGGGTGGGTGGATGGGCATGGTAGTTGCACACAAACACATATAATGAGGCACACTGGGACTGAAGGCATCTCTAATGCAATACGCTGGCTGAAAGGAAGTTTTTCTTTTTCTTAAAAACTGGCAAGAGCTCTTTCCTTTCTGGCTACAGCTTCTGTTCAGGGGGTCCCCGGTGCCCTGGATAAAAGATGGAAAAGCTTGTTCTCAACAAGCAAAATGAAGTCTAAGGATGTTTGGGGGGGCTGTTTTAAATGTGCTGTCAGTGCAATGGCTTCCGTTTCCTGGAGTTGGGTGTGCAGGAATCTTTCATTTTGCTCAGGCCAACCTCTGACACTGCCCAGGCAGTAATGGAACAAGAGCGCCCCCTCTCCTCCCCCGTTTGGAGCCGTGTCCTCTCCCACTGGGCTCTTGTTTGCCGGGCCCTGGGTGTAATGAAAGGCTCTGCTCTTCAGGGAACAGTAGAAGGGTTTTTGACCCGTGGGGTTTGGAAGGGATCTTGCAGAAGCAGCTGAGTCACCCTGATGTGGAGGGTGCCCCCTAGGGGGAGGATGGGGCTGGAGGAGAGTCAGGAGAGCCTGTAGTGAGAACTGAGCTCAGGGATTTGCCTGGATGGTTCACATAGCTTCCTGAACTGCACTTGGAGATCAGTCCAGACTCTCCGGAAGCTTCCAAAGCATTCTTCCCCAGAAGAGGGGTTTTCTTCCACAACAGCTCACAACCATGGGTAGTCACGCAGATGGTGCTCAAACATGCAGGCAAAATGCTCATACACGTAAAATAAACCTAAAACCATTGTAATATATGCACACACATATATAATTTCCGAATGAAAGTTTGACGGACAGTGGCCACAGAGGACGTCCTTCCAGGACGGGAGAAGGCATTAACATTGTGTGTGTCTAGGAGCTTCTCCTCTGCCACGCCAGGCCTGTTCCTGCCCTTCCTCTTCTATCCCTTCCTAGACCTCCAGCATTGCTCTTCTTCCCTGCTTTAGAGAAGAGAACGTCCACAATCTCTCATTGTTCCATCGACTTTCTGCCTCCATCGGTGCCCGAATTCGGCTTCCTCCTGCTCTCAGACATGCCCTAGGCCGGCCTCTACTCTCAGGCTCTGCATTCAGCATCCCTGTGCCTACTCAGGGACAGCTCTAGTTTCTGTCAGCTCATGCCCCTTTCCCTGAGATGGTCCCGCCATTCCTGAGCACACTGAAGAATCACAGTCGTTAAACAAGCAAACCCTCTGTTTACTGCCACCCCAGCTCCTCTCCTCCAAGAATTGCCTGTATTTGCCTACCGCATTTCCTTCTGTTTGCTCTTAAACCTGAACAGGCAAGTTCTCACCCCACCCCACCCCCACCCACTGACATAATTCTAGTCAGCTTGCTGTTGGCTTCCACAATACTCAATACAATTGTTGATTCTCAGTCCTCACCCTGTTCAACTTCTTGGCGACCTGTGACCCGATTCATCTGACTGCTGGAACTGGAGTTCTCCTGGTCACATCCTGCCCCACGGCCACATGGCTGGGGTTTTGTTTTGTGGATCACAACTTGGTCAAGCCTCCTGGGTTCCAGCCTTTGACTCCTTTTCTGTCTAAAGGCACACCTCTCCCTTGACGTGTGTGTGTGTGCATGTATGTGTGTGAAAGAGACGGATTTTACATGTTATATATAAACCATATGTATGTATCTTATATAAAATCAGACTTTCAATTCTTTTCCCCAATCCATGACCCTACACTTGTGCCAGTTAATAACATACATATTCTTCCATTTCTTCCATTCATTGTTCCAGTCCAGAACTTGAAATCACTCCTTGATGAACCCCCACCACCTCTTTGTGATCTACCCATCTCTTCACACACAACCAGAGTCACACTAGCCCTGCTGCTGTCAGGCCCCAGGCCACCATCACCCTCTTCACTGATGCACCCACCATTCATTGCACAGCTGCTCCCACCATCCTCCCCTGCACAGCTGCTCCCATCCTCCCCTGCACTGCTGCTCCCATCATCCTCCCCTGCACAGCTGCTCCCACCATCCTCCCCTGCACAGCTGCTCCCATCCTCCCCTGCACAGCTGCTCCCACCATCCTCCCCTGCACAGCTGCTCCCATCATCCTCCCCTACACAGCTGCTCCCATCCTCCTCCCCTGCACAGCTGCTCCCATCATCCTCCCCTGCACAGCTGCTCCCATCCTCCTCCCCTGCACAGCTGCTCCCATCATCCTCCCCTGCACTGCTGCTCCCACCATCCTCCCCTGCACAGCTTCTCCCATCATCCTCCCCTGCACAGCTTCTCCCATCATCCTCCCCTGCACAGCTGCTCCCATCATCCCCTTCACTGCTTCTGACACTGCTAACTGGTCTGCTGGATCCTGCTGTTGACTCTTTGCAGCGGTAGCCAGGGTGACCTGCTAAAATGCAGGTCAGAGCAAGTGGCTCCCCCACCTTAGAACAACTGTAGAGTCTTTTCAATGCCCCTTTAGCTCTTACTACATTCCTTCCATCCTCCCATCTTGCTCTTATCTGCAGGCTGCCTTCTCGTTCTTCCTCCCACCCACTCCATGGCTGTCCTAGAGCACACCCAGGCTTTCCCAACTCCAAAAATGTGCTTTCTTTGTATCCCCGAGCTTCCCTCAAGGCAGGGACCATCCTGTTTCAGATTGTTTGCCCCACATCCCATCGTTCCCACAGTACTTTCCATCCTCTGGCATCGCATGTAGTTAGCCCTTTATTTGCTGTCTAAGATGTAAGCTCCATGAAGGCAGCATCCTGCTTACGGCTGTACCCCCAAACATAATCATCAGTGCCTGGCACAGAACAGATACTCCGAGAAAAATCACTGAATGAATGAATGAATGAATAAATGAATGAATGAACTAGTAGTGGTGGGAAAGAATGTAACACCCTACTCTTTAAAATTGTGCTAATAATTACAGGAGCAGGAAGGAAATTGGCTGTATTTCTTTTCTCTCCCCATTAGAATCTCTAATGGGATTGCACGGTTGTGTTATTATTTCAGAAGCAGCGGCTTTCCAGTGTTAACACTGGGCCAAACTTTGTTGCTGTGTATTTCCATCCTTTCTCCCAATGGGTGAGGGAGCTTGCTGGCTGACTTCCCTCCACACCACCATCAGGAGGCCAGTGACCCCTTTGGCCCCCAGCTTCCACGCAGACCCAGCCCACACTCTACAAAACCTTTGAGCACGTACTGTGTCCTGTGCATGTGGCTCTCCGTCTGAATTGTCAACACACAGTGCACCCCAGTCATGTGCCCCACATTTATGCCCCAATTCTGATTATTTCCACCTCTAGGAATTTTGGTGAACAGTTGATTCCCACTGATAAGGATGTCACCTCCCTACCAAGAGATCTTTGATAGAGCATGGGTCAAAGTCACGGGACCCAGACCTTCTATCTTGGCATTTCCAGAAGAATTAACTGAGAGAGGAAATGACTCCAGCTCCAGGATGGCTGGAGAAACGGTTCAGCAGTTAAGAACGTGTGATGCTCCCGCAGAGGTCTCAAGTTGACAGTACTCGTGTTAGGTTGCTCATAATCACCTATGACTCTGATTCCTTCTTCTGTCCTCTGTGAGTGCCAATACACAGGTACACATACCAATGCACAGTTGTGTACATGCATGTGCACATGCACACAGACACACACACACACACACACACACACACACACACGATGAAGAGATGCTAGGAAAACCCAGTGCTGCTTGCTAGCCTGCCTTGGCCTCCTGCTGGTGAGGATGGCTATCTCTCCCCCTGTTTCCGGTACCATGCTCGCTGGCCTCAGAACTCAGCTTCTTCAGGTTCCCTGTGTGGGCTGATGGCCAGCAGTTCTTTAGAAATCCCCCAGCCTTTCCGAGCCAGTCTGGAACCTCTGAGGCATCCTGCCTCATGGATTAAACACACTTACCAGGTTCTCAGCCTCTCCAGCATGTAGACAGCCGCTGTTGGACTGCCCATCCCATGCTGTAGAAGCCAAGCTAATAAATCTTTTATAACACATCTTTAGTGTCTGTTCTGTTTCTCTAGAGCAGTGGCTCTCAGCCTTTCTAATATTGAGACCCTTTAACACAGTTGTGGTTCCTCACGTTGTGGTCCCCAACCACAAAGTTATTTTCATTGCTATTTCATAACTGCAATTTTGTGACTGTTATGAATCATAATTCAATATCTGTGTTTTCTGATGATAGTCTGAGGTAACCCCTGTGAAAGAGTCATTTGACCCCCAAAGGGACGTGACCCACAGGTTGAGAAGCACTGCTCTAGTTTGCCTTCAAGTTTCTCCTGGTGGGCTTCCCAGCATCAATTAATTCCCTTTGGACCATCTCTTTAGAAAAATCAGCCGAAACAGCAGTTTTTCTACTTTATCAATAATATGCTGATAATTAGCTTACCATCAGGCTGTGGATCTCTTTAGGACAGAGACAGAGTTGCCTCCAGTTCACCATGCCAGAAAGGACTTGCCCTCAGTGCTGGCTCCAGAGCACACTTGCCTCGAGGGCATCCTTAGGGTAGGCTGGGGTCTAGAAGCCCTTATCTGGGAGTGAGGCCATCCAAAAGAAGACCCACAGTGAGTTCCTTCCTCCTCCCGCCATTGCCAAAGATGAAGTTTTTCCTTTGGCTCCTTCATGCAGCTTCACTTCCCCGGTGAATGGTTCTGCCAGCTGCTCTTAGTCCTAATATTTTGGCAGCCAAACAGCACGCTGCTCTGCAGACGATGGGGGAAAGTGCCCATGATCTGATAGCAACCCCTTCCCTGCTCGCCAGAGCTGCACTCAGGATCCAGGGTTGATACTGGGACGTTGCCTGGCATCACCTCTGCCCTGTGAGAAGATACTGTCTGGGGAGTCGCACCCAGAGCCCCACTTGCAAACCACAAATTCGAGTTTATGGAGAACAGCATGGACATCCCTGTCCACCCCAGGACCTGCTACTCAACCCTGGTGCAGCATGACATGTCCCCTTGAACATGCTTTCTAGGAAGTGACACCATTCAGGTGTCAGGATAGTGTTTCTCAGCCTCTCCTATGTCTTTGAAACAAGGTGAATATCGAGAGTTATGGGTTGTGCTCTTCCAATACTGGAGACAGACATTATTTCAGAATATGTATTAGCTGGGGAGCAGGAAGCGACTGACTGGCAGTCAGCATATTGGCTCCTAGCATGCAGCAGAGTCTCGCATAGTGTAATGTATCACAGATCCATTTTCTTGCTGCTCCTTGGGTTCCTATTTATAATTCTAGAATGCATTATTTGCAACAACTGTGCACAACACTTGAAGTATAAAGTATATTAGGACATTTTGCAGAATAAAACAATTTGTATTTTTGTTTTGTTTTCATGTGTGTGTATGTGTGTGATGGGGGTGGGAGAGAGAGAGAGAGAGAGAGAGAGAGAGAGAGAGAGAGAGAGAAAGCGAGCAGTTTTGGAACCTCAGCACTGTTGACATTCTGAAATGTTTAGTTCCTTGTTATAGGGCTGGTCCATGTTTACCTGTGACTCCAGCAGCTGTTTATCAGAAGCAAGTTGTGTCAATCACTCAAACACTAATACCTTCTCATGGAGAGCAAGGATGCCTTTCCCAGTTGGGAGCCACATTTCTAGACATAGTGCGCATGAGACCCTCTGTTCTTATGCTAGGAACCACAGACTATTATACCCTAGATCTGCCAGCATGAAACTGTGGCCTTTGGGGTATTTGTTTGTGACAGTTTCACTATGTATCCCAGAGTGCTGAGTTCTCCTGCCTCAGCTTCTCAAGTGCTGGCATGCACCTCCACACCTGGGTGTGAACAAGTGCTGGCGTGCACCTCCACACCTGGGTGTGAATGAGTGCTGGGGTTCACCTCTGCACCTGTGTGTGAACACATGCTGGGGTGCACTTCCACATCCGACTGTGAACACATTCTGGCGTGCACCTCCACACCTGGGTGCGAATGAGTGCTGGTGTGCAGCTCCACACCTGACTGTGAATACATTCTGGTATGCACCTCCACACCTGGGTGTGAATGAGTGCTGGGGTGCACCTCCACACTTGGGTGTGAATAAAGTTTTCTTTTAATAATATTGATTCCAGGCACTGGGGAGATTGTTCAGCTGTTAAACTACAGTCTGCTCTAGGAGAGCAGCCACATGGCAGCTCATGACTGTCTGTAATTCCTGTTCCAGGAAATCCAGTGCCCTCTTCTGGCCTCCAGAAGCACCACACACATACATGGCAACACAGACATGCATGCAGGCAAAATACCCATCATGCAAAATAAATAAATCTTTAAAATAATAATTAGACATTAAAATGTTATATCCATTAGTTATTATTGTGCTTATCCCTTAATTTCAGCAAACATGTTAGTCGGCCAAGGGAAAATTACTTTATTGAAAATATAAAGAGGGCATGGTGGCACACACCTTTAATCCCTGCACTCAGGAGGCAGAGGCAAGTGGATCTCTGTGAGTTCAAGGCCAGCCTGGTCTATAGATTGAGTCCAAGATGGCCAGGGATATGTAGGGATATGTATTTTTTTGTCTCAAAAAAAGAAAAGAAAAGAAAAGAAAAGAAAAAAGGGACAGCAATAACAAAAAAGAAAATGTAAAAAGAGTATACTCAAATAGTCTATATTCAACTCAGTCTTTAACTTATGATAAAATATGTTAAAACCTCAGACACGGTAGAATCAAATTTTTAAAATTCAAATAATTTTACAACAGAAAACAGATATTATTATTATTATTATTATTATTATTATTATTATTTTGGCAGAGTATCATTCTGATTGGAACTTGCTATGTAATTAAGGCTGGCCTTGAGCTCACAGAAATCCACACTGACTCTGCCTTGTAGGTGCTAAGATTAAAGATATGTACCACCACACCCTGATAAACAATATGAATATCTTGATTTATATGCCAATATAAAAAGTGATTTTGCCAAAATAAAATCATGGAAAATAAAATTCATGGGGGCTAAAAACAATGGCTCAATGAGTTAAGGCACCTGCTGCACAAGACAAGGACCTGGGTTCAAATCCATAGCATCATGGCCACACGTTCACCTCTGACCCCAGCATCATAGCCACACATTCACCTCTGACCCCAGTGTCATAGCCACACATTCACCTCTGACCCCAACATCATGGCCACGCATTCACCTCTGACCCCAGTGTCATAGCCACACGTTCACCTCTGACCCCAACATCATGGCCACACGTTCACTTCACAAGAACATAACTTAGTTGCCTTTGGTATTTTGTTAAATTCCAGTCACGTAAAAACAATATTTTCATATACATTTCGCATTTTGTTTTTGTTCTGTGCACATGTGTGTGTTCACATGTTGGGTACGTACGCGTGCATGTGAGTGCAGGTACATGCATACATGCGCATGTAGAAGCCAGAATGCCATTCCTCCACTGCACCTTGGTTTTGAGACTGGGCCTTTTACTGATATGGAGCCTGTCGAAAAGACAAGCTGAGTGAGCCCCAGGGAGCCTCCCGTCTCTCCCTCCCCAGCGCTGGGGTCACAAGTCCACAACACACCCTGCTTTCTAAAAGTGAGTTCTGGGAACTGGGTTCAGGTCCTCATGCTTACAAGGCGGTGCTTTCTCACCTGCGCCATCTCCCCAGGCCTGCATTTTGTTGCTCTGCTGTGCCTGCCTGTGCGGGAAGTTATGGTGTATTTTATCGAACGGTTCACTTGCCTGGTTTATCATGCATGGTCTTAGGCCTCCACATGTCCTGACGCCCACCAGAGTTCCAGGCCCTGCCTCATCCTCTTGCCCTGAGGCCTAAGCCCAGGACCTGAGATGGGACCACAGGGGATCTAGGTCTGAGGATGGGCGGGGATGGGGTATGGCTTGCTGAGCCAGCGCAAAATGATCAAATATACACTGCGGCCCTCCCTCATCTGCCTTAGGTTCCAGTTTCCTAGCAATCTTCCCTAGTCGGTGTTTAGAATCCAGCCCCAAGCACGCCCATCTCTGGCCTTCCATTTAGCTGTCCACAAGAACAGCAGAACATTGACCGCACTCCAGGCACTGGGGAGACTGAGCAGGATGTGCGACAGTTACTGCCTTATTGTTTTATTGGGTGTGCTGGCACACACCTGTGATCCCAGCCCTCTGCATGGGGCAGTGGTTCTGGCATTACAGAGAGCATGGTAACCCTTGCAGGTAACATCAGCATTTGGGAGGCTGGCAGGAGGGTCACCACAAGTTCAAAGTCAGCCCAGCCCATACAAAGAATTCAAGACTGGTCTGGGCTACAGAGCAAGACCTCTCGAAAACAAAACAGCTCATTCCCAGAAGGGTGGTCCTTATCCATTGCCACTCTGTCTCTTCCTGTCCTCTGCTCAGAACAGATCCTATGTAAGTCATTGTGTTTATTAAGTTACATATTTACGTTTTCAGAATCTTGCTTTCTGCTATCCTAAGCAATGATTAATGCAATTTAAACCAACAGGGACTTGTTAAGCTCCTATTACCTGACCTGCATGGATCTGTCCTCATATGACTCAATGGTCCAGAAAAACGTGGTGTGTCCCTGAAGGAACTCACACCTAGGTGGAAGCAGGCAGGCTGGCCTGTAAGAGGTTGTTTAATGCTGGGCTAAGGCAGTAACAAAGGATTTGCACGAAGCTGAGTGGCAGCAGAGGAAGGGGGAAATAAAGGGTCTGGCAAGGGAGGATTGCAGATGCTGCCTCAGCTGAGGCTTAGGATGTGTAGACTCCCCTCCCCCAAAGCCCGTGAGGGACAGGCAAAGGACGCCTTCTCGGTGCCTTCTGAGTTCTCTCCTTTTGTTGTAGCCTAGCAGTGTGACAGAAGATATGACACCCTGACTCTAAAGATCAACTGGGTCCAGGATTTTCTGGCCCTTGTGCTACAGCTGGCCCTGCAAGCTTTCACACATGCGGACGCAGCTGTCATCCCTGCAAGCAGGGAGGTGAGAGATGCCGCTGAGGGCGCCCAGGCTGTCTACGCTCCAACTGGAGCTGTGGAGCTCTCTGAGGACAGAGGAGTATGTGTGTGGGGATCCTGTTGCTAGAGATGTCAAAAAAAAAAAAAAATGGAAGACACTGCTATACACTCAAGAAACTCAAAGCACACCTATAAAATGCATGAGGAGCTTGGAAAGTTGGTGAGCAACATGCTAAGTGAACACATGGAGAGGCTTCCTTCCCGGGACTAGAGGATAAGGGAAGGGACTGCAGTGGGTGGGTTAGTCTGGGTGCCTGGGGAAGGCTTAGGAAGGAAGCACAAGCCTTCTAGGTGGGTATTGCACCAGGATGAACGGGTTGGAGAAACGCGTGCAAACAGAGAGCTGATGTATGCACGTGGGACCAGTGAGTCATGCAAACACCAAGGGTCACGCTGCAGAAAGGCCATGGGGAGAGAGGGATTGCAGAAGTGAGAACTGGAGGTGTGAAGAGGTGGAACTGAGAACTCCAGTTCCTCCTCCAGGACCCTGCTCCTTAGCAAGGTGGAACCAGATGCCAGTTAAGATCCACTTCGAAACAGGATGAGACAGAAGACACCTATAATCCTAACACTCAGATAGCAAAGGCAGGAAGACCAGGAGGTCAAAGACAGCCTTGGCTTCAAGAAGTGATTAACCAATTAGTTTGTTACAAAAAATAATAGATCCACTCCAACCCTGTGCCCTTCCTTACCCTGTGTCTCAAGAAGTGATTAACCAATTAATTAATTACAAAAATAAAAGATCCTCTCCAACCCTGAGCCCTTCCTTACCCTGTCTTAAGAAGAGATTAACCAATTAATTAATTAATTACAAAAATAAAAGACCCACTGCAACCCTTATAGACAGATCCACTTCTGGGTGCTCATCTTCCCTAGCATGGCCCAATCCCCAACCCTTGGCTTAGACTAACCTGGGGGTTAATACATTCCTCCTGTTTTTGGGAGAGTCTGTAATTAGTCCATACAGCACCGGGTGAGAGGCTGGCAGGTTCTGGGGTGGGAGGCACAGGGAAGGAACGCATTGTGAATGTTGATGTGTCTGGATGTGAGATCTGGATGTGAGATCCTGTTGCTGCTGGCCTGAGGGTGAAGCCAGTGCAGAGAGACTGAGGCAAGACCCCAGAGCCAATGCCCAGTATCGGAGCCTCTCCTCTCTGGGGGTCTTCCTTCCTTCCTTCCTTCCTTCCTTCCTTCCTTCCTTCCTTTCTTCATTCCTCCCTCCCTCCCTCCCTCCCTCCCTCCCTTCCTCTCCCTCCTTCCCTTCCTTCCTTTCTTCCTTTTCTTCTCCCTCCCTTCCTTCCTTCCTTTCTTTTCCCATTTTTTCTTTTTCTTCCTTTCTTTTTTCTTTTCTTCCTTCCTCATTTCTCTCTTTCTTCCTCCCTTCCTCCCTTCTTTCTTTCTTTTCCTTTTAAACTAGGGTCTCACTGCTTTGACTTTGCAGGCCTTGAGCTCTTTATGTAGACAAGGTTGGCCTCAAACTCAGAGATCCACCTGCCTCCAGTTCCCCATGCCTGGCCTCTCAGGATTTCTTATTATGTGAAATTATAATATTCCCTCTTGCTACTTAGATCCCTGGGGTGGGGTTTTTCTGCAGTTTCCAATCAAGGGCATCATCTTATCTATGTATTTATTTATACTCTCCCATGTCAATAACAATGGGAAAGTTATAAATTCTAGAAAGAGAAGCCCACGAAGGAAGCTGATATATGCTAACAGCTGCAGACATTTCAATATGATTATCTTAGTTAGGGTTTCTATTGCTGTGAAGAGACACCATGACCACAGCAATTCTTATAAAGGAAAAACGCCCACTTACAGTTCAGAGGTCCAGTCCATTATCACCATGGTGTAACAAACATGGTGGTGTGCAGGCAGACATGGTGCTGGCTGCATCTTGATCAGAAGGTAACAGGAAGTGGACTGTCTCACTGGGCATGCCTTGAGCGTATATGAACCCTTAAAGCCTGCCTTCACAGTGACACACTTCCTCCAACAAGACCACACACCTGCTCCAACAAAGCCACACCTCCTAATAGTGCCACTCCCTTCAGGGGTCATTTTCTTTCAAACCACCACATTGTTTAATGCATGGGTTTCTGGCGAGAGTTTGGAGGGTGGTCTCTGGCAGGGATGCTTTCCCTATGCTGGGTTGGGAGGCAGCCCTGAAGCCCTTGCTCAGCACTGGCACTTGCTCTTGGCCTTCCCAGCCTCCAAACCTATGAGAAATAAATTTTCTCTTTGCTTTTTAAATTGTCCAGTCTGTGGCACTATGTTATAGTAGCAGAAAGAGGACTAGGCCAGTTGGCTGTAGAGTGTCAGGACCTCCTTCTCAGGACCTGGACACCTCCGGCTGTTCAGGCTGTTCTACAAATATTGGCTAAGTCCCAGGATTGTTAGGGAATAAAGATACAATGATGCAGATGGCCACCAAAGTGAGAAGGACCCCCAGCAAGGCCAACTTAACAGCCAGTAAATGTCAAGGTGATCCACGAAGTATTAAGTAGAGAGAGTGGCTGCTGCATGGTTGGTTGGTTGGTTGGTTGGTTGGTTGGTTGGTTTGTTTGTTTGTTCTTGAAACAGGTTCTCAGTACATAGCCCAGGCTGACCTCAAATTGGTGATAATTCTGTTGTTTCAACCTCCCAAGTGCTGGTATGATAAGCTTGTGACCCCAAACTTGGTGTAAAGAGCACTTCCCCCACTAAAAGGCAGATAAGAAACACTGAGGACTGCGCAAACCATCCAGGCTGGTGACTCAGTTGGCACTGGAAGCCATGTTCTCTCTGCCGACTCCCTGCAACTTGCTGAACACAAATAAACCATGAGTCTCAGCTCCTCCAGGGTCTCTGTATAGCTCAACCATGAAGGTCATTTCTCAAGGACATTTTCCCAGCTTGTGTCTGAGGAAGGGCTGACATCAGTCCCACATCCTGTGGCCTTCTGTCCCCCTAGCTGTCCTGATTGCAAATTTCAGATAAGCATGCACTAGAACATCTTCACATTCCTGCTTAGAGCCACAGCCAGCCTCCGCCAAATCAGCCTTCATCCGAAACAAATCTCTTCTTGGACAGGACTTGAGCCAGGATTAATTCTCCATCTTTAGCCCTAAACCATGACCTCTTGTAATGGATTCTAGAGGTCTCTTGCAATTGTCGTTATCCCGGCACTCTGAAGTTCTATGATTTCATTCGTCAACAGATCTGCTCCTCATCCTGACGCTCTTCTTCAGAGACACAAAACCCAATGACCTTCAGGAATCCCAGCATCCCCCTCCCCGACTACACTCCCACCTTGGAAGGATGGGATGGTTAGGTTAACACTAAACCGCTTTGAAAAGGCTTTTATAGAAGTACAACGTGCTCAGAAGTGTATACAGCCCAGAGGCACGACTTCAGAAATTCTCACAAGATGACTACACTACCATCCAAGGTACAGAGTAGAGCATCCTCAGCCCCCCTCTGAGGTCTCCTCCTTCTCCATCACCAACCCCCTCAAACACCATGCATGCTCTGAACCAGAGAGGCACCAAAGCTCATAACCAGGGGGGAAAAAACTCAAACCTATTTGTCTGCTGAAAAACTCTTCCAGGGGGCAAGGAGGAACACTGGAATCTGTTGCAGCGCTGTCTGGGACCCAAGAGCGGCAGGGAGGGACAAAAGGGACAGGGATGGGAGCAGGGTCCAGAGCCCAACTAGTCCACTGTCTTAGTTGTCGTGCAGATTGATTGAATGACCTTAAGAGCCTCCCACACCAGAGCAGAAAGTCTTTTATCCAAACCGACCATCCGGAAAGCAAGCCTCCCACTGATGCTTAATTCACTCAAGGAGAGATTAGAAGAACCTGCTTCCTGAGCTTCGAGAAGTTGTTGGTAAAATTCAGCGGGAACCTGCAATCCTCAGAGGCTTCTATTTTTACCAAAAAACACACACAGAGAGAAGTGGAGAATTTTCAAATGAATTAGACATGAGATTGATCTTTTTATAAAAGAGAAAAAGAACCGTGATGCTATGTTTGAACTCTGCCTCTCATCCCGGGTTCCCCTCGGCTGACTCATCTTGATGGCTCAGGTCAGGCCTGCATTCCCACCCAGGTTCAGCCCACTCAGTGACCAGTAGTCGGGGACATACCAAGGACTCCTTGAAACAGTGATCATGGTTTTGTCTGTAAACCCCAACCCAGGCCTGAAGCATTCTAAGGGAAGCTGGTCAAGATGATTCCTCCAGACTCAACCAAATGAGAACCATGCATACAGTAAGGGCCACTAGTGGCCTTAAACAGGACCCGCTCAGACATGGCTGGAAAGAGAACCCAAGGTCCTCAGCTGGTGCTGCAGAGCTAGGAATCTGCAGATGTTTCAAAGCTGTCTTATTTAATATTCAGCACACTGCGCTCCATGGCAGGGCCAGCTGCCTGGTCCACTCATCTCTATAAAAGCATTCAAGCACCGTGCGTTTCTTCTTCTGAGCTGTGTACACACGGTATTTGTAGTTCTTACACAGTGCTCTGTGGACCCCACAGATTTTATGCCAAGTAGCTCCAGGGCCACCAAGTACCCACTGCTGAGTCTCTCCACATGTTAACTGGGAAGCTCAGTTAATACGTATTACGGGATGCCTTTTAGAATACTGTCAGGCAGGTGGTTCTGTCTTTCTGGCCAAAACGGAAGGATTTTTAAAATGACAGATGTTCCTTGCCTTGCAGTGGGCTTGAATGCCAACAAACCCGGCACCAAAGGGGAAGATACAGGTAGTACAGCTAAGCTCTTGAACATCACAGCTTTGCAAACAGCTGACTAGCAGACATGTGGAATCTTGGGATATTCCCACACCACCCTGCTGTCTGCAAAGATTATGCTTGAGAACCATGCGATCAGAAGAGAGTGTCAGGTGCCCGGGAGCTAAAATTGCAGGTAGTTGAGAGTTGACACCTGAGTGCTGGGAGCTGAGCGCTGGTCCTCTTTCAGAACAGAGTGTGGTCTAAACCACTGAGCCATCTCTCTAGCCCCTCAGAATGGTACACAAGTTCAGGGTGTTCCCTTAGGCCAAGCTCAGAACCATCCAACACATGCACTGCTTAGAATCCCCTGTGAGGTTATTTGTTATCCAGATCCCAACCTTGACCCCAGGGCTGACTGGAACTTGTGATTCCGTGCTCACTGCCTGACACCCCTGGAGCACCACTAGCCCAGAAAAGACGGAAGTCCAAACTTTCAAGCATGGCTTCCATCGAATGTATATGGCGTTTGTAACATTACAAAGTTAAAAAAAATCAAAACGGAAAACTACTACTCATTGAGGACTGTCATTAACTGATGCCTAGCTCACCAAATAAAATAAAGTTAATCTTAAAACGCCTTTTCTCTTTAAGAGGTGGAGTCATCAAATTCTAATCTTAGTGAGGTCCGAGGAGTAAGAGCAAAGGGGGCTTCTGTGGAACAGCAGGAGATGGTAGGGTCTTGACTAGAGGAGGTGGGTCACCCTGTCGCTCTCAGCCAGTTACCCGTGTAAAAGTAAAAATGCCAAATTCTGTAATGTTTTAAGAGAAGACAGGTGTTCCTCAGCTTATGGTAGGATTGAGTCTCGATAAACCAAGTGCAGGTACATAAGTGTGTGGATTATTAAATATTGGCAATGCGCTGATTGGTTTTAACTGCTAGGTGACACAATTTAGAATCACCTGGGAAGAACATCTTAATTGAGGCTTATCTAGATCAGGTTGGCCCTCTGGGCCTGTCTGGGGGTGATTGTCTTCACTGTTCCTTAACTCAGCCCACTGTGGGTGGTACAATTCCCTAGACTGGGCGCTGAATTGTATAATGGTGGAGAAATGTTGAGCACAAGCAACAAGCAGGCAAGAATCTACGTGTTTATTCTCTTTCTCTCTTGGCTGTGGATATGCTGCTTTAACTTTCTGCCCTGACTTCCCTGCAATAATGGACTATACCCTGGAACTGTAAGCCAAATAAACCCTTTCCTCCCTTATGGGGCTTTCTTTGCTATAGCCACAGAAATAAAATAGGACAGGCAATTAATTCAAGAGAATCAAGAAATCGGTCATCAAAAGAAAAAATAATCCAATAAAAAATGGGGTACAGATCTAAACAGAGAACTCTCAACAGAGAAATCTAAAATGGCTGATTTTAAAAAAAGTCATACCACTTTTGGGTATTTACCCAAAAGATGCTCAGTCATATCACTAGGACATGTGCTTAGCTCTGTTCATAGCAGCTTTGTTTGTCATAGCTATAACCTGGAAACAACCTAGATGTCCCTCAACTAAAGAGTAGATAAGGAAAACGTGGTACATTTACACAATGGAGTACTACACAGCAGAAAATAAATAATGACATCTTGAAATTTGCAGGCAAATGGATGGATCTAGAAAACATCATGTTGAGTGAGGTAACACAGACTTAGAAAGACAAATATAATATGTACTCACTCATAGGTGGCTTTTAGACATAAAGCAAAGAAAAACAAGTCTACAATTCACAACTCCAGAGAACCTAGACAACAAAGAGAGACGTACATGGATCTTATCTACAAGAGAGGTAGAAAAAGACAAAATCTTCTGAGTAAATTGGGAGTATGAGGATCATGGGAGAGGGTGGAAGGGGAGTGGGGAGGAAGGGTGGAGAGTGGAGAAAAAATAGTTCAATAAAACTAATAAAAAAAGAAAAAATCTGTAGTGGAATTTCTGGGGTCTGTGGGCCATAGACTGCTAGTTTTAAGATGCTAAGGGAAAAGGCACAGAACACTGCAGAAGAGGAGGGTTTGGGGAGCTAATAAGGATCCAGATGACTGGAAACAAAATGGGGAAGAAAGGAAAGTTTCAGGTTCCAGAGTGCTAAAGACGTGAGTCACTGCAGCTCTAAGATGCTAGAGTTGCCAGCAAAGCTACCTGCCTGGGGGAGGTCTGAAGTGCCGGGTGACAGGCAGTGTAGCCATGTCAGCCACCAAGAGGGACCACAGCCCTCATCTACTTTCTGTTGATAAATACCCTGACTCCATCATAGGCTTGAAAGCCATATTAAAGACAAACTAGATCCATTCCTGTTTATGATTAAATCTGTTTCTCAAGGATTGGGCTATGCCCCACCTGTAACCTTAACTACAAATGGTTCTGTACTGCCTGTTCCGGGAATTGGCAACTATGTCTTTGTTTCAAAAGGTTATTATGACCATCTTGTTATGACTGCCTTGCTACCATGTCTTTGTTTCAGAAGTTTGTTATGATCAACTTGTTTTGCTTATGTTCTGTTTCTATAACCCCGCCTATTTGTCTGCCAACCTGCCCCCCAATTCTGAAACCCTGTACTCCTGAACTATAAAACCCATATTATATATGTATAATATATGGGTAATATTGAATATTACCCATATTCAACTGTAATCTCTTGAACCCCACCTTTAGAGAGAAACAGCCCATGTACATGAATAAAAAGAAAAGCTTCAGTAATTAATGTGGGCATGATTTGATTTGATGGGCTTTCTCTTCATGTCTGTGTGTCAAGCTTGACACCCAGTCCAATCACAGAAGGGAAAATTCCATTAAACTAGGCAGAGCAGACTTTCTCTAGCTAGAGGTAATATTCATCATCATCATCATCATCATCATTAATGCTTTAGAATCAGATGCCTCTGAACAGTGACTTTTAGAGAGTAGGTCATGTGACCCCGAGAGCCCCCAAACTCAGAAGATCCTTCAGGGAAGACAATTTCTCTTTATAACCTGAAGATAGTATTCACCTCTGGCACTGTGCTACACCTGTGTGCTGGGAGGAACGGAAGGTGACACCGAGGTCTGCTCCTTTGACTTGGGCCTGGCGCTGGGCTGGGCTCATCACCACACTAGGAAGCTGCCCTTAGGAATGTTCTGGAGAAAGCAGTCGGGATTGTTCATCCCCTCAACCTTGAGTCTCTGTGTTGTGACATCCCTGGGATGTGCTGGAGAGAGAGCCTTCGGAGGAGGCTGCTGTGGAGGCTGCCTAGGTGACAGCTGGGGAGGGAGGGGAAGCTGAGCTGCAAGATTTTTCTTTTCTTGTTTCCCTTTTTAATGGAACACCAATTTTACCTAGAAGAATCACTGGTAGACAAAGTGTGGTTATTCAGACTTGGATATGTGGCAGTTTATTTTAAAATGAACAAAATGAGCCTGTCACATCAGAAACCCATGAACAGTATTTGTTGCCAATGATAGCATTGAAGTTTCAAGAAAAAAACCTGAATTTTGGAAAACTTTCCAACCACTACCATAAGCTGAACAGTTTTTCAGTGCGTTAGTGCCCTTCTGAGTAGATTGGTGGTGAAATTAGCCAATGGGGTTGTCAGGTTCAAAAGAGACCTGGGCAAATGGCTAGCTGTGATGCCTACTAGCATTCCAAGACTCACTGGCTGCCAGGCTCACTCCACCTGAGGATCCTCTCAACACTTCCCATCCTGCCCCTGACTCTCCAGCCTTGCTTCCCTTCTCCCAGTTTCTGAGTCCTATATAACCTGGCGGTTCAGCTATGCGATTCCTCGGCTCCCTCTCTGCTCTCTTGGCTTCCTCTTTGTTCTCTTGGCTCTCGTTGCTCTCTCCCCTCTTGGTCTTCTCTCTTGGTCTCCTTTGCTCCCTCTGTCTTCTCTTCCTTTCTTGCCCTCCCTCTCTCTCCTCTTCTGGACCAGTCCAGTCTGCTGGTCAGGTTCGGTTCTCCTGGTTCTGACCTCTTCCAGACACCGTTGACTGTCCTCTCCTGAATATCTACAATACCAACCTTCTCCTCAACCATACTGTGAGCAGTCGCGTCTCCATTCCCTTCAGAGGTTTGATGGGGAATAGTACCATGTGAAAAGAAGTCTCCGCATTTGGAAGGTCTACCCAACTCATCAAAACACTATTTCCCAGTGATCATTGCATGATACTACAAAACCATGCAAAAGTGGGTCATATATAGTGGGACTGGAGAGATGGCTCAGCAGTTAAGTGGGACCTCTTCCAGAGGTCCCAAGTTTAGTTCCCAGCACCTACATGGCAGTTCACAATCATCTGTAACTCCAGTTTCAGAGCATCTGATGACTTTTTCTGCCTTTCATAGGCACCAGGCATGCATGTGGCACACAGACATGCAGTCAAAATACCCATACACATAAAATAAATCTAAAAAAAAATCACCCAGAAACAAAATACATTAAAGGATTATTTAGTATAACAGAGATGGGAATCTTCATTGAACTGCAATTCATTTTTAAACTAACTACTTCTTACATACACATTGTTTCAAATAACATCCATAATTTTATGAAAGTACAATAGAATACTTTTCCTAACAGCACATATATGGGTGTAGAGTTCCTTTACAGTCTTTAATCAAACAACATATCACAGCAGGTGAATGTAATAATTCAGACATTAAAGAGAACTGCAGACATTAAAATAATGCTACTCTTCTTGCTCAATCATTTTGTTCTGGGAAATGCATTTTTAATACATTAAAAAGTTATTTGAATATGCATTTGAAGTATTAGATGCGAATATTAAACATAAATACATCGGAAGCTATATGCAAATATGTTAGCTTTTGTTGGGTTCATCATTTTTCTTAAAATGAATTACTAAATAGAGGTGCTTAAAATTGAGCTTTTTAAATTTATTAATAAATAATAATCGTAATGATTGCTGATGGTGGTGTGTATGTGTGTGCTCTAGGGGGGTGCACATGTGCTGCGACACCTAGAAGGAGATCAGAAAACAGTTTTCAGGAGTTGGTTCTTTTCTTCCACAGTGGAATCCGAGGCCAAACGCAGGTCATTACCCCTGCGTAGCGAGAGCTTTTGCTGACTGAGTCATCTTGCTGGCACGACCCTGGGTTTTGACTTTGGGTATAATAAACAGTGATAACACACACAAATAGCACTTGAAAGCTCCTCGATTCTTCAGAGCACAAAAGTGAGAGAGAAACTAGGTGTGGGGGGGCACATCTATAATCCCTGTCTTAGATGGGTAAAACAGGAGGCCTAGGAGTTAGTGTCCAGCCCGGATTATATAATACATCACAGGCTAGTTTCCCTGTCAGAACCTGACCCAGCACACTGAGGCATGGGAGAGCTGGGAGTGTCTCCTCCATCTCTGAGCTCCTCCTTGTTCCCTGGGAACCACATAGTCCCTTCACCTGAAGTAAGATGCACAATAATCAAACACACCCTTGAGTCTGTGGAGACCATTTCCAGTGGGATTCAGGATCAGGTGCAGGGATTTCAAGTCATAGGAATTCCTGGTAAGGAGGCGCTCTTCTCCAGTTCAGAAAGCACATCTGTTTCCAGTATTTACCCAGAGCTTTAACGAAGTGCCAGAGGGCCCAGGAACCCTGGCTTTGGCCACAACTACACCTGTACTACAAAGAGAGACGGAGAGACTGCATCCTGTGTTCTTGCTTAGCCATCATCCACCCTCCACCTCTAAACTGCAGGCTCTTCTGCACACCTCTCCTAGGCCAGCAGTGTGGGGCGTGTACATCTCACACTGTACTCTCCCCAGCCCCTTCTGTCTAATGATTTGCCTTTTCATATATGTCTGCATGTGCATGTGCACCTGTACAGGTGCCTGTGGCGGACAGAAGGGAGTGGTGGGCAGTTGTGAACCACCAAAGTGGGTGCCAGGAACTGAACTTGGGTCTTCTTCAAGAGCAGCAAGTGCTCTTAGCTGCTAAGCCATCTCTTGGCCCCATTGTCTTCTTTCTAAGCATTGTGATAATAATCACAGGAAGTCTTTGCAGGGACTTGTTACAGAGCAAAGCTTCAATGGAAAGGACACTGCCATCCCAGGCTGGCAGGAATACAAATGGCACAACTTTTCTTTAGGGCAGCTTGGCAGCAAGCTAAGGAAAGGGCTCATACATTTTGATACCATAATTTCTTTAAAAGGATTCATCCAAAGTTAATAGCAATGTACCATAAGACAGGCTCATATTAGCAAATGATCAGAAGCAACCTAAAAAAATGCCAAATACAAGAGAATGAATTAAAAAGATGATTGCAACCCAGTATGTGTGGCCCTGAAAATCTTATTACCAACAATGATGGTAAATTGCATAAGATAAACTAATAAAGTTGAAAGTCAGGTTATAAGAATCAGTGAGACGGGAGGTGGTGGTGCACACATTTAATTCCAGCACTCAAGAGGAAGAGGCAGGTGGATCTCTGTGAGTTTGAGGCCAGACTGGGCTACAGAGTGAGCTCCAGGACAGCCAGGGCTACACAGAGAAACCCTGTCTCAAACAACAGCTACAACAATAACAACAAAGAACCAATGCATCCATACATGCTGGAACAAGTCTGTAATCTCTGAACTCAGAAGGCCGAGGCAGGAGGATAGAAAATTAAAAACAGCCTGTACTGCATAGCAAGCTCTTGTCTCAAAAACAAATAAATACACAAAGAAGTAAAACATTGTTATTAATAGTTTTGGCCTTGCTAGGACCACAATAACTGCAGAGACAATCTAAGGAAGGAACGATTTCTCTGAGCTCACAGCTTCACAGTGCTCAGTCCACTCTTCAGGGAAGAAACAGCAGGACAGCTGAGTTCCTGGTGGCAGCAATGTGTGATGGTGGTTCTTCACATCACATGGTGAACCAGGAAGGGACAGCACACTCTGAGGACCCATCCCTAGTGACCTACCTCCTACAGCTAAACCCCACTTGACAGCTTCTCCAGAATGCCCCAAAGTAGTGCCACCAGCTGGACACCAAGTGTTCAATAAATGAGCCCATGGGGGAACATTTCACATCCAAATTACAACATTAATATTTTTTAATGTAGTATAAATAATTCTAATATATTTTTCAAAATGTTCTACTTAAAATGACAGTTGATGCAGCTAAGAGCCTCTCCAGGACTCCATACTTGAAGTCAGATAAAACGTCAGCTTTGTGGGTCCCATCCTTCGGCACTGCCTGACTCTCATTTCTGGTTCCCTCTGATCGTATGTTAAACAGCAACTGTGCAGCCCCACAGCAATTCCCCCTGGGTCACGTGATTTCAAGGCTCTCTTCTGAGTCCTCTCAAGCGTCCAGGAAGACCTCCTCACCTCCTCCCAGACGGTGAACTCCTATCTGACAGCCACTGCGCCCACCTCGCTGCAGTAGGCTTCCATTCCAAGCACCTCCCTATCTCAGCTGCACTTGTTCAACCATAACACACCCCATTTGAAGGAATGCCTGCTACATCCTGGGACCACACAAGAGAGCCTTGTGTGGGCTGTGGGCTAGCCTCTGTGATCCCACGCCAAAGCCCCACAGCAAGGAGGAACTGTACCCCTGTCTTACCTTTTGCACATGTAAAATTAGTGTGTGTAACAGACTGCAATAACCCAGAGCTGGAAGCAGACCTCCAAAAAAAAGAGATACAGAAGGCCTCCGCCCTACACTTATCAAAGGAACAGACAAAGATCTCTGCCAGGCCCAGAACACATAGGGCCCCTAAACTGACCATCCCACAAGACCCTGTTCTCTTTCCTCTTTACAAATGGAGAATCTGTAGGATAGAATGCCTATGCCACTTTCCTGAGATAAACAAAGAAGGGACACCGTGGAAGCAACCTGTGGCCTAGTCACCGGAGTCACCTTCCAGGGCAAGGTCAAGATCAGGTTGAAATGTCTCGCTGCTTGGTTTGAGGTCCTGGGCTGGTCAGGCATGCTCACCCGCGGTAGCCTTTTCATGGCAGCTGTGGAGGAAATGGCAGGCCCTCCACCAAGAGCCTGTCTGTGAACTTCCAACCCCCTAACAGGCTCCCCATGCTGGGGAGAGAATAGTCTTGGGTTCCCACAAAGACGCACAGGAATAAAGCAGAAGTAACTCAGCAAGGCAATTTCCTTTACCAAACACCAAGTGTCAGCACCCAAACGGAGCCAGCAAGCACACACAGCTGAGATGGCCTCATATCCCTGGTGTAGGGGGTAACTGCATCTTCTTCTAATGGTAGGAACTCAACCGCACAGTCTGATATGATTGGCTAATTGGCTCAAAGGAGAAGAGTTTCGTAAACAAAGACCCTAGTCAGGCTAACTACAATTGGTAGCAAACAAAAAGCCCCTTATCTCTCTCATCCAGAAGCCTAGATTCCAGGATGGCTGGCCCAACCATCTCCTCTTACAATGGATACACGTGAACTAATATTCCCCTCCTTCCCTGGAATTCCTCCTATTCCTGCTACTGCTCAGAATTCAGAGACAGCCTGACTACATGAACCCTCTTCTTTTCTGAGACCTATGAGAAAGACTTGCCCCAACTCTGCTTATTGGACCTGAACTTTCATCAGACCAGCCTCCCCCACATCATCCCCCACACCCCGGCCCCGCTCCAGCCATGCTGCAGTCTGTCTCTCCAGGGCACCCTAATAAACATCTGGCCCAAGAGGACGCTCCACCTCTGTGTCCCCCTGAGCCTCGGACTTGAGGCCTTTTATTCACAACCCATTAGTATATTCTGACCTTCGGTCCATGGTTTTCTATACCTTGTAAAACAGCTACAGTCAGGGGAGAGAAAATTAGGCTTTTTCTCCCCATCAGTTTGTACCAAACTACAAATGATCTGTATCCCAATTCTCTTTGGAATTTCAGGAAACTAAGGCAGAGGATAAGAAGCTGGGCACTGATAACATTTCCAGCAACCTCCACTGCCTGTGGCCACCCTGCCAGCTCTTCCTGAGAGCTCCGCTTACCCATGAGCTACAGTTAAAGAAAACTTCCCAAGCTGTGGGTTCTCTGCAGAGAGCCAGGTGTGACCTTTTCCCACTCTGGGATCATGCTGTGTTGCCCGGTTCTGAAAGTATCCCAGCCTGTGCCCAGACACTCAGTGAGCCTTCTGTGCTGGATAGTTTTATATCAACTTGAACAGGCTAGAGTCATCTGAGAGGAGAGAACCGCAGTTTGGAGAACACCTCCATAAGACTGGGCTGTAAGCAAGCCTGTACAGCATTTTCTTAATTAGTGACTGATGGGGGAGTGTGGGCAGAATATTCTGTCCCTCCAGTCAGCTCTCAAATAACCACATAGAGATTTATAATTAATCACAAGTGCTCAGCTGATAGCCTAGACTTATTACTAGCTAGCTCTTACAACTTACATTAACCCATAATTCTTATCTATGTTCCACCACAAGGTTCAGTATCTTTTCTCAGGCATATTGATTTTGCTTCTCTCCATGGCTCCTAGTGACTCTTCATCCCCTAGTTCTCTGTCCTCAAACCCTGCCTAACCTCTTCCTGCCTAGTTTTTGACCATTTAACTCTTTATTAAACCAATGAGAGCAACACATCTTCACAGTGCACAAAAAGATTATTCCATAACAGGGGAGAGCCCAGCCCATTGTTGGTGGGGTTTCCCTCGGGCTAGTGGTAATGAGTTCCAAAAGCGGACTGAACAAGCCATGGGAAGCAAGCCAGTAAGCAGCACTCCTCCATGGCCTCGGCATCAGCTCCTGCCTTCAGGTTCCTGCCCTGCTTGAGTTCCTGTCTTGACTTCCTGCAGTGATGGACAGTGTGGGGAAGTGCAAGGCAATTACCCTTCCCTCCTCAAGCTGCTTTGGTCACAGGGTTTCCTAGCAGCAACAGAAACCCTGACTAAGGCTCCCTCCTCCACCACCGTGAAAACCACCACTCTCAGCCCTTGCGCCCCTGGGGATGTTCAGCCTGATGAGGGGAGCATGTCAGGAGAGTAGAGACCCGCGGAACCCTAGCTTTTGCTTTCTTGTTTTTTGTTTGTTTGTTTTGTTGCTTGTTTGTTCCCTTTTCCTGACGACAAAAATCCTTGTTCTGCGCAGTTTGATGAGGGCACGAGGATCCTGGCAACAACCAAGTTCTAACTCAGTCACAATATCTCCAGGAAGTAAAGGGAGCCTGCCTGCCTGCCTGCTTGCCTGCCTGTTCAGTTCCAGCCTGTGCTACCTCAGGAAAACAGGCAGGGCTGCCGCACCTGGATGGTGTGAAGGATGTTCAACAGCTCTCCCCACATGGCCAACCCTGCCTCTCCTGGAGAACGCTGCCTGTTTGCTCTGCTTCCCTCTCCCAGCTTGAGGGCTTAACATAGCTCACAGGATTGAAGCTTCCCTAGGCCAGCTGCTTTCACCAGAGTGGCTGAGGAGGAGTTTAGCTCCTGCTTGCCAGCCGGAGGGCACCTGGGCATAAAAGAATCTCAGAGAGCTGGGGAAGAGTCTATTCTAGGTAACTAGAGCCTGATTTTTCTCTATTATTATGATAAATCAAAACAAAAACAATACATCAGAAGAGTCTGTCCCCGCCTCCCACCCCCAACCCCAGTCAGGACTTGGCCAGTGAGCCAACACTGTCAGATGGAAGGTAAGTTCCATCACTGAATATCTGGGAAGGTTTGGGTCCTTAAATCTTCTGGTCCCCTTGACCCAGGAACAGCCTGCCAGCCAACTGCCATCACCAAACAGAGTGCAGGCACCCGGCACTTTGGCTTAGGCCCCTTTCCAATCGAGCTGCCACACATGACTTGGTGAGCCATCTCTGGCTGCCTTTCCAGGGAAGACAGATGGCTGAGAAATGATTTTCTGGAGTTTCCCGACCAGATTTCTCTCGGATGTTTCGTGAAGCAAGCTGCGGCTTTAATATTCATCCCTGAAGTCCTGCCCGGTTAGGAAAAGCCCAAACACTATGGCTACAGGTCAGGACAGCATACTTTCATTTGGGGGGGCACAGATAGGAGGGTGGGCAGGTTGAGGTTTTCATAGCTGGCATTAAGTCAGAGAGAAGCAATGAGGCAGGAGAGGTCAAGTAGGAGGGTGAGCTTGACACTGGGGTCACCACACCATCTGCATGGGAAGGGAAGGGCCCTGGCACCCACCTTAGCTCAAGGCATGGCAGCCCGCTCGCTGTTTTCATCTCTCACCTCGGCCCCTTCACAGGCCCCTCACTAACCATTCTCTAGGGCGGTAACCTCTGCTCACGTGACTTTTATGATCTTACCCCAATAAGCACCACCATCCTTCAGAGTTCCCACACGTTTACACAGTTGCCCACATGTTCCTTTAGCTTCGCCTCAGCTCTGAGCTGTGTCCTGTGCTTGATCCTCTGGTTATCCCTGGGTCCTTTGTCCATTTCCCTGAGAAGGAGCCCAGTCTACATCTTTACCTGACCACCCCCACTGCTCTGAGCCAGGCCACCTACTTACTGTAACTGCACCCTGATGGATCACCCTCTGCCCATTCCAGAGTGCAACCAGGCAGGGACATCATTTTTGTCACCAGATAGGTTCCTCTGCTGCTGGTTTGAAACCCTACGGTTCCCTGACCTGTCAGCATCTGCCCCGGATGTCATTTATGATCTAGCTCTGTATGGACTGCCTCTCTGGTCCCTGGCACCCAACACAGCTGACCACTTTAATTCAAAGGGTGCCTCCTTTCTTTCCAGAAGCTTCCAGAGGGTGTTTCCTCTGCCTGGAACCCTCACTCTCACAAGCCAAGGGCCCACTGACAGCAGCCTAACCATGACTGGTTGACCCCTACCGACTGATTGTGCCTAAAAAGCTGCTTCCCTTTAGAAAACCCTGACCTTTTTCCTGTTTCTTCCTTTGTTGTTCTGTCCTTACCCTTATCACAGAATTGCATGACCTCTATTAGCGTGCGTGCATGCGTGCGTGCATGCGTGCATGTGTGTGTGTGTGCGTGCATGGGCACTCGTGTGCAAATACACAGAGGCCAGAGGAGGACATTGGTGTCCAGCTTTAACACTCTCTTATACCCTTGAGACAGTGTCTCTCATTGAATCTTTTGTGGGTTTTTAACATTTTAAAATACATTTATTAATGTATTCATGTCAGGCTGGAGGTGGCTACCATCTTGCCACAGCGAGAGGAAAGCTTGACAGTTCTCTTCTTCTACCACATGGGTTCCCGAGATCCATTTCAGGTCCTCAGACGTAGCAGCTGGTGCCTTCATCCGCCCAGACATCCCACTGCCTCCCTCTTTTATTTTCCCCCAGCTAGGCTGGCTAGCCAGCAAGTCCCAGCAATCCCCCTGTCTCTGCCCCACCCCCAGCTTTGAGTTTACAGACATGATCAACGGCACCAAGCTTTTAAAACGTGATGGTCTTCATATTTGCTCCTATCTGCTGAGTGCTCCTACCCGCTGAGTGCTCCTACCCACTGAGTGCTCCTACCCGCTGAGTGCACCTACCCACTGAGCCATTTGCCCAGTCCTAGGCTATAAACGCTTCTTGAGACAGCAATGGTGCCTTGCTTGCCACGGAGTCGGTGCCAGACACAGCATCTGGCATGCCATAGGCATCCACCTCACTTTCCTCGAGTCAGTGAATGAATGAACAAGCAACTTGCCCAGAGTTGAGATTCCGCCCCAGTCCCGTTCACCTCAACCTCACTGCACTCTGAGGTCACAGGAATTGTCCCGTGTCATTTAAAGCAGCACCGATGAACCCTGGAGCTGGTGCAGTTACCTGGGCTGACTACAGTGAACTCTTGAATCCGCTATTTGGAAATCAGTTTTGAGGACTCACCAGCTATCCACTTAACCATTCTGGTCTAGAAGCCAACTCGCTTCCTGCTCTTTATCTGCAAACTGGCTGGCTTGGGCCTTCAATTACCCTCTACTTCCCCTCAGAGCTACATCTCCACCATAGTGCAGGCTGCTCCCCGGCACAGGCCTGTGCAAAATGCCTGGAGAGGGAGCAAGAGTCCGGGCCATTATTGTACTGGCTGGCTGGACTTTTCTGTGAAAGGAAACGGTTGGCATTCCCATCCCAAGACTGTGCTGACTCGCTGACGCCACACCATGTCAGCTGGTAACACAAAATTCAGTCAGCCTGGGGAGTGTAGGCAGAAGTCAGAGAAAAGCCAAGTTGCTCAGGAGCCATCACTGCACACACGAATCACAATATTTACACACGCAGGAGCCTCTGATTGAGATGAAGAATGACATGCAAGTAGGGAATACGGGGGCTCAGAAAAGGCCTGAAAACCCTCAGGAGTTGGGGTTGCAGTGATCTCTTCCTGCAAGAACTATTGGCTCCCCACGGGGCAGTGAAGAAAGCAGACCACATGGCTTCCTACTGCGTCTCTGGCACCGTGGTGTGGCTCTCCCATGACCGGACACTTGAGATGTCAGTTCAAGTGATTCCACCAGGCTCTCTGAAATGAAAGCTTTATTGGTCTGAATACTTTCCTGCTCACAGGAAAAATATTTAAAAATCCCTCTGAGACACTGTGGATCTGATTCAACAACAACTCAACCAATGGGGGAGAAGTAAGCGAAAGAATTCTGCCTATAAATTATTAAATCTCAGTTGATGGGTTATGTAAGGGGAGTTGTCATAGTCTCTATTTCTCTTTGTACATTATTTTGAAATTTCTATAAGGTTTTTCATTCTTCATTTGAGTTGAGTCTATCGAATAACTTTTTCTAAGGAATAACTCAGCATTCACATATTCAAAAGTCTCTAAGATGGGCAAGGTCTGTGAGTTCAGAAATTCGACTTTCAGAAATTTACCCTTAGGATAATAATCACAAATGTGGGAAAGACTGTTCTTCTACCAGGATGCTTCACTGTGGAAACAGAAAGGGTAATAGCTTACATGCTCAATAATGAGGCCCTATTAAGAAGTATGGTGAACTAATAAGCCATTAAAATAATTTTGGGATTGGGGGTGGTGAGCACAAGTAGCTATTTCACACACTATTGATGCAAATAAATTGAGTGATTTCATCACTTTGTGAGGTGAATTGCTGTCACCATTGGTTAAAATGCATGTTATGACCCATTGCTTGTCACTAATAACTCGGGACAATTGAGGGGGTAAGCGAGGACCTTTATACTGGCCAAGTCCTGAGGTGGTGCAGCCTTCTGTGGGAGAGACAGAGCTCAATGGTGTACTTCCTCTCTGGTCTGTCTCATGATGTTACCAGTATTCATTCACAGAGGCCCTTGGAAAGCTTGTCTAATTCTAATTACTTCCTAAAGGCCCCATCCCAAAATAGCACAAAATTAAGTCCCCCTCTATAAGTGTGTGTGTGTGCGCGCGCGCATGAAGGTCAAAAGACAGCTTATGGGAACTGATTCTCTCCTTCTACCACATAGGTTCTGGGGTCAAACTCAGGTAGTCAGACTTAGCAGCAAGCACCTTTACCCACTGAGCCACCCTGATGCCCCACAGGAGAAAAAAGTGTAAACAATATAAGTGACACCAAGTTAATGAATTATAGTTCACCATACAGCAAGACACTTGGAAGTCACTCTTTGCATGCAATTACTACAGCTAACACTTTTGAAAGCTTACAGTGACCCACGCACTGTTCTAAGTGCTTTATACATGTTGATACAATGAATTGAGATGAAAACATATGAACATGTGTTCCTGATGGCTGACCTTTCTCTCTAGGCACCTGTGGGTTGGTAAGCAATAAGGCAGATCTTTGGTTTAGGATTGTCTTGGTCAGAGCAATTGGTTTACCTCTCCCAGAAGGTTATCCCGGGCTTGTTTCCATGGTGATGACAGAACTCCCTGAGCGGGAGTGTGTAAACACATTGATGCTCCAGTCCAAACTGGACCACCACCACTCCCCACCTTCTCTCGGCCACAGCACACCAGGATCAACAGATGGGGAGATCTCTGTTTTCTTTTTGATAGAGGGAGACCTGTTTCTATAAGTGTAAAAACATCAAGAGAAATAATTAGAAACAATTTTATATTCAGTCTTCCATGTGACTAAAGTGAGCAACTGTGTAGACTCCAATCCATCCAATGAAGATGCCTATTGTCCTCTCCCTCCCTCCCCCATCTGTCTGTCTCTGTCTCTCTGTCTTTCTGTCTCTGCCTCTCTGTGTGTGTGTCTATCTCTGTGTGTGTGTGTCTGTCTCTGTCATTTCTGTCTCTGTCTCTGTGTCTCTCTCTCTCTCTCTCCCTCTCACACATACACACACGATGTAGAATGTCCTTCTGTATATGTGTTGCTTTTAATTTTTTTAACTGATTTTTATTGAGTTTTACATTTTTTCTCTGCTCCTCTCTCTGCCCCTCCCCTCCCTCCTTAACCCTCCCCCAAGGTCCCCATGGTCCCAATTTACTCAGGAGATCTTGTCTTTTTCTACTTCCCATGTAGATTAGATCTAAGTCTTAGTGTCCTCATGTGTTGCTTTTATTGATTAGTAAATAAAGCTGTTTTAACCAAATGCTTAGCAGAGTAAAGCCAGGAGGGAAATCTAAACAGAGATGTAAAGAGAGTAGGTAGGGTCAAAGAGATGCCATGTAACTGCTGAAGGAGACAGACACCAGACAGAGCCATACCTGTAGACCACAACCTCATGGCAATACACAAATTAGTAGAAATGGGCTAATTCAAGGACTATGACTAAGCTTTGGCTAAACAGTATTGTAATTTATATTGTTTCTGTGTGATTATTTTGTTTCTGTGTGATTATTTGGGTCTGGGCAGCCCAGGAAACGAATGCACAGTCTCCGTCTACAAAATGGCACCCACTTTCTGGAGCATGGATCCACATAAGACCTAAAAATGCTTGAGGAAAAGAAAAACCACAAAAACGAGAGTCAAGCAAAGATTCTTGGTAATCGTATTTTTTTTTTTCAGATAGGCACTGTTTGCTGGCTGCAAGCAGAGGTGCAGTCCTTTAAGAGAAGGCTTCCTGGTTTGTACTGTCAGCATGAAAGGCCCTCGCTTTTTAGGAGGTCCCACTAATTTAAATGTGGCTTGTGAGCAGCGTGTTACAATTGCTTTATGGCACATAGACCCTCTGCATCCCTGAAGCTGGGGCCATGAGCATGGCTCACAGAGGCGGGTGAACATACCTTCACCAGTTGGATGAGGTGGAGCCAAAGGTTAGTCCTAGCCATGCTTGCTTAGCATTTTAAAAAGTGTTTCTGGTCAAAAAGCATTTATAAATACATAGCAAAGACAGATTCAGACAAAAAAAAAAGACTTCTAAATGGGTCACAGTGTTGGATAAACGTACATGGGCTTATGAGAGAGAAGAAAGAGTACAGACAGTCATAGATTAAAGGAGTAAGCATAATAGAATAAATATTTTAAAAAGTAGTAGAGAAAAAAGCCACATATGGCTGGAAAATACACGAAGAGTCTGGATTATGTAAAATATTTGTTTTCTTTGAATTTTTTGACTGTTAATGAGCTAACTACAGAGGGACATTTGATTCTAGGGGGCTGCTAAGCAAAAGCAACATAGATATTTTAAAGGTGCCTTGACTTCAGAATTTGGGCCTAAGGATGTGTTGCTTTGGAAAAGAGGTTCTGCTTTTGTTTTCACAGAAGATGAGAACCTGTGGATTTCTTCTAGACTCATGTGGTTTGATGGAAAGAGCCCCCAAAAGGTCGCCATGAACCCTAAAAATACTTCACCCAACTCAACAGCAGGAAGCAGCAGTTTGGAAGAAGGAGAAAAACAACCCCCAAGTTCATAAAATGATTGCTTTTTAAATGTTTCTTTTCATTTAAATGGGAATATGATATAAAGATGACTATTTTACATTGGTATGAACTTTAGTTACTGATACAAATTTTAGGGTCAATTTTGTTATATTTTTTTAGTCTTATTTAAGGTATTCTGTTTATATAGCTCATTTAAAAATGTAATATATAGTTAAAAATACAGATTAATAGATAGTCATCTATAATAGTCAAACTGTAGTCATATTAGGTTTTTAGATATGCCAGATATATAATCAGATAGATAGATATTCTTAAAATCTTTTTAAAGCCCTATAGAATATGGCATTTAAATGTTTTAAGAACTTAGGACTTTTCAAGACAATGAAACACCATCTGCTCCTGGCAGTACCAATCTACTCAAGAGGATGATGAGCATCAAAGAGGCTTCTTATGGAGTTTGCTAGCCATTTGGGCAAGAAACTCCTCTTGCCTTAGACTGCTCTAATGGTATGCTATATAAACTGGACATGTAGGAACCACAGAAAAATATTGCTGAAGTCTCCTAAAGAAGGTGTGAGACAGTCCTTCAGGGTTTCCTGCTTCATGAAAGAGTCTGCCAGGCATTCTACAGGACACAGAAGAAAGTGACTGACAAACTTGCCAATATAGGTGAACAGCCTTCAAATTTTCTGCTTCATGGAAAGTCTGCCAGATGCTATGGGCCAGTAGACTGAAGGTGGATGCCCCAACGTTACAGAAGAACTTTGGGTAACTGTTCCAGGCAGCAAGATGTCTTTGTCAATTTTAGAGTTTTGAAAGTTGCTTACAATGTACTTCCTGTTTATTTAGGTAACTATTATATCTTTTCTGGGGTTTTTGAAGAGTTGAAGACAGACAGTTATAGTTATAGTTTTCCTTAGTTTATGATAAAATATAAATTAGATATAAACACTTTAGACTCACAAAGATAGGCATAGATGACAGAGTTTTTTCCTTATTTGCCAAAAGCAAATGGAAGTAAATATTGTAACTATAATTCTTGCTTGATAGCTCTTTTGTATATGTAATTTTATTATATTAAACTTAAAACCTTTCCTTTTAATTAGAGAGAAAGGGACGATGATATGGGACGTCCTTCTATATATGTGTTGCTTTTATTGGTCAATGAATAAAGCTGTTTCAGCCAATGTGACGTAATAGGATAAAGCCACGAGGGAAATCCAAACAGAGATATAGGGAGAGAGTAGGCAGCGTCAGAGAAACCCATATAGCTGCCAAAGGAAACAGATACTGGATGGAACCTTACTAGTAGGTCACAGCCTGTGGCATACATAGATTAATAGAAATGGGTTAATTCAAGATGAAAGAGCTAGAAAGAAATATGACTAAGACTATTGACCAAGCAGTATCTGTAATTAATATAGTTTCTGTGTGATTATTCAGGTCTGAGCAGTTGGGAAACCAATGTGCAGTCTCTGTCTACACAAACAACAACACATACATGTGTGTGTGTGTGTGTGTGTGTGTGTAAGACTAAAGTACTGTCAAGTACACAAAGTTTTCTCTTCACCATAGTTATGCTGATGAAAGGAACTAGGGGTGTCAAGAGAAGGTCTTTTTTTGTGAATACCATTTGTAAACAAAATGTGTAATTAAAAAAAAAGACAAAAACTAACCCATTCATATTAGTCATGTTGAATCTAATACTTAGGAGGCTGATGCAGGAGAAATTGTCCATGAGTTGAGGCCAGCCTGAGCTACAGTGTAAGACCTTGTTTTAAAACAAAAAACAAGAGCAACAACAAAACCAACAAACAAGCAAAGACCTTAAATATCCAATAAAAAATAAAAGGCCTAAAATAAAAGATTAAATGGAAACCAGGCATATCAGAAAAAGAGAGAGAAAAATAAGAAATCAAGTAAGCGTGTATAGTATACTCAGAGAGCACAGCAAACCACATGGTGGTGCACCAACAGGGGTCTCCATCTACGAGTCCTCAATCCATTGTGGTAAGCCACTTTGTGTTCAATTTCCCAGCGTGCAACTGAGGGTGGTTCTGATTGGTTGGTGTTCAGTCCTGGGTGGTGAGACAGTATACATACGATTTTCACCATGCAAATGAGAGCAGCCCTATGGGATTGTGGCTGATTTTGACTAGCCAACTATCCCGCCACTGAGGCAGCAGGGAGACCTGGCTATGTGTTGGGGGGATCCAGCTTTACATTAAGGGACCTGTTGGCTTCCTGATCTCTCAATCATACCCTTGACTCCACATTCTCCACTGGCAAAACAGCAAACTTCATTGTCCCAGTTTGCTTTTCTGCTGCTGTAATAAAGACAACGACCCTAAGGAAACTTTGGGGAAGAAAGGGTTTATTTTTCGGTTCACAGCCCACAGTCTGTCATGAAAGGAGACCAGGGCAAAAACTCCAGGCAGGAATCTGGAGACTGAAACTGAGACCACGGAGGGAACACAGATGACTGGCTTGCTCCCTGTAACTTGTTCAGCCTGTTTTCTTTTTTAAAAAATATTATTTAATTATTTATTATGTATACAATATTCTCTCTGTGTGTATGCCTATAGGGCAGAAGAGGGCACCAGACCTCATTACAGATGGTTGTGAGCCACCATGTGGTTGCTGGGATATTGAACTCAGGACCTCTGGAAGAGCAGGCAATGCTCTTAACCTCTGAGCCATCTCTCCAGCCCCCTCAGCCTGTTTGCTTATACCATCCGAGACCATCTGCTCAGAGGTGAACTGGGCCCTTCCACATCAATCACTGATCAAGAATATGTCCCACAGATTTGCCTATAGATGGGTCTGATGGAGGAATTTCTCAACTGAGGCTCCCTGCTTCCCAGACTCTGCTTGTATTAAGTAGACAGAACACTCACTAGCATACCAATCTTGAGAGACCTTTCTGTAGCCGTTTCTTCACTCTGAGCAGGAATTATATGCCAGCCCCAATTTACTCGTTGTCTATATCGTTATATATGCCCCAGGCAGTGCTTGAAAGAGAGGCAGCCATACTTCGGAACAACTCAGTAAAGGCCATGTCGCCTGGTCCAATGGGGTTTTAGGAAAGTGGGATTTCTATCGGTAGAAGAGGAAAACTCTGTCAAGGCATCACCTGAAGATGGAAGCCGTTGACCTCGAGAAGAAACCCAACTTCACCAATGGGTGAAAACGGCAGGCAGGAGTAGGAAGTCTTTGATTGAATGTACTTTGGGGGCTAGCGGAGGTCAAGGTGCATGTTCTTGTCAGTTTGGCTGGGAGGCAGATATAAGCCCAGATGAAAGGCGCCCTGTAGAACGGGGTGTGTAGAACAGTTTGTGCCCAGGCGAGCAGGCTTTGAATGAGATCCTGACTTCGACTTCCTTTAAACGTGTTTATGATTATTTGAAGCTGAATCTGTTTAATCTGGGAAGAAGTGACTCTGATTAGCCATTGAAGGAATCGGGGAACAAGGAGGTCGGGTAAAAGAAGTAATCTGATTAGACAGAGAAGAGGGAACAACTGTTGCTGCTCTCACCTGATTGTGGTTAGAGATGCTGGCAGTGAGGATGAAGCATCAGGCTTGGTGCGAAGCAAAAGTGGTACTCATTGGGGATGATAAAAAAGAAGGCAAGCACCTGTTACGGTGTGGAAGCAGGAATTTGGATTCTTGGAAGTCCCCATGAGGCAAGTGGGAATCAAAATAGGAGGCAAATTTAGATATGGCCAATTGATGTGTACCAGTTGTCAAGAGATACCCTGGGGTCCTTTCTCAATTGGCTAAAGCTGGTTACTGGAATGAACTGCCTTTGTGGGTACTTAAGAGCGCTGCTTTCCTGGCGGGAGCAGGGACTTTTGGCTGGGGATTGGTACAGATCAGTCCTGTAATGTTACTAATTAGTTCTCTCTTCGGCTGTATTTTTCCTACTGGGTATTTAAGACGATTGTATTTGGAGCTGAGCGGTTGGCTCAGCCTGCTAAGCGCGGCTGCTTTTGCGAATCCAGGGTCCGATCCCTCTCCCGAGGGGATGTGTGTTGTCTGTGTCCCGAGTGTCTGCCTTCCCACGCAGCCAGGAGAGAAGGCATAAAAAAAAAATTTTTGGGCTGGAGAGATGGCTCAGAGGTTTAAGAGCACTGGCTGCTCTTCCAGAGGTCCTGAGTTCAATTCCCAGCAACCACATGGTGGCTCACAACCATCTGTACTGAGATCTGGCGCCCCTCCTCTGGCCGTGCGGGCATACATGGAGGCAGAATGTTGTATACATAATAAATAAATCTTAAAACAAAAAAGACGATTTTTTTGAAACCCCTTTTGTGCCATCAAGGTCAAGTGAAGTCCCTAAAGGATATTTTAGGGACTTCAGAAGAGCCCCTCAACTCCTTTCATCTTCCCCTTGCCAATTGTATGGTCTGCTGGAATGGGTGGTCTTGTTTACCACATGGCTTCTGTGTAAGCGCCGAGGACCTTTCCCCTGTGATGACGTTCCTTTTTGCAAAGTGTCCCTTGGTCGGTGTCCAACCCTGGAGTCTCTATAGCCTCTCTGAACTACAGGACAGGGTGACTTGTCAGAGCTGATGAGACTCCCCTCTTTTTAGAGGCGTCTCTTCAACCTTCTAGTCTTGGAGGCTCTTAAGGTGGGCTCAAATACCGCTATTCTCTTAGCCCTTTATTTCACTGACTTGGCCTGCAGATATGGTTGTTGAAAATCAGATCATACCAGACTTGAAGGATGACTGCTGGCTTAAAATTTAGCTGTTGTGTGGTTCTTAGACAAGCTTACAAAAGCATACTTGTTAGTAATCTTGACTCTGCCCAGAGTCTCTCTAAGTAGTTAAATGTAGTGGAAACAAAGCCATTATCTTGAATTAAAACATAAAACCTTTATTTCATGAGCTATATATGTTAACATTGCCAAAGAGCAGGTCAATAACTCATTATTTTAGTGAAAACCCAGAAAAGTTGCATTTGGAAGTCAGAAAAACATGACACTATTTTAAATACCTACAATGGCACAGATACAACGTGTTAACAATTTGGAGACATTTCTATTTTTTCAGTCAACATCTCCAGAAAAAAAAATGGTTCAGTGATTAAGGGCACTGGCTGCTCGTACTGAGGACCTGAGTTCTATTCCCAATACCCATATGGTGGCTCACAACCATCTATCCAGTGAAGTCACTGCTCACTTCTGGACTCCTTGAACACCAGGCACACAAGTGGTGCACAGACATACATGCAGGAAAAACACCTGCAACTAGTCTAAAATTAATTAATTAATTAGTGAGTTGTTAGATTTGTTTTAGGCTTTCCTAATTAAAAAAGAATTTGGAGTAAGTTTACATGTGTGTTCACCTACTATATTCTATCGGAATATAGACCACTTTGAATAATGATATACAGACGTACCACATAACACATACCTAAAGGAGGCATACAGAATGAAACTTACCAAATCTAAAACACACAGTACAGCTGTACCAGCAGACAAAAGGATACAGTACACATACACATACCTGGAATCAACATTCATGAGCTCTAGCAAGTGTCTCAAAGAACATATAGCGTGACTGCATTTAAACAGAGCACTCTTAGAAACAATATAGAGAATTTAATCAGAAAGGCATCAAACTTCACCATTGAAAGTGGACCCTGTGGAAGGCAAAACGGTCAAACTGGTGAACCTTGTCGTTGAGACTTAGGTTTTTAAAAAGTAGCCCCTGTGGACTGGTGCACATATGAACTCACAGAGGACTGTGGAAAGGTGAGCAAGACCTGCACAGCTTCAAGCCAGATTGGAGTCCAGCAGGAAGAGGGACAGCAGACGCCGGCTCAACTCCTCACTGAAAAGCATGTCTGCAGTTGATAACCACTGGTGCAGGAAAATCAGCTTTCTTCAATGCAGTTCCCTGGGTGATATCAACCACTTCCAGGAAGAGGTTGCCCCGACACAGTGAAATCAGTGGTATTTTGTGAACTTTGGTTCTTTTTTGCTTTGTTTGCTTTTGTCATTTTTGCCTCTATGGTTTTTTGCTTGTTTTCTTTTAATTTTCATCGTGTGAGTTTTTTGTTTCTTTATTTATTTTTTAAAGAGGGAACATAAAGTTGGGCAAGGAGAGAGATGGGGAAAGTCTAGAGGAGTTGAAAGAGAGGAAACATGATCAAAATACAATGTGTGGAAATTTTTTAAATTAAACATGCAACCCTGTTAATGTTCGGTAGGATCAGCCAGAGATTAAAATTGGGGGCCATTTACACTGGGAGGCACCTAGGTGGAATCTTTAGGAACCCTACACCTGGCTTTCTTTTCAGGTTCTGAGGCTCATACATACCCCAGTTCTTTTAGAATACACCTCAATGCAGAGTCCAAAGGGAAACTAGTAGTCCTAATTTCCTTTCTTTATAAAAAACCTATTATTGAAATAACTTGAAAATAAGTTTTAAAAATCGCATTAATGACCCTAATTTCCTACAAGGTATCTATCCCTCTGCAGGGAAAAAGGCCCAAGCCATCTGCAAAGGACTTAAGATACAACTTGGAAAGGGATGTCCCACCTCTGCTTCCGCATCCTTGCTGGATGTCTCCCAGGGACTCGAGGGAGGTGCAATCCTTTTGTATCCTATGAATATGTGTTACTCTCATTGACTAATAAAACTTGATTAGCTAATAGCTGGGCAAAACATATAGGCTGAGTGATCAAACTGAGGATAAAGGGAGGAAGAAGGGCAGAGTCAGAGAGTCACCAGGAGCCACAGAGGGAGCAGGACATGCTGGAAGACAGGTTAAAGCCATGAGCCACATAGCAGAAGGCAGATAAAAAAAAATATGGGTTAATTTATTTTTTAATTCTTTTTTATTGTTTTTATTGAGCTATACATTTTCTCTGCTATTCTCCCTTCCTCCCCTTCCTCTTCTATCCTCTCCCATAACCCTCAAGCTCCCAATTTACTCAGGATACCTTACCTTTTTCTCCTTCCTATGTAGATCTATGTATGTCTCTCTTAAGGTTCTCCTTGTTATCTAGGTTCTCTGGGGTTGTGGACTGTAGGCTGGTTTTTCTTTGTTTTTTTGTCTAGAAGTCACTTATGAGTGAGTAAATACTATATTTGTCTTTCTGGGTTACCTCACTCAATCTCTTTTTTCTAGATTTATCTATTTGCCCGCAAATTTTAAGATGTCATTATTTTAATGCTGTGTAGTACTCCATTGTGTAAACGTACCACATTTTCTTTATCCATTCTTCAGTTGAAGGGCATATAGGTTGTTTCTAAGTGTTGGCTATTACAAATAATGCTGCTATGAACATAGATGAACATATGTCCCTGTGCTGTGATTGAGCATCCTTTGGGTATATACCTAAAAGTGGTATTGCTGGGTCTTAAGGTAGATTGTTTCCTAATTTTCTGAGAAATCATCATACTGATTTCTAAAGTGGCTGTACAAGTTTGCACTCCCACCAGTAATGGAGGAGCACTCTCCTTTACCCCAGATCCTCTCCAGCATAAGCTGTCATCAGTGTTTTTGATCTTGACCATTCTGACAAGTATAAGATGGAATCTCAGAGTTGTTTTGATTTGCATTTCTTTGATGGCTAAGAATGTTGAGCATATCCTTAAGGGTCTTTCAGTCATTTGAGATTCGTCTGTTGATAGTTCTCTGTTTAGGTCTGTACCCCATTTTTAATTGGATTATTTGTTCTTTTGATGTCAAGTTTCTTGAGGTTTTTTTTTTTGGTATATTTTGGAGATCAGTCCTCTATGAAAATTGAACAATGCTCACCTGAATCACCAATGGGTCAAAGAAGAAAGAAAGAAAGAAATTAAAGACTACCTAAAATTCAACAAAAATGACCACACAACATACACAAACTTATGGGACACAATGAAAGCAGTGTCATGAGTAAAGTTCATAGAACTAAATGACTATATAAAGAAGCTGGAAAAATCCCAAAGTAAAGAGTTAAAAGCACACCTGAAAGCTCTAGAACAAAAAGAAGCAAACTCACCCAGGAGGTCTACATGACAGGAAATAATCAAATTGAGAGCTGAAATCAACAAAACAGAAACAAAGAAAACAATACAAAGAATCAATGGGACATAGAGTTTCAAGAAAATCAACAAAAATAGACAAACCTTTATCCAAACTAACCAAAAGGCAGAGAGAGAATATCCAAATTAACAAAATCAGAAATGAAAAGGGAGACATAACAACAGAAAAGGAGTAAATCCAGAGAATTATTAGGTCATACTTCAAAAACCTGTACTCCACAAAATTAGAAAACTTAAAGGAAATAGACAATTTTCTGGATAAATATCATTTACCAAAAGTAAATCATGGCCAGATAAGCAAATTAGATATATCTATAACCACTAAGGAAATATAAACGGTCATCAAAAGTCTCCCATTCAAAAGAATTTCAGAACCAGATGGTTTTAGTGCAGAATTCTACAAGATTTTCAAAGACAAAGTAATGCCAATACTCTTCAAATTGTTTCACATAATAGAAACAGAAGTAACATTGCCAACTCTTTTATGAGGCTACAGTTACATTACTGCTCAAACCACATTACTAAGAAAGAATTATAGACCAATCTCACTCATGAACATTGATGCAAAAATACTTACTTAAATACTGGCAAACTGAATCAAGAACACATCATAGGTTAATTTAAAATGAAAGAGTTAGCTAGTAGTAAGCCTGAGCTATTGGTGGAGCATTTTCAACTAAAATAAGCCTCATTGTGTTTATTTGAGAGCAGTTGCAGACAGGAAAATTCCACTTTAAAGGAGAACTTTTAAAAGATGTATCCCTCTTTTCAAAATAACCTCCTAATCCCGAGACCAATAGTTAAGGGCAGAAGCACTGGGCCAGCTTTGGAAAGAGAAAGAATTGCCAATCTGGGGAAATATTCAGATGAATGTGGTCAATCTCAGCAAAGCTTTCCAGAGAAGGCAGGACCAAGACAGAGGCTTCTGGGATGTGGGCAGATGTGGTCAGTAGCAGCTGCTGCTTGGTGGGCACTGGCAACATGGACCGAGAAAAGAGAAAGAAAACAGTTCTTTCTCCCTTCCTCCCACCCTGTCCCAGCCTCTCAGATCTCACCAATGCAGTGCCTTGGCCAGAGAGACCTTCCTGCTAAAGGGAGCCCAGCACAGGACCCACTCCTGGTTTTAGGTGAATGCTATAAGGAAAACTTTGTCCTCTGAGTGAACTTTTAGGGAGACCCCTCTGTTTGCCATTTTGTAGCTATGCATAATTGGGCATGCATAGGATTAAAATCAGATGCATCGTGGGAAAGGACAAGCACAGTAGGAAAATATGAATGTCTGGCTTAAACTATCATTTAAAACAGAGAACAATCCCAGCTATGCCCTTCAGGAACCAGTCTCCTCTTTTAGATCTCAGAAAAAGAAGACCCAAGTTGTAGCCTGGGGCCCTTGAGTGTTCTCACTGCTGTGGCCACTGTCAAGTTTGACAGCATAACCCTCTATAATCTGTGCTATTGCTGCACTCATAAAATTATCTTTGTTTATTTTGCAAGTCTGTGTGAACCCTTATTTTCAACTCTCTGGATAAGAGGCTCAAGACCCAAGCCACCAGTAATGTGTCTGGTGGGTCAAGGCAGAGGTCTCTATGGCAGTGGTCAAGCTGAAATTGGGGAACAACACCAACCATGCTGAACCCAGAAATCCCTCCATCATCGCACTGTTAAGCGTGTGCCCTTTCAGACATCACAGCGCAGTGGAAGCAGGAATACATTCTAGAATTCTCTGTTTTGGTCTCGTTTTTATCATCAACTGGTTCTAAGACCCAGAACAAAATTTCTGCATGACTGAGTTCCTCTCTCTCTCCCTCTCTCTCTTCCCCTCTCTCTTCTTCCCTCCCTCCCTCCCTCCCTCCCTCCCTCCCTCCCCCCCTCTGTCTCTTTCTCTCCCTATCCTCCCCATCCCCTCCCCTATCTTACTATGCAGCCCAAACTGTCCTGGAACTTCCTGTGTTGTAGCCCATCTTGACCTTGAACTCATGATGCTTCTGCCCCAGACTCTTGAGAGTTGCTGAGATTACGAGTGTGACCCACCATGCCTGGCTTGACTTCATCAAAGCTGAGGACATTATGAAGGCTTTTCTATTTCCCTGCCCCCACCCCATCTCTCTCTCCATGATCACTTGTGGCAGCCCTGAATGTCACCTACCACTCCTGGAGCCCTGAGAGCACCCAAAACAGAGTTTGAAAACTGCTAACCTAATGATCTCCAAGGTACCTTTAAAATGCAAAGTAGCAGCCTGGAGTACAAGGAGCTCACACAGGCTTCCCATAGGTGGAGGTAGACAACAGAATTGTGACATGATGATGTTGTGGACATGCAACCTACAGTGTCCAGTGACCTACAGTGTCTTCCTGAACTTAAACTACATTTCCCAGACTCTTTGCAGCTACAATTCTATATACGACCCAGGTCCATGAAACCTCAAACAACCTCACAGAAACACCTAGAAATGATGTTTTCCTAGGTGTCAGGGCACCCCAAGACCCAGCCACGCTGTAGAAAATTAACCTTCTAGGTCTTTAGAGAGAAGAGGTCTCACTGCAGCTGCTAAGATGATGGATGGTCTACGGGATCTCCTCGCAGCCACAGGGTCAGAAAGGCTTCATGTCTGCAGCCGCCTCCTGGCTGCCTGCAGGACATGGGAGTAGTTATTGTTTTGCAAAGTATCCAGATCTGAGACTAAATTAGAAATCTGGGGTCCTGAGAACAAAGCACAGGACATTCTCCAGCCAGCATCCGCTCCTTGGCCCAATGGGAAAAGATGCAAAACATGTTCCGTTCTCATCCCTCAGATCCCCGATCAGGCGGTGTGATGGCCCAGTTCATGGTGCGTCCCCATCCCAGACCGCTTAGGTCATTACTACCCATGTGTCCCTATTGTGATACATTTCTGCTTGGGAGTGCCAACCTCTCTACACGAATGTTGTCACTCTCAGGACAGTTGCAGCTGAAGACACCTGAAAACACCAGCTAACTTCTCCCCCCCCCCCCCCCCCCCCCCCCCCCGCATCGAACTCTGGTGAATCAACGGTACACCAGAGGCCTTCAGAAATAACAAGACTTCCAACTGCCCCAGGCTTTTCAGGACTGTCCAGTCTCATTTTCCAGCAATTTCCAGGAAAGCGGGCCAGCTGAGCCTCCTCAAATTAACCAATTATTGAAAATAATGCATTTGCTTTTGTGAATGTTGTCCTTTATATATATAGTCATGTGTGTGTGTGTGTATATATATATATATATATGTACATATATATCATTTTTCAGTTACCAACAAGAAAAAATATCAACTTCCACAGGAGAAATTGCCAAGTTCCACAAAATGTGTTCAGTAATTTCATCATATTAAGTAGAAAATGGCATCCTCTAGCAGGAGCAGCAGCAGCCAGTTTCACGGATTAAACCATTCTCTGTGGAAGAAAGTTTCTCCCCGGAGAACAAGAAAATCCAGCCAGGCATGACGTTTTTTAAGGTCCTGCTTGAAATTTTAAGGAAGGCCACTTCAGTACCAACACACAGTTTTAATTCTCTAAAGTGAAAGCGTATACCTTCTGAAAACTCGGGTTCTAAAATTGTGGCCTTCTTTTTACGTGCAACCGTAAAATGACTTTCAAAGTGTCTCGTGACTTTTCAAAGCCGGGCTAGTCCATGGCTGTCTCAAAGGGCCACACCTGGCTTCGTAAATAGATTAACCGAGTGTAGCGGTTCCTCTTCTGACTGTTAAAGTTGAGCTTGTCTGCATCCTGACCATAGCTGTGGCTTTTTTTCCCCCACGGTGACATCATTTTCTGGCAAGTATTACCTCTTATACCCTGGACACAAGAAAATGGAAAATATTAGATAAAAGTAAGTGACAATAAAATGATTAGGTGTCGGACCCTCACTAAACCAAATCCCAGGCTCACCCGTCCCCAGGACGCCTTTGTCTCCCTACCAGAGCTCAGCCCCATCCAGCTGCTCTCAGCCTTGCCCTTCAAAGTAGTGTTGATAATTAGTCACCCTAAACTGGAGCGCCTAAACCTTTCACCTCTGGCAGGTAAACTCTCCAGTAACACCACTGGGCTCACAGTCACCACGGAGACAGGGGATGTCTCTCCCCACATCAGTAACACCAGCTATTTACTTACTTACTTAGTGCGTGCCTGTGTGAGCTTATGTGTACCACATGTGTACATACGCCCATGGAGAATACACGAGGGCGTTAGGTCCCTGGAATTGGAGTTACAGGCAGTTGTGAGCCACCTGATGCGAGTGCCGGGAACTGAACTCAGGTCCTCTGCAAAAGTAGTAAGAGCTCTTACCACTAAGCCATTTCTCTGCCCCCTCGTTTTTCATTTTTAATCCCACCCCAAGAGCGTTCACATTTGAGTGTTCTCACAGCTCCTCAGTTCTTTTGATCCTTTATATGATTTGTGTTTCCGAAGTATGATGCTGAAGCTATAGGGAGCCATTGTCTCCGTGGGATAAAGCCTTACATACAACCAGACAGGGGGTTAAGCAGTTTATGAGAATTATCTCGATGAAACTTTCTAGATCCTTGCTCGCTAAAGTGCAGCTAGGAGACGGCGCATTAGACTCCCTCCAGGTGCCAGTTCCAGCCCCTGAGGTTTTGGCAGGTGACAAAGCTCTCTAAGCTTTTCTCTTCCCAACTCCGGATCGGGCTGGCACCTGGAGCTGCTACTCTGAGGATTAAGTGAGAAGATGCGTGCGAAGCATTCCATGGAGCGCCCAGCACACGGTAGGTATTCAGTGTTGCCACCTCACTCTGAGCAGTCCTACACACGTGACCTGCAGACTCTAGGACCCAACCAGCTCCAGCCCCAGGGCCGCTATAGCCTTCATTCTCTCCTCCCCCGGCAGTGAGCAATGGCGTCAATCTCCCACTGTGGGCTGAAAGACCCTCCCTCTGGGAGGAGAAAAGAGCTTCTCTCTTCCCCAGATTCTTTGTTCTGGATCTTCTGCTTATAGAGCCCTACCAGTGATCCCTACACGATCAAAGCCCAGCCTGAGCTCCCAGAACAGCTGCTCCTTCTCCTGTGGCCTCAAGTTACCCAAAGTCCTAAGAAATCCCTTCCAAACTCCTTGGCTTCACTTACGACTGTCTTCCTTTTTCAGAGAGTAGGATTATTGGTTTTCTGTCTTGGTTTGGAAAGAGCCAGCTCCTCTTAGCACAGGGGCCATTTCTAGCCTGGGAACCGACCGTGTGGCAGGCAGGTATGGAAGTCTAGTGGGCACCTTGAGGGAATTTCCAAGTCCTTGTATCCTAGAACGAGAAAATGCACAAGGACACATGGATAGATAGAGAGGCTGAGAGAGCTTATCGAGAGGGTGCTCTTTCAAAGGGAAAAGCAGGCCAGAGCAGAGAGGAGAAAGGTTAGACTCTCAATGGTATCATGACCAGGTGATCAAGGCCCTTATAGATAATTGGGATAGTGCACATTTTTTTTGCACATGCTAGTTTACACGTTGGCCTTGGTCTATGCAATTTCCGGTCTTCCTGCCTGACAACTGTTTTCTTTTACATGCTGAATTTGACCTCACTCTCTCTGACACTCTCAATACCACAACTAGGGCTGCGGTGTAAGCCCAGAGTACCAGGAGCCGTAGACAGTCACACGGCCTCAGTTTCGGGCGAGTGGCGTGTAATTGTAATAAACACAATGCAGATTCTTTAAGAGCCTTTCTGACTTCAGGGCAGCCTTTTATTGCCGCTGGATAGAATCTATTGCATCAGTGGATACAGAAAGCACAGCTCCCGTCAAGTAAGAGTGTTCAATGCATTTGGCATGAAGAGCGTGTCTTCCTGATTCCAGTGTCATGGAAGCATCATGGAAAGAGGTTCCGGCTGCTCTCTCTGGGAATGTGACACTCACAATGCCATCTCTGGGACCTCTGTGTCCACCTCCGTAAGTGGCGGCGGTTGGAAGAGCTGACCTCTACACTCCCAGCAGTAAAATTTGATGTCGAAAATCACTCTCCCCTACCTCCGTGGAGATGAATATTCATGAGCGCCTGACATTTCTGAAGGAAAGGAGCTCTGTAGATGGATGCGATCTATACCCACAGAAAGTAAATGGCAGGTGAGCGTCTCTTAGCTTTTCCGGCACATGGTATTTTTTTGCTGCTTGTTCCCCCTTTGCCCACCCTCTCCCTCATCCTCAGCATCCCACATACAGCTCAAGATGTGGGCGATGTTGGCTTTTCGTGACGGTCATAAGGCGGCCAGTATTGCCTCTCTCCATCACTTACCCGTTTTGCTTACTTGTTTTGTTTTGTTGTCCATGCCCTCCAAGACCTCTCCCTGAACAGACTGCCTTCCGTTAGCACAGTCTTAGCACTCCGCTCTGAGCCAAACGGTCCTCTGCCGTCTTTTTAGCATCTTCTGTTCATGAGGGGGAGTTATAATCACAAACACTCCAACTGCGGCCTACACAACGGCTTATTGCAAAGGCAGGGAGTCCTCCCAGGTGAACGTGTGTTTGTGGACTCACTGCGGCTGTGTCTTTGGGCAGGGATAAGTGTATGAGTTTTCTGGGCCTTCCCATCACCCTCTCCCCTCCATCCCCCACCCACTAGCCTAGCCCACCAATTAGAACGCCTCACTGTATTTGAAGAGCCAACTGAAAACCTCCCCACGTCCAGCACTTGGGAAGCGAGCCCCTGCGAGAGATGGCAATCTCTCTGCAGCAGAAAACATAAATGCTTTGAGACTAGAGTTCAAGGAAGAAACTTCGGGAGAGAGGAGTGCATACTGTTCACCTTCTCTTTGGTGAAGGCATGGAGGGCAGCCTTGTTGTTCTAGATAACACAGACTTTATTAATAGGTGTGTGAAGAGGGGAACTGGAGGGCATCCACAGCCCTCCCACGGCAGAACGTCTGAGATGCATCTTTCACTCCTTGACAAAGGCCCTTGCTGCCATCACCAGGGGAAATGCGCTACCATTTAATGCAGTAGTTCAATCACAGAGCCAAGCCACTCTTCCTGGATTCTTTGAGAACATCTAAGGCAGGCTGGGTTGTTTTTTGCTCTTATTTTTGTTCCTCCATTAGACTTTGTGGACTCCTAAGGGACAACGAAAGGGACAGACACAAGGAAAATAGCAGAGATATTTTCCCAGACCAAGTGTGCAGAGGGTGTTTACCCCATCAGCGCTGTGTCGATCATTCGCCCAGCTCCTTCCTCATGCTGCCTGCAGTGGTACTTGCTAACCCCAAAGAAAGTTCAGCCGCAGTGTCCCCTTGTGGGTGTCTTCCAGCCTGCCTCTTCTCTGAGATAAGACAGCTTCAAGATTCAAACAAGCTTTCTCACACAACTGCCACTTACTCAGCAGACACTTCTGGCCCCTCATTTGGATGCCGGGCACAGAGGTCAAAGTGCAGCACGACGGCTCCTCCACCCTTCAGGTTTGTGTCCTCTAGTCAGGCAAACATGAGCAAACTATCAAAGCTGAGGGACCATGAAGCGCCGTGATGAAGACATGGACGGGAAGTATTATCTACGGCAGACTGAGGGGTCAGGAAGGACTTCTGGGGCCCGTCATGCTGGAGATGAGATGTGAATGGTGTGATATCTGAGGTCCTGAGGAGAGAGAGGGAGAGATAAAAGGACTGCACACGCAGAGGCAAGGATGCTTAAACAGCCTTACTCTTTGGGAACCTCGGGTGCCCCTGTCTGCTTGGAACACAGCACGTAAGAAAGAATTTCAGCTGCGGAGGCAGGAGAGGTCAGAAGGCAGGAGCTGGAGGGGAGGTGTGTGCTGAGGGAAGCTGTAAACTTTATCCTGATGGAGTCCAGGAGCCAGTGAAGAATTTTAAGCAGGGGATTGACATGAACAGATTAGTGATCTCAAAACCCTGGCAGCAACATTTGACTAGCAGGGGGAGAAGAAAGAAAAAGACAGGATTTTGTCTGGGACTTGCTACAATAATAGCAGAAGAAGAGAAGGTGACAAGGGACAAGCTAAGGTAGGTGCCGTGGACTTTGTTTGCACAGGAGAGTGAAAGAAAAGGAACAGAGAGAAGACTCAGAACAAGCCCAGCTGTGTGGTTAAGAGGACCAGCTCACAGCAATAGCTGGCACAGCTACAGAGCATGAACTGTATACTGTTTTGCTTTGTGGTTTCTCATTTGCTCATTAGCCTTTTCCGGTTGAAGATCTAGTATGTGCCAGGCCTAGTTTTAGATATTGTTGAAGATGATGAGAACAGGAATAGAAGTTAGTCAGACAATTTTAATTTTAGGACAGAGATACTCCATCACCACCAAAAAAAAAAAAAAAAAGCAATTATGATCTTGTTTTTGGCCAGAAGAAGGCAGATTGATTGACTCAAAGCCTAGCTCCTAAACGATTTGTGAGTCTCACTCTTGAGGGGGTAATGTTAGAGATCTAACAGGGATGAGGAGGAACCCCTACCTAACAGCTGACTTTAGGTCCCAGCTTCTTCTATCCAGGCAATACTAGAAAGAGAAGCATCAGTTTTGATTCCTCCTTGAAATTTAAAATACCAAATGAAAAGGGAAAGTTGAGGCCCATTAAGGGAAAGCTACTTCTTCCTGTTCATCTGAGTTCTGACTCTGCTCCAAGGTTGAGGCATGACATTCTTATCTGCTTTATTACAAAACTGTCTCCTCCCTTAACACCTAATCCAGCTGGGCCCGTCAATCACCGGGCCAGGCGACCACCCCTTACGTTCGTTGACATAAAGACATGCTAAGGAGATGGGAGGAATAATTATCCCCTTAATGAGAGCAGTTGACAGAGAAAAACTGAAAGCCTTTATTAATCTGGGCTTCATGTAATGAACAGAGCATGCTCAAGGGAACAGCACAGCATACAAATGTGGGAGGGGCAGGTGCTCTGTAAATGTCCTATAAAAAGGTATTTCACAGCCTGGCCCTGAATTTGGGGACTTTTTCCTCAACCCATTAGCCCATTCCTATTCTTGGAATGTAATGATATTTCATTTGAATTTTAATAAATAAAGCTTGCCTTAAGTTCAGAGAGTAAAACAATCTCACTGATCAGCCTTACAGAACAGGCAGTGGTGACACACACCTTTATTCCCAAAAGCCACACTAGTTTGCAATAGTAACCGGGCAGTGGTGGTGCACACCTTTAATCCCAGCACTAAAGAGGAATATAAGACAGGAGGAGCCAGCTCTCACACAGTCTCATCCTGAGATTCCAGGAGGCAGCATCACCATTTCTGACTGAGGTAGAGGTAAGAGCCAGTGGTTGGCTGGTTTGCTTTTTTGACCTTCTAGTTTGACCCCAGTTTCTGTCTCTGGGTTTGTATTAATCATGCTACATGGAAATGCTTCTTAGCAAACGGTCTCTTTCCCTGACCACTAGACAGTCTCCCTCTCCAACGCTCTCCCGACTCTGTTACACAGCCACTCACTGAGCAGCTCTGACCTGCCTGCTTGCTTGGGCTTTAACTTGAAAGGTGAGCATCCGATCCAAGGAACTGGCGGTACAGACAGTTGCGAGCAGCCATGCGGGTGCTGGGAATCGAACTCGGGCCCTCTGGAAGAGGAGCAGTGCTCTCAACCACGGAGCCATCTCTCTAGGCCACAGCTTGCATTTTTTAACAGGCCTTCTGCAAACTCTGCTGGAGTTAGAAGTGAAGAGGGGGGCAAGCTGGAAGGAAAACACTAGTTTGAGGCCATGCCAGCAACACAAGTGGGGATGTCATGGAGACCGGGATCCAGGCGGTGCTGTCTGTGAGAAGTGGCAAGGTCTGGAGGTATTGGCAGGGTTTGAGAGAATTTTAGATATGAATGTAAGAGACAACAATGACAAGGATGTCATGGAGCTGCCACTAAAGTGTGGAAAACGGGAATAATTGTAAGGGGATCGGGTTTAGAGGAACTGAGCTTCGTTCTTGATCTTTGTCATTATTGCTACTTTTTGTTTTGTTTTGTTTTGTTTTGTTTTGTTTTGTTTTGTTTTGTTTTGTTATTACTCTGAGTCTGAGCACCTCTCTCTGTAGCCTGGGCTGATTTGGAGCTCGTTATGTAGCCCAGAGCTGCCTCAGATTCACATCGCTCCTCCTGCTTTAGCCTCCGGAATGCTGGGATTACAGGTGTGAGCCACCACGACTAGCTGGAACTGTTCGTCTTCTGCCATGCTCATTTGAAGAGACTAATGGGTACCCAGTGGACCTTCGAGGGGAGTGACTGAATATGCAAGGCTGGGGTTCAGGAGAGAGGTCCGAGCTTGCAACTCGGTCGTCAGCAGAGATGTCACTTAACGCCTTGAAACTAGGGGGGATCATTAAATGTCTCATCTACACCGGTGACGGACGTGGTGTCCTGGGACGTGGTTCACGGCCGGGGCAAGTTCTCCTGGAAATCAGCAGTCCCTTGCAAGAGACACAATTTAGGAGAGATCGTTACGGAGTCTGAGGGTGGGAAGCCTAATTCCCTCAGAGGAGAAAGGAGGCTTGTGCTATAAGGAGGGCCTGGCAGAATTTAGGATTCGTAGTCTCTGAATTCGTCAGAAACTACCCATCTCTCATTGCAATTTTCAGCCTTCCTCTTCTTCTCAATTAATGCCCTGACTTTTACACAAAACCCTTCAAGGAGGCCGGGCGATGGTGGCACAAGTCTTTAATCCCAGCACTCGGGAGGCAGAGGCAGGCGGATCTCTGTGAGTTCGAGACCAGCCTGGTCTACAGAGCTAGTTCCAGGACAGGCTCCAAAGCCACAGAGAAACCCTATCTCAAAAAACAAAAAAAAACAAACAAAAAAAAACCCTTCAAGGTTATGGGCCTCTTTGTATAATAGATATTTAAAGAAATATAACATATTAATCAGTTTACTTATTGGAAGAGTACACAGTTCGTGTTCGTAGATATAAATTCTTAAATTGGCCCTCTTTAGCATTATTAGACCCTTGGCTTGGACTTCTGTGACCTTGGCCCTGCACCTGCAGGAGATGGGGAAGGTTCTTTCAGGGTCTACATAGAAGGTTTCCTGTTCATCACCTGGACCTGCACCAGGCTGGAGAACACAGAACTCATCCCCCTTCATCCAGACTCTCCAGTATGTGCACAAATAACCAACTTCTTGATAACTTCCATTTATACGAAAACCTTACGTGGCAGCAGCTGCCATCATTCAACGCTGCGTTGGTAGCTTTTCTCACTGCTGTGAGAGAAACCTAATGAAAACAACTTAAAGAAAGGAATGAGTTATTCTGACTCACAGTTTGACAACAGAGACCATCACGGTGGGAAAGGCGTGGCATTGACAGCAGCTCTAGCTGTGACAGAAACACGAGGCAGTTAGACACATGTGTCCACAGTCAAGAGACAGACAAAGATGAAGTCTGTTCCCCGACAACATGATACCCAAGCACATAACCAAAGCGTTCCAGCCCTGGACCCTGAAGCCTCAGATTCATTTCATACAAAATGCATTTGCTTGACACCTAAAAGTCTCCCAGGTCTTAACAGTTTCAACACGATTCCAAAACTCTGAAGTCTTTTCTAAGAATTAAGACTTCTCTTAAAACTGTGAGTCTTTATTTTAAGTTGCGTACTTCCGACTGCAACGCCACAGAGTAAACAGCCGCATTCCAACATGGAGGAGTGGTCGGGAGGTCACAGCAATGAAAGATTGGGCCAAAGCAAGATGGAAACCCAGCAGAGTACTCTGAAGCTCCATGTCCGACCTTTAGGGCTTTCTCTTCCCACCCCCCTCTACTCCTCCCTCTCTCTCCGTACTCTTTCCTTCCATAACTCACTAAATAAAAACTTACTCTGCATCCATCTCTGTCTCTCACCCACCAGGGCTCCTTGTGGGACTGGCTGCCCCACGGTCTCTCATCCACCACCTCCCACCCCCCTGGAACCCACAGAGGCCTCGGGTCGTGGGACCCAGCTGCCTCTCATGGCCCACTGTGATCTCCCACCTGCCACTGCCCTAACCCACCCGCATTGGCCCACTGCACCCCTCAGGGAACTGGGCCGTTTTACCATTACATCTTTAAAGAACATTTTTATTAAGGTGTGACTTCCAAATTGTATAAAATTCACCCACTAAGAGTACATAATACAATGATTTTTATAAACTTTACAAATTTTTAAATTATTTTATGTGTATGAATATTTTGTCTGCAAGTATGTTGGTGTAGCATGAACATGCCTGGTGTCTGAGAAGGCCAGAAGAGGGTGTCAGGTCTCCTGAAGCTAGAGTTATAAACATTTGTGAGCCAACACATTGGATGCTGGGAGTTGAACCTGGGTCCTCTGGAAGAGCAGTCAATGCTCTTAACCATTGAGCCCTCTCTAGCCTCAATTTTTAGAAACCTTTAGAACTGTGCAGCCATCAGCAAAACCCCACTTCCATCACCCTAGAATGTTCCTTTGTGCCTCTTAGTGGTCCATCCTTGTTGCTCTCTCGTGCCCTAGGCAACCGTTAACTTGCTCTCTGTCTCAGGACTTTTACCTTTGTACGCATCACACAGGTGGGAACGCCTGCCGCTTCTGACTGCTTCCATATAAAGGTGTTCTTGAGTTTCATCTCTGTCACGGCATACGCTTGAGGTTTGTTCTGTTATCGTCATCATTTTTATTATTGTGTATGATACATGTGTGTAGGCATGTGTGCCACACCTGTACCGATCAGAGCACAATTTTTGTGAAATTGGTTCTCTCCTTCCACCTTTTCAGGGGATTTGGGAATTGAATTCAGGTCACCAGGTTTACACAGCCCTTTACCCTCTGAGTGACCTCACTGCCCAGTTTACTCTTTATATGGCTGAATAATATTGCGTTGCCTGAATAAACCACATTTTGTTTTTTTTTCTGGTCATCAGTCAATAAACAACTGAATTCTTCAATTTGGCCATTATGAGTAGCACTACCAAGAACAGGCATATACATGTCCTATTGTTAGTGAATGAGTGAGTTTGCTTCTCTTTTCAGCAGAATTCTAGAAGAATAATTTCTGGATTCCATGATAAAACTAACCTTTTGTTGTTGTTTGAGACAGGGTCTCATGATGTTGCCCTGGCTGGCCTGGGACTCAGAGAGGTCGGCCTGCCTCTGCTCCTGAGTGCTGGAACTAAAGGCGTAGACCACCACATCCTGCATAAAACTAACGTTTTAAAGACACTGCTAAGCTGTTTTTCCAAGTAGCTGAGCCGTTTTCCATATCCACCACTACCAAACGTTGGCGTTGTGTGCTGCTGTGTCGATAGCTCCTCTGCAGGGTGAGCAAATGGACCACACTGGGTTCAATTCCACTTCCCCAATGACTAATGATGCTAAACAAGTTTTCATGTTCCTCCTGCCCATTCATAAATCTTCTTTAATAAAACGTAGGCTCAAACCATTTGAACATTTTCAAATTGGGTTGTTTGTCTTCTTATTTGGAATTTGAGAGCTTATTCATTTGGATATATGCTTTTTTTTTTTTTTTTTTTTTTTTACCAAATGCTATTTAGAAATACTTTCTCCGCTCACAGATTGTTTGTTGCTGTTTTTTTTTTTTCCTCGCCTGCTTTTGTTTTGTGGCTTTTTGTCTGTTTGGTTTTTTTTCCCAGAGACAGGATCTTGTTCTATAGTCCAGTTTGACTTTGAATTTGTGATCCTCCCTCCTCACCCTTGAGCACACCGGGTGTTACCACCACACCCGGAGTTTATTTTCTTAATCATGTCTTTTGAAGTACACAAAGTTTTAATATTCATGAAACCTAATTTCCTTTCCTAAGCATATTTTTTGTCCTAGCTAAGCCATCTTTTCTCAACCCAAGGTCACAAAGACTTTCTTATTTGTGATGTTCTAGAAGTTTGAAAGTCTTAACTCTTTAAAATATTTGTATTAATTCTTTGAGAATTTTATACAAAATATTTTGTTTCCTTTCTAATTTTTTAAACTTTATATTTTTTTTAAAAAGGAAAACTGTTTTCTCATTTTACATGCCAAATCCAGTTCCCACTCCCTCCCTCCTCCTGCTCCCTCCACCTTCCCCCTCCCATCCTCCATCTACTGCTTAGAGAGGTAAGGCTTCCCACGGGTGTCAACAAAGTCTAGCACATTGCTTTGAGGGAGGACCAAGGCCCTCCCCACTATATCTAGACTGAGCAAGGTATCCCTCCAGAGAGAATGGGTTCCAAAAAGTCAGAACAAGCACTAGGGATAAATCATGGTCTCACGTTCTTCCCCAGCCATACAACTGTCACCCACATTCTAAGGGCCTAGTTTAGTCCTATGCTGGTTCCCTCGCTGTCAGGCTAGAGTTGATAGACGTCCATTAGCTCAGGTAAGCTGTTTCAGTCATGGTCTTGATCTCTTTGCTCATATTCTCACTCCTCCCACTCTTCAACTGGACTTTGGAAGCTCATCCCAGGGCTCCGCTGTGGATCTCTGCATCTGCTTCTATCAGTTGCTGGATGTAGGTTCATGCCCATCTCTCTGGGTCTGGGTTACCTCACTCAATATGGGTTTTTCTAGTTCCGTCCATTTGCATGCAAATTTTAAGATGTCATTGTTTTTTTTACCTCTGAGTAGTACTCCATCATATAAATGTACCATATTTTCTTTATCCATTCTTCAGTTGAGGGGCATCTAGGTTGTTTCCAGATTCTGGCTATTACAAATAATGCTATGAACATAGTTGAACAAATGTCCTTATAGTATGATTGAGCATCCTTTGAGTATATGCCCAAGAGTGGTATTGCTGGGTCTTGCAGTAGATTGATTGCCAATTTTCTGAGAAACCACTATACTGATTTCCAGAGTGGTTGTACAAGTTTGTATTCCCACTAGCAATGGATGAGTGTTTCCTTTACCCCCACATCATCTCCAGCCTAAGTTGTCATCAATGTTTTTGATCTTGGCCATTCTTACAGGTGTAAGATGGACTCTCAGAGTTGTTTTGATTTGCATTTCCCTGATGGCTAAGGATGTTGAACATTTCCTTAAGTGTCTTTTGACTATTTTAGATTCCTCTGTTGAGAGTTCTCTGTTTAGATCTGTACTCCATTTTTTAATTGGATTATTTGATATTTTGATGTCTAATTTCTTGAGTTCTTTGTATATTTTGGAGATCAGTCCTCTATCTGATGTGGGGTTGGTGAAGATTTTTCCCATTCAGTAGGCTGTCTTTTTGTCTTATTGACTGTGTCCTTTGCTTTACAGAAGCTTCTCAGTTTCAGGAGGTCCCATTTATTTATTGATGCTCCCAGTATTTATGCTACTGGTATTATATTTAGGAAGTGGTCTCCTATACCCATGCATTGAAGACTACTTCCCACTTTCTCTTTTATCAGGTTCAGCATGTTCAGATTTATATTGAGATTTTATATTTATATTTACATTAATCTATTTGGACTTGAGTTTTGTGCATGGGGGTAGATATAGATCTATTTCATTCTTCTACATGTTGATATCCAGTTATGCCACTAGCATTTGTTGAAGATGATTTCTTTTTTCCGCTGTATAATTTTAGCTTCTTTGTCAAAAATCAGGTGTTCATAGGTGTGTGGATTAATATCCGGGTCTTCGATTTGATTCCATTGGTCAACCTGTCTGTTTTTTCTGAGACAGAGCTTCTCTGTAGCTTTGGAACCTTTCCTGGAACTAAGTCACAGAGATCCACTGGCCTCTAACTCCCCAGTGCTGGGATTAAAGATGTGTGCTACCACCACCTGACTCCAACACGTCTGTTTGTATGCCAATACCAAACTGTTTTCATTACTGTAGCCCTATAATAGAGCTTGATGTCAGGGATGTGATGCCTCCAGAAGTTTCTTTATTATACAGGAATGATTTGGCTATCCTGGGGTTTTTTGTTTGTTTGTTTTGTTTTGTTTTTCTATATGAAGCTGAGTATTGTTCCTTTGGGGTCTGTGAAGAATTGTGTTGGGATTTTGATGGGGATTGTATTGAATCTGTAGATTGCCTTTGGTAGGACTGCCATTTTTATTATGTTGATCCTACCAATCCAAAAGCATGGGAGATCCTTCTATTTTCTAATAGCTTTTTCAATTTTATTCTTCAAAGGCTTAAAGTTTTTGTCAAGCAGGTCTTTCACTTCACTGGTTAGTGTTACTCCAAGATATTCTATGTTATTTTTAGCTATGGTGAATAGTGATGTTCCTCTGATCTCTTTCTCAGTTTTTTATAATTTGTATATAAGAGGGCTACAGATACTTTTTAATTGATCATGTATCCTGCCACATTACTGAAGGTGTTTATCAGCTGTAGGAGTTCCTTGGTAGAATTTTTGGGGTGACTTATGTATCCTGCCATATCATCTGCGAATAAAGAAAGCTTGACTTCTCCCTTCCTAACTTGTGTCCCTTTAATCTCCTTTTGTTGTCTTATGGCTCTGGCTAGAACTTCAGTAACTATGTTGAACAGATATGGAGAGAGTGGACAGCCTTTTCTTTTTCCTGATTTTAGTGGAATCGCTTTGAGTTTCTCTTCATTTAATTTGATGTTGGCTGTTGGCTTGCTGTATATTGCTTTTATTATGTTTAGATATGTTTCTTGTGTCCCTGATCTTGCCAAGACCTTTATCATGAAAGAGTGTTGGATTTTGTCAAATGCTTTTTCAGCACTAATGAAATCATCATATGGTTTTTCTTTCAGTTTATTTATATAGTGAATTACATTGATAAATTTTTGTATGTTGAACCCTCCCTGCATCTCTTGGATAAAGACAACTTGATCATGGTGGATGATTTTTTAATGTGTTCTTGGATTTGACTTGACAGTATTTTATTGAGTATTTTTGCATCAATGTTCATGAGGGAGATTGGTTTGTAATTCTCTTTCTTGGTTGAGTCTTTGTGTGGTTTTGGTATCAGGATAACTGGAGCTTCATAGAAAGAGTTTGGCAATGTTCCTTCTGTTTCTATTATGTGGAACATTTTGTGGAGTATAGGTGTTAGCTCCTCTTTGAAGTTCGGGTAGAATTCTGTACTTGAACTATCTGGCCCTGGGCTTTTTTTGGTTGGGAAGCGTTTGATGACAGCTTCTATTTCCTTGCAGGTTATATATCTGTTTAAATTGTTCACCTAGTTTTGATTTAATTTTGGTATGTGGTACCTATCCAGAAAATTGTCCATTTCTTTTACATTTTCCAATTTTGAGGAGTACAGGTTTTTGTAGTGTGACCTAATGTTTCTCTGGATTTCTTCAGTGTCTGTTGTTATGTTCCCCTTTTTGTTTCTGATTTTGCTAATTTGGATGTTCTCTGGTCATTAATATCTCTTAATATCAATGGACTCAATTTATCTATAAAAAGGCACGGGCTAACCAGAATGGATGTGAAAGCTGGATTCAACCTTCTGCTGTATACAAGAAACACACCTTAACCTCAAAGATAGACTTTGCCTCAGAGTAAAGGGAAGGGGAAAGATTTTTTCAATCAAATGGACCCAAGAAACAAGTGGATGTAGCTATCCTAACACCTAATAAAAGAGACTTCAAACTAAAGTCAGTCAGAAGAGATAAAGAAAAACACTTCATATTCATCACAGAAAAAATCCATCAAGATGAAGTCTCAATCCTGAACATCTATGCCTCAAATACAAGAGCACCCACATATGTAAATGAAACATTACTAAAGCTTAAATCACACATCAAACCCCACACTGTAATAGTAGGAGACTTTAACATCCCACTCTCCCCAATGGACAGGTCAACCAAAGAGAAACTTAACAGAGAAATAAGAGAACTAACAGATTTTATGACTCAAATGGACTTAACAGACATTTATAGAACATCTCATCCAAACTCAGAAGAATATACCTTCTTCTCAGCATTTCATGAAACCTCTAAAACTGACCACATTCTCAGTAACAAAGAAAACTCAACAGATACGAAAAACTGGAATAGCCCCATGTATCTTATCAGATCATCACAGTTTAAAATTATAATTCAACAACAACACTACTTGCAGAAAGCCTATAAACTCATGGAAATTGAACAGTGCTCAATTAAAATCACCCCTGTATCAAGGAAGAAAAAAAAAGGAAGAAATTTAAGGCTTCCTAGAATTCAACAAAAATGAAGGCACAACGTACCCAAACCTATTGGACACCATGAAAGCAATGCTAAGAGAAAAGTTCATAACACTAAGTGCCTACATAAAGAAAGTGGATTCAGAACAGTTTTCAAAGCTACAGAGAAACCCAATATCGAAAAATAAAAAAATAAAAAAAAGAAGGAAGAAAGAAAGTGTAAAAATCTCACACTAGTGACTTAACAACACACCTGAAAGCTCTAGAACAAAAAGAAGCAGACTCACCCAGGAGGAGCAGAGGACAGGAAATAATCAAATTGAGGGCTGAATCAATAAAACAGAAACAAAGAAACTAGTACAAAACAATCAATGGAACAAAGAGCTGGTTTTTTGAGAAAAATCAACAAGATAGACAAACCCTTATGAAACTAACCAAAAGGCAGAGAGAGAAATACTTTATGTTCACTTCCACTCCCCCCAGACCCACCCCACTTCCCTGACCCTCTAACTTGGAGTCTTTTTCCCCAGACCATCCCTCTCTTGTGACGCCCATGTACTGGGCATGTGGTCCTCCACTAGAGTATAGTCAACCTACCAAGAGCCACAAACTTAAAGGAAACTTCTCCCTCCCGAAGAAGCCATCAACTGCCCATAGCTAGGGCTGGGGACTTGGGAACCCTTTCCACTCCTTTCTAGACTTGTTCTTTGTGCAGGCAACCACAGTTTCTGTGAGTTCATAAAAACAGATGATGTCATGCATCTGGCCAAGAATCCATGGCTGGAAGCCCACAGGCCCCAGAGCAAAGCATGCTATTATCATCTGCTAACTTGACATACTACCAAGCTAGTAAATCTGAGTCTCTGTACCCAGAGATTTGTGCAGTTCTCAGACTGTGGTCCTGTCGTGTTTAGAAGACCCTGTTTCATTCTGGTCCTCCCCAACCTCCGGGTCTTACAATCCTTTGTGCCCTTCATTTTATGATGCGTGAGTGTGTGTGTATCCGGGTGAGTGTGTGTGTATCCGGGTGAGTGTGTGTGTATCCGGGTGAGCCTGTGTGATATAGAGCACTCCACAGACACTTACTCTCTGCACTGTGACCAGTTGTGAGTTTCTGTGTTAACTGCCATCGACTTCACAAAGGAGCTTCTCTGATGAGGTCTGAGAACTGCACAAATCTCTGGGTACAGAGATTCAGATTTAGTAGCTTGGTAGTATGTCAAGTTAGCAGATGATAATAGCATGCTTTGCTCTGGGGCCTATGGGCTTCCAGCCATGGACTCTTGGCCAGATGTATAGCACCAGCTGTTTCCTCCTATGGAATGGACCTTAAGTGCTTTCAGAAAGCAGTTGGTTACCCCCCATAACATTCAACCCCCTAGTGCACCCATAGGCATAGCTTGCCATGCCAATTGTTATTCTAGCTTACAAGAGTAACAGCTGGATAAGACTGCCGACGACCCTCCCCTCCCCTCCCCTTCCCTGCCCTCCCCTCCCCTCCCCTCCCCTCCTCTCCCCTCCCCTCCCCGCCCAGCAGCCTGAGTAGCGCCTTCCAATTCTGTGAAAGTTATCTGGAAGGGAAGAAATGTCCAGGGTCTGCACCAGCTTGACTTCTCCAGTGTCCCATGTTCGAAGTATGTGATATCTTCATCAAGAGTCTTGCCATCAGTTGCTGGTGGGAAACCGAGAGCAATGGGTTCTCGGGGTCATCCATGATAACAACTCAAGTGGAGGTAGTCCACTCCTGGCACCGGATCTTCTACTTGGCCACCTAAGTCCGCTAGTCGGCATCATCCCCTGTGTATGGTAACGCCAATTAAACGTTTTTATATAAGAAATTATCTATGTGTGTATACATGTTTAGTAGGTTTTCATTTTTTCATATAGCTTTTTCAAACACCCTCAGGATAACTAAAAATTATTTAGTTATCCCTCCCCCCACTTAGACCTCCCACCCTATTACTCTTGTTTCCCCTTCGTACAGTCTGTGCTGTACGACTGCCCACCGCACAGGACTTTCTTCTTCCTCCCCACAATGGTTTCTTTCTAGTTCCCTGGCTTCTATGGTTACTCCTGGTTAAACTCACAGCTCTAAAGAGCCAATGCTAGGACTCTCAATATGAGTGAGAACATATGTCTTGAGTCTGGGTGACCTCACTCAGTGTATGGATTTCCAGATCCGTCCATTAACCTGAAAATTTCATTATTTTATTTTATGCTACCATAGTGTCATTATCCACCCATCAGCTGATGGACCTCTAAGCTGTTTTCATGCCCTAGCTATTGTGAATGAGTATATATATATATATATATATATATATATATATATATATATATATTCTATAAATTCTGTTCCTCTAGGGAACCCTGACTGGTACAGAGTCTTACTATGTAGTCCAGGCTTCTCTCCTATTTGTGCCAGGCCTTCTGCCTCAGCTTCCCAAATGTTGGAATTATAGGCATAAGGCACAGTTCCCAGCTGATGATGTAATTTTCTTTAACAACAACCACTAGCCTGTGGCATAGAAGTCAAACGATGGTCTAGAGTCCTAGGTGGATAGACAAAAAGATCTGGACAAAATGGAGGTAAAGGGACCGCTGAGAAAGCCTAGTCTACATGGAGAGAGGGGCTTAGGACCAGGCATTTGCACTGGGATTGAAATCGTGTGTGCGGGGAGGAACTACAGGGGTAGGATATTCCAACCAGAAAGAAAGGAGAATAGCAAGCTATTCTCTAGGAATCTTCTAGGCACAAGATCTGGCCATGGGAGTGAAGCAGAGCAATGTGAGTCATAACTTAACCCGCGGTGGGGAAAGACAAGAGAAGCGTTTGCTCCATTATGGCATCATGATGGACTTTTGTGCCATAGGCTATACATGAAGGTAAAAAGCTGTGGTTCAAGGCCCACCACAGAAGAAGAGGTAGAAAGAAAGACTGTAGGAGACAGAGGTCAGGGAGGACCAGAACCAAACGATCCTCCTGGACAAAACAGGATTCTTGCACTCGTGAGTTCAGAGCAGTCTGCGGTTGCCTGCACAAGACCACGCTGGCCGACACTCTAGCATGGACTGGGAAGGGCTTCGTGAGCCCCCAACCCTAACTGAGAAGCTGTGGACAACTGATGGCTTCTAGAGGAGGGAGGGGCAGTGCTCCTTAAGGCTGTGGCTCCTAACAGGTCAACTATGCTCTAGTGGGTGGATCTACATCCAGAAGCACACAGGCAGCACAAACTGGATTAACGGGTTATTAATTTAAAAAGAAAATACATAGGTTGGGGGCAGATCTGGGAGGAGTTAAAGGGAAGGGGTTAAGGATAATATTGACAAAATACATTATATGTAATATCAAATAATTAATAAAAATATTTTTTTTAAAAAAAGAAAGAAAACCAAAAAAGGTGTGGTTACTTCTGAAGGAGCAAATAAGAAGCCAAATGAAGACCGAAGAAAGGCAGGTGTCTGGTCAAGTAAACTCTTAAGTGCTTGCTTGGAGAGGTGTTGCGTGGAAACGAATGGAGAGGAGTCGGGGCCTTCGCCTTTGCAGTGAGCTGTCTGTTACGCTCATTAGTCACGAGAAAGATGGGCTTTGAAAGTGGGGAGAGAGGGAGGGAACTCACGTCTTCGTCAGGCCTGCTTTGAGCTTGCTCTGGGCCAAGCGCTTTGTGTGCAAAGCATTAGCTCCTGTCTCCTCAAACAATCCACTTCATGGATGATAAACTTGAGATTCAGAAAAACAAGTAAGTTGCCCAGGGGCAGTTATGAAAGCAATGAGCCAGAATCCCAGATGTCCAAAGCTTTTGCATCTTTCCCTCTGCCTCGAGAACAAAAGCAGAGATCTGAGATGCTGAGAGAGGTTTCAGTCTCTAAAGCAAACATGGCCTCTGCAAGGTGCTACCTCCAGTGCTCCCTCCCTGGCTCTTAGAGTGGAGCACGGATCAGAGAGGGGCAGAGAGGCGTCAGCTGCTGATCAGATGCTGACTCCATGAGGTCCTGTCTCCTGCGCTCCTTGACTCTCAAGTGGGCTAAAACAGAATTTTCAGAAATCGTTAAGGCTTAGCTTGAATTTCTTTTTCCTTTTTTTCCCTTTCATTCGTTTGTTTGAGACAGGGTTTCACTATGCCTACAACCCCTGGCTGGCCTGGAGCTAGATAGCTAGAACAGACTGGTTTCAAACTCAAGGCAATTCTCCTTCCTTGGTTTCCTGAGTGCTGGGATTACAAGGGTGACTTGCATTCCAGGTTCAGAAGGCAAACGTGCTCTATGCAGCTCTTCTTCAATCCCTTCCCTTTCTCAGCTGCTTCCCCTGCCCACTAGATCATCTTGTCCTTTCCTCCCGACTTCGAGAGAAACATTTCCCCTTGAGCCCCTCTGCTAACCTCCTTCTCGGAAGCTGGGAGAAACTTGAACTACGCGGCCTCCCACTTGGGAACTTGGGGAGTTTGGAAACACACACATATTAATAGATGACATCACAAATGTGTCCTTTTTGCTTTCTAGACTAAGAAACCAAGGCTAGGAAGAGTGGGGAGGACCCTAAACACAGCCTTGCACTACCTCTGAAGAGAATCGTCCTCGAACTACGCCTTGAACTTCCACCTTGAACTCGCAGAGTTGACACAGTGTAATTTACTGCTTCGTTCTCGTCTGCCCCAGGTTATTCTTGCTCTGTGCCCTGGCTGTTTGCATCCAATGGGAGTGGCTTGCCTTGGCCTTGGATTTCTACATGTAATTATTCCACCGCTGCCCCCTTAATTACAAGGCTGTTGTCTTTCAGCTCTGTTCCTTCTGTCATTAACATTTATTCTGAGCTTTCTCCATCCCCTCTGGGAAGGAAATGAGTCACAAATGACAATAGCTGCCTCACATCTATGACTGCTACTTCTTCAGCTGGGTCACAAGCACTCTGAAGACAGGCTGTACGACCTTAGACTTCATTTTCCACAGCGCCCCCCAACACTTTAGAGGTATTCCGTGAACAGCTGCCTGGCTAATGAGGTTGTCCCAATCAAAGACCCCAGAACTGCCAAGCAAGTAACTATGGGTATAGTCACAGTGCAGAAGCAAGTAGTTGGAAAGGCCTATGGAAGAGTGTGTGGTGGTTTAAAGAGCTGGAGGTAGGGGCTGGAAAGATGGCTCGGCCATTTAGAGAACTGGCTGCTCTTGTAGCGAACCCAGGTTCAGTTTACAGCATACATGTGATGGCTCACAACCATCTCTAACTCTGGCTTCAGGAGAGCGATGCCCTCTTCTGATGTGGGAGGTCCTTCTGTTTATGTGTTGATTTTATTGGTTAATGAATAAAGAAAACTGGCTTGGCCTATAGCATGGGAGGAAGGCAGAATTAGGAGAATCCATGGATCCACTGCCAGAGACAGACGCTGGGAACTTTAGCTGGTAAGCCACAGCCACATGGCAATACACAGAATAACAGAGATGGGTTAGTTTAGGATATGAGTTTAGCCAGAAATACGCTTAAGCTATTGGCCAAACACTATTGCGAATAATATGGTTTTCTGAGCAGTTATTTCGTGGCTGGGTGGCCAGGATAAACAAGTGACCCTCCCCCAACACTCTTCTGACCTGCAAGGGCACCAGGCATGCACAGAGTATACATGCATACATGCAGGCAAGATACTTATACATGTACAATAAAATAATTTTTAAAAAAAAATTGTGAAGGGCTATAGGTAGCAGATGTGGAGCTGATTTAAGGATTCCCTTGGGGAGATAGTGCCCAAGGGCAGGCAGGCAAAGACAGAGACTCCTCTCACCGTACACTGGCTGCCTGGAACCTCCTGTGGCCACAGATGGTCTGTCTGCCATTATTCAGATTGTACCACAGATTGGTTCAAGCTCACAGCATCAGCCGACGCTACGTTTTCCACTTCCTCAGTAACAAACGAGTAATTCTGATCTGATCATTATCCCCTGCTCACTACGCACATGTCAAATATTTAGAGAAAGCACACAGCATTACGTTTACAGCTGGTAATAGGAGACCGTTAGCTCCCATTGGCCATCCTTCTTCCCTCTGGCAGAGCCGCTCAACCCTGAAGGAGACCAGCTGAAGACGTTTGCTGTGTGCTGAGGATCCCATTGCCTTCTGACAACATCCACTCTGAGGCTCTCTGGAAAGGTTTTCCACCTTCTTCGTCTTATGCCTTATTTAGTTTCGATGCCTCTGAACCCCGACACCTCTTCAAGTCTCACACAAGCACAGGAAGGAAGGCCCTGCGGTTTGAAGAGCCAAAACAGGCAAATTCCACCCATCTCCCCAGCGTCTGATAGTGGACAGAAGGGCAGTCTCACTGATGGCGGGATGCCCTGAGTGTGGTAGGTTCTATAATTCAGTTGGCGTTTGGATCATGGAGGCTGCTTGGTGCCCTGTGCTAGAGGCCAGGAGCCCAGTGCTCTAGGCTGAAGAGCTAGTCCCCTGCCCTTACAGTGCTCGCAGGGTATCAAGCTGCTCACATCTTATGGCACTTGGTGTGTGTGATTGGTGGCAGGGGTGTGGGGTGTCATTATGGTTTATGTTGCTAATGTGATTTAACATCAATGTTATGTTCTCCGAAAAGCCCAGGATGAGAACAAAATGAACCAACATAAGCATATTAACCAGCTCTCAATTCGAAAACGTATTTCAGTACAATCACAAGGAAACAAATTTGTTATAGCCTTGTATAGATTGCACCAAATCTTGGCAGACTGACTTTATGATCCACCTCTTTTCCAGACTCCTTTTTGATAATTCTAACACCTAACACAGCTTAAATTACAGAGACTATATTGGGTACTTTGTGATCTATTACTGAAGCATTCCCATGATCCTCCTTCTCAACCTGTATCTACTACTGAGTCTTAGAGTCTATAGTTTCTTGGACAGATTTTCATAAATCCTGGTTTATATGTAGTCATATAATTCCAATTACATTTATATTTCTTATTGTAGGTGAAAGCTTTCTGTTTTGAAAGTGTTGGCTGGACTCACCTGATTCAGGGGAAAAAATTGAACTCTCACCTCAAACAGCTTTAATTTACAACTCCTCCAGCAATCGGAGCTCTAAAAGCCAGTTTATGGGTCTGGATTTGAGAATTTGCTCCTTTTAATTAGGTTTATAAATCCCTCTGCCTTGTCTTCCACACCGCTTGTGTGCGGACCTGACCTTGCTCTCTTGAATTGCAAAATCTATCATGTGTTTGACTAGCGGTAAATCTATCCTTGGAGAGTTATCAGGTGGCTGTGGTCCATCGAAAATCGTCAGAAATCGACGTTTCAAATGCTCTCCAATGTGGATAAAAGAAACTTAACCAATGGGTTTCTTTTTTGTATCTGGTTAGATTTACTTTAGGAAACATGGCATTATAATGGACTCCTAACGAGAAGTTAGAATGTGGGAAACACCCTAGAGAAAGGAACTCTATTAAGAACAGACCCTGAGGATGATACAGTAGATGGGAAGAAAACTCAGTGACGTGGTGGTGTTCCTTACCTATCTCACAATCCAGAGGTCTAGAAGTTTCCCCAAGCGTGTCTCCATTTTAATCTCCTTAAGGTCAGAAAGAGATGTGTTTCAAGTTTTGGTTTGCAGAAACTCTGCCTTATAAAAGTTGTAAGATGTCGGGACCACCCAGAATGGGTGGCAAAACAAGACCCAGCTTGCCATGCGGACCTCTGTTGAGCCACCTGGCTGTCAGGCAGGATCAGCAGACAACACTCTGCGAGATGGTATGTCCAAGAGGCCAGCTCCCTTCTGAGAAAATGGAGGGTTTCGGTGTTTACAGGACAGAAGAAAACCACAGTAATTACTTTACATCCTCAAATAATCTCCTACTTGCTCACGGGGCTTCTGAGAGGAGGAGGAAGAGTTAGTCTAGTCAAAGGAGACAGGGTTCCTAAGGTTATGAGAAGTTGTTCGCAGCACCAGAATGGCTCTTAGGCGTGGACAGCAGTGCCTCTGAGGTTCAGTGAGACAAGAGTCAATTATGATGTGAAATGTCACTGGATAGTCCCTAAATTATGGCTTCAAAAAGAAGCCAACTGTTATTCTCAAAACCAACCACCCAGTTCACAGGACCACATCGAACCCTCAGTCTGTAAATTATTGATCCTTCAGGTCGAGTCATGTTGGTTCTAGATTCAGAGTCTGGGGCTAACTCATGCCAAGACCCTGGGTTTATAGCTAAGTCCGGTCAGCAGTTACAGACTGTGTCAGCAGCTCCGGAGGGAGTGTGTGGTCCAGCACAGCCAGCAAGAGAAAGGAACCAGTGCTTGGAGAGCATCAGAAGGCAGAGCACAGTTTGTCATCCAAGGCTGATCAATGCCAGGGCTGTCATCCATACGTCACTTTGTCTCCTGGCACAAGTGCGATTTGCTCCCCAAAAGACTGACCAAATGAGAAGATGGTGGGCCCATCTGAGGATTTTAAAATGTCAAATGTAAACCTTGGTTCCTGTGATTTCCATTCTGTCTTGTTCATAGCTGGGTCCCTGACCTGTGAGGACTTACACACAGCCTCACATGTAGTAAGTACTGGATAAATTTTCAAAGTAATGTGAGTTTCTATGAAGCAAAACACCTAGCCCCTCCCTCTAGGTCCCTAGGTACCTGGCTCACATCAATGCAAATGTCATACGTGCTAACCACCAATAGTCCCAAGGGTAATGGGAAATACTGGAGAACAGAAGAAATGTGGTAGAACTGGGTTTTTAGAGCACAGGTCAAAGCTGTATGTGCATTCCACTGTTGAAATGCATGTATGTCCATATGCAGGAGGAAGTGCTGCAAGTGTTAGTTGTGGGTTTTCTGCAGAGAGGAACCATTAACAATGCCTGGTTCTTTGTACTTTTTAGCATTTTTGGCTATTTTATTGTTTTCTGCAATAATGTACTACTTGCATCATTTCAAAGAGTTTTTAAAGAAATAATTTCGAAGTCAAGCATGAGAGCACATCTGAGAAAGAAGAATCACAAGTTCAAACTCAGCCTGGGCTACATAAACCCTATGTCTAAAAAAATAATAACCAGTAACTATCTGGGGAGATGGCCCAGTTGCTAGAGTTCAGATTCCAAACCCCGCATTGATGGAGGACTTTCAGTGGTTAATTAATAAAGAAACTGCTTGGTCCAATAGGTCAGAACATAGGTGGGTGGGGTAGACAGAACAGGATGCTGGGATAGAGAAGGCAGACGCTTCAGGCAGTCACCATAGGCAGTCGCCATGCTTCTCCTCTCCAAGACAGACACAAGTTAAGATCTCTCCTGGTAAGCGACCACCTCGTGGTGCTACACACATTACTAAATATGGGTTAAAGGAAGATGTGAGAATTAACCAATAAGAGGCTGAAACTAATGGGCCAGGCAGTGTTTAAAGAATACAGTTTCCGGGCTGGAGAGATGGCTCAGCTGTTAAGAGCATTGCCTGCTCTTCCAAAGGTCCTGAGTTCAATTCCCAGCAACCACATGGTGGCTCACAACCATCTGTAATGAGGTCTGGTGCCCTCTTCTGGCCTTCAGGCATACATGCAGAGAGAATATTGTATACATAATAAATAAATAAATATTTTAAAAAAGAATACAGTTTCCGTGTAATTATTTTGGGTGTAAAGCTAGCCAGGTGGCGGGACGCAGCCCTGCCGCTCCATCTACACCGCAGGGAAGTCAGGTGGGCACGGCAACCTACCCATAAGCCCCAGGGCAAAATGGCTGGCCAGACTAGCTACATCAGTGAGTTGGGGTTCATCTGAAGATCCTGCCTCAGGGGGAAAGGTAGAAAGCAATTGAAGATTTTCAATGTCAATCTTAGGCTTTCCATATACATGTTCACACATACATGTCCACCCCACACACATGTGCGCCTCATGCGTGGGCAAACATGCACAAGCAAACATACATGCACATAAAAAAAAGGTGGAGGAAAAGGAGGAGGAAGACCTTGCTGACAGAACGGTGGAGGCGTAAAATACAGAACGACTTCTCCATAATGCCGCGGTCTCCCCTGGGAAACTGTGTATATTTTTATGTCAGAGAGAATAATAGAGAAAATTCTTTTAATAGTTTACATTTGTTTGTTTGTTTGTTTGTTTATTGTGGAGGGTTGTGTGTCATATGCACACTCTTGAGCACGTAAGTCAGGCTTCAGTGGACTCATACTTCGGTCTGTTCTTGGTGCCCTCTTTGGGGTGAGTTAGGCTTTTGTTTGAATCTCCCCCAGGGAAAATTCACACAACACCACGCTAACCAATGCTGCTGCTGCTCAAAATCTAACCTTTGCGTTCTTTGGGGAAGGTCTCAACAGTAAATAAACCACTTCTGCAAAAATGTCATTTATTCAGAAAGAAAATAGTCACTGGGCCCCCAGAAACTGCAGTGGGAACCTGGGAGAACCTGTTCCATTCTGAGGTCTTTTTCATGAGTCTGCAGATGGGAGCTTGAAAAACTCACTACTTTGTCTTCCCCTGCTCTTGCCTTCAAAGTGTCCAAGAGGACTTCTGTCTAAAGGCTCAGATGACAACAAATCACACCATAAATCCCGGTTCACTGGGCAGCTGGAGGCTGCCTGCACCGCGTTCTGTTCAGCTCAGAGCACCCAGGGCTGTTCAAAGGGGCCCACAGGTCTTTACTTCAACCTTTCAGGCCTGGAAGGCAGGTTCTTTGTGGAGAAGACGCCATGGAGGAGCACAAGGGGGAGGGGAACGGCTAAGCGTTAAATCTAGAAGAACTAGCACTTTACAGCTGCCCACTGCTCTGTGTGTAAGGAGTTTGAAAATTGCCTCTCTGTCCTAACAACAAGGGAAAACAAAACAAAACACAAACCAAGGGCTGGGGTGATTTGGTCGGGAAAGCCTTCACTTTGCAAGCAGGGAGACTTGAGCTCAGAGTCCCAGTACTCACAGCCAAGCATGGTGGTCAGCAGATGTAATCTCAGTACTGAGGAGGCAGAGGCTAGGGGAGCGTGGGCGCTCACTGGCTAGTCGGCTCAGTCAAGCCGGTGAGGGCCAGGTTTAGTGAGGGACCATGTCTCAAAAATAAGGTAGAGAATGACTGAGGAAGACATCAACCGTTAACCTCTGGCCTCCATGTGCGTGTGTGTGTATACACACACACACACACACACACACACACACACATACATTTATATACTTACACACAAGACATACAGAACAAACTGATCAATCAACAGCCCTTTTCATGCTCACAAGGAAGTGTGGCCACGGTGCAAACTATTCCCTCTGAAGTAAGAGAACAGGTGGGTCTTAATACAGGGAAGCAAACAGTACTGAGCGCCAGATCCCTGCAACAGCCAATCTGGAATTAGCAATTTAGGTTTAGGTTAACCGTAACTGACAAATTCCCAGGCCCAATAACTACTCAAAATGAAAACCCCCGGGGAAACCTACACATAGGGAACCTCTGCTTTTCCGAATCCAACCCAGTTCTCACCATAAACATGTATGAAATTTTCCATGTGTTCCTGGCAGTTGGGGGAGGAAGGAAACTCTTTTGGAAACACTCCAAAGTACTTGCCTAATGTGGTCTGCCCTCAGGAGAAAGTAGTTAACCAGGGCCCAACTGGCTGGAGTTTCATCAGAAACTGTCTTGAGGGATGAGAAATACTCAACTCCAGCCATTCTAGTCTTCCCATCGCACTGAAGACCAAGAGAATAAAATGCACAAGAGAAATTTCAGGGCCAGGGCCAGGGCTATAAAAGCCAGAGGGCTACCCCAGAAGACTGTAGGATTAGCAGAAAAGAGGGTGGTGTTGTTACTGAGGATGGAACCCGGGTGTTGTGTAGCTAGGTGAGCGCTCTCCCCTTGACACGTCTCCAGTCCATTGACAACCCCTAAAGGATGTATCTCTCTTACCACCTCCTTCTGGTTATAGTAAGTCTGATTATTATACCAGTATCTTTACCACATGCCATGTCCAACAACCAAGAAATAATTACAAGGCACACAAGTCAAAAAATATACTTTTAGGGATGTAAATGAAGGAAGCCCTTGGTTCCATCAGGATCAGAAACCATGCCTATAATCCCAACACTCAGGGGATAAGAAGTTCAAAGTTGCCAGGCGGTGGTGGCCCATGCCTTTAATCCCAGCACTAGGGAAGCAAAGGCAGGCGGATCTCTGTGAGTATGAGGCCAGTCTGGTCTACAGGGTGAGTTCCAGGACAGGCTCGAAACCCTGTCTCGGAAAACCAATGGGGGGGAAAAAAAGAAGTTCAAAGTTATCCTTGGCTACATTGTGATTTTGAGCCTAGGCTACACAAGACCTTCCCTTACAAAAGTTTGTAAAAGAACATCCTCTGAAAGAAACCCAGTAAGTCTCAGAACCAGACAGTGTGAGGATGCTGAAATCATCAGACAGGGATCATGAAATGGCTGTGACTAAGATTCCAAGGCTCTAGTCTAATAGGTAAGGTAAGGTAGAGAGCCAGCATGAAAAGCCAGAGACTGACAACCCCGGAGCAGGAGGGAAGAATGCCTTTGATGGGCAACCATTCGGTGGACTAGACACTGCACAGGAAAGCACCCCAAACATGAGTATCTCAGTGGGATCCAGACTGAAACACAAAGAGAACAAAGAATGAGGAGACAAGAAAGGGAGTCACATCTGTATCATGGGAGGACCAGGAAGCCGCAAATGAGGACGGAAGAGGAGAAATGTTTGAAGCAAGAGTGACTCAGAATTTTCCCCCAAATTATTGTCAGAAAGCAAACTCCAGATCTGAGAAACTCAGAAAACATCAATCAGGATAAATGCAGAAACAAAAAGAAGTAAGCAAGCAAGCACTACGCCCAGGCTTATATCATTTTCAAACCACAGAGAATCAAAGATGCGGGGCGAGGGGGGTGGTGAATGTTGAAAGGAGAGGAGGAAATGGTATCCACTCAGGATCAAAGATAAGAAGACATCCAAGTTTTCAGAAACCCCATAAACAAAAGGATGTCAGGATGATGTGTTTAATGCACTGAGAAAAACTGCACCCCACCAACCTTCTGCTCTACGCCTTGTGAAGTTCTCTTTAGAAACGGAGCAAGAAGTAATTTCTCAGGCAAAACAGAAACGCGGGGAATTTGTCAGAAGATCTGCCTTGCAATAAATGCTAAGAGTTCTTCAGAGAGAAGGAGAATAATACAGAACAGAAACTCAGATCTACTTGAACATCAAGGACAGAATAAATAAATATGCAACAAAGTCATTTTTCTCATTGTGAATTCTCTTACAAATGGTAGTTTGCTCAAAATATTAATATCAATATTGCATTCAATTGCATATTCTTATGCAAGTATCTCATCTCGTATATTTTTACACTTATGGATGTGTACAATGATGCAAGAGACCAGAGAAAAGCTTGCATGGTAGCTCATGCCCTGTAGCCCCAGCACGCAGTAAGTAAGACAGAAGAACCCAGAGTTTAAGACCAGTCTCAGATCCTGTCTGGAAACAATAGGGCTCGAGATAGAGCTCACTGTTAAGAATGTTTGCCCAGCACTACAAGGCCCTAGGTTCAGTACTAACAGTGCAGATATAAATAGCAACAAAAAAAGTATTTAGGGATAAGGAGGTATATTTTTCAAAAAGAAATGATAATATTTGATCATAGTTCATGTAAATGTGCCCAACCTGAAGGTCAAATAGCATAAGGAAAAATTTGATAAACAACAAGAATAGATGTAGCAGTTGTGTAAGTAGAGATTTTAATATATTCTATTAACAGATGAACAGATCAAACCGGCAGGAAGTGAGAAAGGGCATAGCTGAACTCAGTAATACTATGCTAACCAGCAGGGATGGGCAGCTAGAGGTTACTTTGTCCAGTAAGAGCAGCATCCACGAGCTTCTCACATTCACGGGTGAAGTTCACTAAAGCTGACTACATTATGAACCATAATATCCGGCTTCCCAAATCTAAGGGTAGAGACCGTGCTCTCAAACCACAACAAAATTCAATTTAAACTAAATAGCATGAGAACGGAGAGATGGCTCAGTGGGGGAAGTACATGCTGCACAAGACTGATGTTGGGTCCCCAGCGTCCAGAGAAAAGTCTGGCTGTGGAGGCACACACCCACAACCTAGTGCTGGGGAGCAGAGAGAAGTCGACTCCCAGTCAGTCTAGCCAAAATGGCCAGCTTCTGATTCAGGTTAGGTCCTGTCTCAAAGGAGAGAGAAATGATTGAGGAAGACATCCTGAAGTGAGCATCTGCTCTACACCCATGTCCATGTACCAAGCACACACACACACAGACACACACACACACACACACACACACACACACACACACACCAATAAATCAACAATAGAAACACTGCTAGAAGAATCCCCTAATACAGATACTATGCCCAGTAAAGTGTTTTTTTCCCAAGGTAAGGCTCCACCATTGCACCTGAGATGGTCTGACCGCTGGGATTTCCCAAAATGAGGAAAACTGACTGCATGATTTGTGATAATGGGGGACTACGTTAGAGATTTTCCCTATAAATAATACTAATTTTTAAAAGAATTCACCAAACACCGTGAATTGTACACCCACAACTGTGTTGACTTACATGAAATAGACAAATTTCTTTAAAAATACAGTCTGCCAAAATTAAACCAAGAATAGAAAACATCCACCATCTGGACTTTTCAGCACTGAGGACTGGACTCAGAAACCCACATCCTAGACCGATACTCCTCCACTGAGCTGGGTCTCCAGCCCATCAGCTCTTGAAAAATCAGTTTGAAAAGTTGTAGCTAGTCTTTCTCTGTCCTATCAACCAGCTCCCAAATAACTACATGGGGACTTACTATTAATTATAAAAAATCATCTGACAGTTTAGGCTTGTTTCTAACCTCTACCTCTCATAACTTCAATTAACCCATGTCTTTGTTTTTCAAGACAGGGTTTCTCTTTGTAACAGCTCTGACTGTCCTGGAACTAGTTCTTGTAGACCAGGTTGTCCTTGAACTCACAGAGATCCTCCTGCCTCTGCCTCCTGAGTGCTGGGATTAAAGGCGTGTACCACCACCGCCCAGCAAACATGTAGCTTTTAATCTATTTTTTTTAACATGGCTCAGTTATCTTTACTTTGTTGGATTCCCTGGAACTGGAGTTACAGATAGTTGTGAGCCGCCGTGTAGGTGCTAGGAATTGAACTCAGGTCCTCTGGAAGAGCAGCCAGTGTTCTTAACTTCTGAGCCATATCTTCAGTCCCTACCTTTACTTTGTAATGTCCATGCTGCTTGCTCTGTGTCCTGTCATCTCCCCATGACTCTGCCTTCTTCTTTCCAGCATTCTCTCTGCTCCCCAAATCCTGCCTGGCTATTGACAGTTTAGCTTTTTATTAAACTAATCACAGTGGCACATCTTCACACAGTATAAAGAAATATTCCACAACAAAAAAAATCTGTCCAGCCCCAAACACACCTGCATATATACTGCAATGATTCTGCCAGGATTACTTCAGCTCTGACAATACTATGATTTAAAAGGTAATAACAGGTAAGTGGGTAAAGTAGCTATAGAGAATAGCACACAAGGCTCTGCTTAGTCAACTATGTCCTACCTCTGGACAAGGCATTTCAGGCAAGTGATTTCATCTCTGACAGCCTCAGAGTCCCATCTTCCCAATGGGAATGACTGTACCCCTATTGCTTGAGTATTGAGAATAATATGGACACTATTCAGGACCCAATCAGTCCTTGGCAATATCGGCTTTCAATCACAGGACTATAAAGCCTATCTTATGCTGCTCAGCTTCACACTTTCAGAGCTACTTGTGTTCGTACTGCAAAGATATTTTTAATGGCAGATGAAGTACAGTTGTCCTTCGGGAAGATGGAGAATCAAAGACAAGTCATTGTGGAAGACTTGCAGGTTCTCCAAGGCTTGAGACTCAAATGAGGGCTAGAGCGCCCCTTTGGGCAGAGTTGGGCATGTTTTGGGATGTGGGGACTGTGTGAATGAGCCACAGAGAGCCAGGGGAGAGTTCAGTATGCTTCTTCACTCCGTTTACAGTTCCATAAGAAACCAGGCATTAGTCTGGTTTACACGGTTTTTTTGCTAAAGTCACTACTTACCCCTTCCTCTATTACTTTGTTTATGCTGCAATACTTAATTAAATAATACATGATGCATAGCAAGTTTCTCGAAGACATTATTCTCTGGTTGGCAGCTTTCTTTAACCATGGCTGTCCATCGGTGCTTTTATTTCTATCCTAAGCTTCACTAGAACTCACCCACCCTGAACCTTTCTTATCAGACCCGTTTGTCATCTCTCAAGACCACCCGCATCACATTTCATAGGAGCAGAGCCAGCTCTGCACAAAAACCTTAAGCTCAGACAAACATGCAGAAGTGAAAGGTATGGGCTTCTGTCCTCTGGGACTTTGTTTGTCATCGAGTATGGGGATAAAATATGAACGCATGAAGTGGCTAAGTCACAAGCAAGACAGTGAGTATGTGTGGGCTTGTTGGTACCACAGCTCACATCTATTTAAGTCTCCACATTGCCTTTCCAACGGCCATTACAATTTATAGCACAGCATAGAAGTCAACAAAGGTTTGGTGATATCAGCCGAACAGCCTGGTTATGCCAGCAAACCGAGCACAGGTACCGAATGACCATCAGAGAAGTCCCTTTTTCCAAGTTAAATGTGATGGTGGCACACACCTGTAATTCCAGCACTTGGGGGACTGAGACTCAGGGATGGAGAGTTCAAGGCCAACCTGAGCTACGTAGTGAGACTCTGCCTTAAGAGCCCCTCTTTCTTTGCCTTGCCCTCCTCTTTAACACTTGCTACTTTCTAAGGCCCTGTCGTTATTTATTGTCTTTCTTCCCCTAGTACTAGCGATCATTCCAAGGTCTGAGCACTTGACTGTTTCATTCACTGTATAACCATAGAACATAGGCTTGGAGAGGGGGCATCATAGCCACTCAAGAAATACCTTTGAACAAATGAACGAATGAATGAATAAATGAAATTTCAGCCATAATTTACAAAGTGGGTGTACCAACACGGATGAAGTTCCCAAGTCTTGGTGAATTTTAGAATCAGGGTTAGTGGCCACAGGACAAAATAGCAAAACTATACCAGAGTGTTTGTGGCAACTTTGCTTATTGTGATGGAGAACTGGAAACTTTCTAAAAGAAGGCAATAGCTACATTCAATATAGCACCTCTAATGCCGTCTCTATGATGGAATACCATAAACCACTAAAAGCAACAGCCCCAATCTACGCTCTTTGTCTGTTCATTTTCTCATGGATATGCGCATGTGTGTTGGTTTTGTTTTTTTTTTCTGAGATCTTGCTGTGTAGCCCAAGAAGGCCTTGAACCCAAAATTCCGGCCTCTCAGCAGTGCACTGGGATCACAGGTGTGTGCTGTCAGCCTGACTCTCGACCTAAACTCTTTTGAAACGATATGAACAATGCATTAGACGTTATTAATTAAAACCACAAAATACAGTGCTGTTTTCCAAGCCAGTTTGAATGTGGGGCTCGATACATGTGAGTTGAAATGTCTGAGAGGGTTGACAGAGTTCCATCAGGCGAGTGGCTGGACGAAGGGCAGAATTTCCATTTTCTTCTATAAATATTTTGTGTTGCCCAATGTTAAAAAATAACAATAACACTCAGCATGCACTATTTAAAATCAGAAGGAAAAAAAGTATGTTCTGGGGATTCCATCCTGCAGCAGTGCCAAGCGGGCAGTGACCTGCCCGGTATGTGTGGTCCCGGGCAAGCTCCTTCCCGCACCCTCCCCAGGGGCTCCTCTGTGACATAAATTACAGCTGGCCGTAACTGACCCAGCCAGTGTAGGAGTATCGATTTCAGATAGCGGTCAGATTTAATAGCCGGCACTCATCACGGAGGTTTATGTGTCTCTTCTACTGAAAACTGCAGAGATTGCCAACCGACCCCCGTCAGTGAGAAACCCGAGAACTGCTGCCTCAGGTCTTGACAGCAAGATTCTGTGCCCTGGCCTTGCCCCCGAAGAATCGAATCAACCAGGCCATCGTACACCGAGATGAAAAGAGTGGGGCACAAACAGTGTTGGAGATAAATCGGCCATGGTAGTCGCCCGTTGGAGGAGGGGGAAGTAAAACATAGCCACCCGCCTCAGCCAAGCCTGGGTTGGAGACACGGAGTGTCCTCCAAGCTTAGAGAACAGTCCTAAGCAGCCACTTCTTCATGCTGCCTGGTTTAATGACCAATATGGAATGGAAGGGGGGGGGGGAATACAAGTTATTGTGTTTTAGAGATACCAAGAGCACTGGTCCAGAGGCCAGGAGCAGCGCAGGCAGTGGGAATGAGGAGCACAAAGAGCACTGGTCCAGAGGCCAGGAGCAGCGCAGGCAGTGGGAATGACGAGCACGAAGAGCACTGGTCAAGAGGCCAGGAGCAGCACAAGCAGTGGGAAGCAGGGAGAAGATTAACTTTTGCAGGCAGGATACTGATTTTGAGCAAAGCCTACATTGTTACTTTAATTCTTTTGTCTCCCCAAAATAGTACTAATTTATGTTTAAAAACTAGCATTTTGACACACACTAGCCATACAAGCACTCAGGAGGCTAAGGCAAGTGTAGACAATCAAAAGTCTTCCTCAACTGTATATAGTGAGTGAGTCCTGAACCAGCCAGGACTATATAACAAGATTCTACATAACAACACACATACACTCATAGATGGGCAAGCAAACACTTGACATCATTATAAAAATACAGGAGAGAACATGAAGTTATGAAATGTCTAACTAGCACACGGCACACAGGAGGGGTTCGATTAATGTTTACCCTTTTATCAAGGGCTACTTGATGGTTATTAAGCAAAAAAAGAAGAGGGGCAGTCTATTGCGAGCCCTCTAAGTGCCAGACGCTCTCCTGGATGCACGCCCACATTGTGTTCTCTCAGCCCAGCATCACTGTGAGACAGCCACTGCTCAGAAGAGGCCTCCAGAGACAAAGTGACCTGCCTGAGATTGCGGCAACACGTGACAGAGCCGAGGTTTGAAACCACATTCATCTGCTCCTAGAGCTCACTTCTGCAAACCATAATTAGGTTGTTCTTAATGAAGGAGGCTGAGATCCTGCTATTTTGGGGGGATAGATGTCACCCCAATGTTGATGGAGGGTGCTTGTTTGTTCCCAGCTGCCCAGACCATGAAAAAAATCACTCAAAAACTATATTATTTGCAATACTGTTTGGTCAATAGCTTAAGTGTATTTCTGGCTCTTTTTTTTTTTTTTTTTTTTTTTTTTTGGCTTTTCGAGACAGGGTTTCTCTGTAGCTTTTTTAGAGCCTGTCCTGGAACTAGCTCTTGTAGACCAGGCTGGCCTCGAACTCACAGAGATCTGCCTGCCTCTGCCTCCCGAGTGCTGGGATTAAAGGCGTGTGCCACCACAGCCCGGCTCTGGCTAACTCTTATATCTTAAATTAACCCATTTCTATTCCTCTGTGTATCGCCACATGGCTGTGACTTACCAGCAAAGATTCCGGTGCATCTGTCTCCTGCAGGCAGCAACATGGCTTCTCACTGACTCTGCCTACAATATCTATCTATTCTTCAACACCATTAAAGACTGCAGAAGGATAAAATGTTACCTAAGTTAACAGGAAGTGCATTGTCAGCAACTTCAAAACTCTAGAAATGACAGAGACATCTCACTGCCTGGACAGTCACCCAAAGTTCTCCTGTAACATTGGGGCACCCATTTTCAGCCGTCAGGCCCATAGTATCCGGCAGACTTTTCCATGAAGCAGGAAACTTCAAAGACAGTTCCACCTATATTGACAGTTTGTCAGACACTTTCTTCTGTGTGCAGAATGTCTGGCAGGCTCTTTTATGAAGCAGGAACCCCGAAGGACTGTCTCACCTTCTTTAGGCAACCTCAGAAGTCATTCTTCTGTGGGTCCTGCAAGTCCAGCCAAGCAGTTCAGGCAAGAGCAGTTTCTTACCCAAATGGCTAACAAACTCCTTGATGAGCCTCTTCAATGCCCATCTTCCTCTTGAAGTAATTGGTGCTGCCAGGAGCAGATGTGTCTCATTATCATAAAAAGTCCTAAGTTCTAGCCAGGCGGTGGTGGCGCACGCCTTTAATCCCAGCACTTGGGAGGCAGAGGCAGGCGGATCTCTGTGAGTTCAAGACCAGCCTGGTCTACAAGAGCTAGTTCCAGGACAGGCTCCAAAGCTACAGAGAAACCCTGTCTCGAAAAAAACAAAAAACAAAAAACAAAAGTCCTAAGTTCTCAAACATTTTAAATGCCATATTCTGAAGGTCTCTGAAAGATTTGAAGAATACCTATCTAGCCAAAATATATATATATATATATAAATATATATCTAAAAAGCCTAACTAATATGACTACGAGCTTGACTATTATAGATGATTATCTACTAATCTATATTTCTTAATTATACATTATATTTTTGAATGAGCTACACAAACACAATACCTTACTCAAAAGCAGAAATATACATATAACAAAATTGACCTAAAATTTGACCAAGATCCATACCAATGCAAATTATTCATATCTATAGCATATCCCCCTTTTAATGTAAATAAACATTTATAAACAATATTTGGGGATTTAAACATAGTTTTCTCCAAACCATTTCCTTTTTGTTGAGCAAAGCAACTTTTTTGCTTTTGTTTTCCAACTTTTTGTTGAGCAAAGCATTTTTGGGGGTGTTCATGGCAACCTTTCAGGGGGTCTTGGTCCATCAAACCACATTAGTCTAGAAGAAATCCACATGTTGTCATCTTCTGTGAAAACAAAAGCAGAACCTCTCTTCCAAAGCAACAAATCCTTAGACCCAAATTTTGAAATCAAGATATCTTTAAAATGTATGTGTTGGTTTAGCTTAGCAGCCCATACAATGAAATGTCTCTCTGTACTTAGCTCTTTCACAGTTGAATAATTTAAAGAAAACACAATAGTATGCATAATCCAGACTCTCTGTGTACATTCCATCCTTACATGGCTTATTTTTCTTTATTCCTTTAATCTGTGACTGTCTGTACTCTGTCTCTTTAAAGGCTTTGTTTTATTTTTTTAAACCATTTACAACTCTCTATACTCTTTTTCCTCTCTCTCTTCTAAGCCTATGTACATTTTTTTTGAATATGCTGTGTCTCATTTACAGGTCTTTTATGTCTGAAACTGTCCTATTGTGCATCTGTAATCCTTTTCTGACCAGGACCACTTCTTAAAATGCTAAGCAGCTTGGCTAGGACTAAAGTTGCTTTGCCTTTTGGCTCCGCCCAGTCCAAGATGGCAGAGGTCTGTTCATTGCCTCTGCAACTGCTGGGTGGGAGCCACACTTACCACCTCAACTCTGGTAACCAGTCGGTCCATGCTGCCACCAAATAACTTGCAGCACACTGCCCATAAACCTCATTTAAGTGCTCGACCTCCTGAAAGAGCCAGAGTTTGTGCTGGCAGCACAGAACAGGAAGCCACCATTTTGAAACCACGTGTTTTTTTTTTTTTCTGTTACCACTGAATCAGGAAGACCTCTCTTAAAGGAGCTGTGGCACACCGCCAGCAAACAGAGCAAGAAACTGCATTAAACTCTGGGGTTTTGTTTTGTTTTGTCTTTTGGCTAGAATTCCTTCCCAAACTCTCTCAGGTTTTAAGTGAATTTAGCTGGCCCACGTTGGCATAGCAATTTGTTGGTGGAGGCCACTTGTTCATTCCTGGCTGCCCAGATCATGAAATAATCACTCAGAGACTATATTATTTGCAATACTGCTTGGCCAATAGCTTAAGCATATTTCTGGCTAACTCTTATATATTAAGTTAACCCATTTCTGTTAATATGTGTATCACCATATGTCTGTGGCTTACCAGCTAGATTCTGGTGTGTCTGTCTCCTGCAGGCCGCTACATAGCTTCTCGCTGACTCCACCTACTCTCTCTATATCTCTGCTCAGATTCTCTGCCTGGCTTTACTCTGTAAGCCATTGGCCAAAAGCAGTTTCTTTATTAACCAATAAAAGCAACACATATACAGAAGGACTTCCCATGCCATTGGTGATGGGGAACCTCCTTTATCCAATGGCCTTTAAGAGGCTGGACCAGTTTGGGGCATGATTTTGGGTACCAAAAAGCCATGGTCACCACACTCAGTCTCTTCTTTCTGCGAGCCACACCTGATGTCAGACCCCATTCGTATTTCCTCACTGGGATCCATGAGCTCCTTTTAAATAAACAAAAACCTTAGCATACTCTATTTGGAGTTAGCTTGGGATTATTTGACTCACTTTCCCCAATTTGATGCATTCTTCATCATCTGGTGCCCCACATGGGAACAAGTCTATACTTACTGGGAGCCTCCTGGTTTGCCAGCCTGGGCACATTTTCTCATCTGCTCATGGCCCATCTGCCACTGCTTTGGAACCTGAAATTCCCCACCAGCTGGTTCTCCAGCTGGCGATCCCTGCGGTGTTTCTTTTGCTAGCATGGTACTGATGGAAAGCTTTAGGCTCCCTTTTTATTATGACAACAAACTCTCAGAATTGCTTTGATTGTCCTTAATAACTGTTCTTAATTTGTTAAACAAAGCATATTTATCAATATCTAAGTAGGTGACAGTGCACGGAACCAGAGCAAACAATCCCAGAGAATGCCGTCTTCTCCTTCGTGTCCCTCTGCCATGCAGTTGCAGCTGCAACACCTGCTGGACAATAAAAAATTATTACACCTCCTCTAATTCACTGTAATAGCCTTACAAAAGGTAAGATTTGAAAAATTACATGATTACTGATAATATCACCATTCAGAAATTTAATAACCATTTTTGCTTATGCTATGGATGTTATTTTGCAATGCTTATGTGATTTTCCTTATGCATCCATTTATTTGATTCTGGGAATTAGTTTTGTTTTTCATATTATATCATTAAGAAAATAGTTTGGTAACAGAGCAAAGAATGAGGCACTTTTAGAAATGATGTGGTCTTTACAGACTAATAATGAACAGCTAGTTGAAAAAATTAATACTATGGAAAAGGATAACATTAATTTGACAGAATCCAATCAATGTTGAAGGCTGCTGAGACATTCTCTGAAAGAATTTGTGCTGCTGAATTTAGTAATCAGAATCGGTTGAAAAGTTATGATAGATTAATGGATAGAGTATCTCTCCAGGAAGGTAATATGCACACCATCAAAATTATGGCCAAGGATGAGATGCTATCTTTACTGAACAAATTTTATACCTTGGAATCATCAATGAGGGCATTAGAATGGAACACTGAACAGGAGATTCAGACTTTACAAAAGGCAGTGGTAAAAAGATTTGAAAAGATTGAGGAAATTATCAAAACTGATGAGCAGACAGAAAGTACAAGGACAAGATTTAGCCTCACCAGTATGTGCCAGACTCTAGAATGAATTACCCGGAGTTTTAGCTGCCTATCCAGTCATTTCCTCTGAGACGCCATCTGGCACAAAATACACTAAAGTAGTCAAAGAATATACATGGCAACCTATAGGTATGAGTGATTTAAAAGAAATTAAGCAAGGAAGAGTATGTTATGACCTGTATTCATCATTTGTTAGGGAAATGGTGAAAACATGGCTTTCAAGCAATAAGGCAACCTCACATGATTGGCTTCAATTAATCTCAGCAGTCCTAGAAAATGGACCCTAGTTGCTATGGAAATGCTATTGCCAAGAAGAGGCAAAAATTTTTAGAACAGGGAAAGGCAAAAGGATTTAAGACTTCCGGGATCAAATTATTGGTGAGGGCCATTACTCTGATCCTCAGGACCAGGCTCTCTACAATGAATGCACCCTGTCCCTATGTAACACAGCAGCTTTAAATGCTTGGACAGGATTTAGGAACTAGGAAAGAAAGTTGAATCATATATCAGAGTTAAACAGTGCCAGAGAGAGCCCTTTAGTGACTTCTTACAAAGATTAACAAAGGCTGTACAAGTAGGAGTAACACTTACCGGGAACCTCCTGGTTCCCCAGCCCAGGCACATTTTCTCACCTGCTCATGGCACATCTGTCACTGCTAAGGAACCTGACATTACCCATCAGCTGTCTCTCCAGCCGGTAATCCCTGCTAGATGAATACTTATCAAATCTCTGGCTTTTGAAAATGCCAACTTAGAATGCAGAAAGATACTTGGGTCTTTAAAGGTTAGATCAGCAACAATGGATGAATGGATCCTGCATACAATGAACATTGAGACATTTGACTCTAATACTGAGGCTTGGGTAGGAGAAGCAATTTCCAAATGTATGAGGTGACATCAAAATGCCAAATGCTTTAATTGTGGTAGGTTAGGACATCTGAGAAGGAATTGTGGACAAGGAATTCCTAGGAATAATGTCTCCTCTGGGAATGGCAAGAATAGGCAGTCTCGGTCTTCTGGAATACGTAGGAGGTATGGCAAAGGCCAACATTGACCAACAAATGTAGGTCAACAAAGACAGACAAGGCAACCTAATACCATTGGTAAACTCCTTGGGGGGCCTCTCACAGGCCCCACATCAAAAATGATCCAGTCATTCCCAGTCACTGTAGAGAACATGTCTCACCAAGAAAATTTAAAAATCCAATGCCTACTGTAAAAAAACCATAGTGTTCTGGATGATGAAAGAGACATGGAATATGAATCAAAAACTCCAGTAGGAAACAGAAAACATGTATTTTGGCAGATTTCTATATATGATCAAAGACCAAAGCTAAGAGTGCATATAAATAACATTGTAATTGAGGGATTACTAGACATGGGTGCAGATGTGAGTATCATTACTCCAGAATCTTGCAATCCAAGTTGGCCCCTTCAAGAGGCAGATATTCAATTCCTAGGAATTTGAACCCTATCTCAAGATAAACAAAGCATGAGATGTGTTAAATACATAGGGACAGAAGGACAGAAAGGAAGGCTGAGGCCACATGTAGCTAATTTTACAATGAATTTATGGGCTCATAGCCTGTTGCAGCAATGGAATACCCAGATTAACATTCCTGCAGTCCCCAAAACACATGTTTCTGGGAAGATATTATAAGGTATTATAAACAAAGGTCACCAGTCATTCATGCTGTACAAGAACACAAAGCAACTAGCAAACCTTCAGAGGTACTAATGGCCCTGCCTTTAATATGGTTAATTGAGAAACCAATATGGGTTAAACAATGGCCTTTAACAAAGGACAACCTGCAGGCTCTAGAACAGCTGGTACAGGAACAACTAGATGCTTACCATATTGACAAATCAATCAGCCCTTGGAATTCTCCTGTATGTGTTGTTAAAAATGGAGAATGGTGACAGACCTAAGAGCTGTCAACAAGGTAATTCAACCTATGGGCCCTCTACAATCTGGAATTCCTCTGCCTTCTCTATTACCAAAAGGATGGTCTCTCATAGTTATTGAAAAGACTGTTTCTTCACTATGATTTTTACAAGAGAAGACAGAAAAATTTGTCTTCATAGTGCCTAGTTATAATAATTCTCAGCCTACTAGAAGATACCAGTGTACAATTCTCCCACAGGGAATGCTCAATAGCCCTACCCTGTGCCAATACTTTGTAAGTCAGCCATTGGAAATAATACATAAGCAATTTCCTACGTCTATAATTTACCATTACATGGATGACAATTTGTTATCTGATTCAAATGCAGATACTTTAGAAAGAATGTTTGGCTCTTTTCCATCTTCCTCTCAGAGAGGCAGCATCGCTTCTGCCTCTCTCCCCACTTCTCCGCTTCCCCTGTCTCTCTCTCCTCTCTCCTCTTCTCCTCTCTGTCTCTCTCTGTCTCTCTGTCTCTGTCTCTCTCTCTCTCTCTCTCCCCTTCTCCCTTCCCCCTTCATAACCCCCTGAATAAATATTCAACCTCACTCTGCAAAAAAAAAAAAAGAATGTTTGAAGAAGTAAAGAAAGTTTTGTCCAAATGGGGATTACAAATTGCTCCTGAAAAAAGACAAAATAGGTTTACAGAAAATTAGAACACAAAAGGCACAAATTATACAAAAGGGGGGAGTGATGGGGAATCTCCTTCAGCCGATGGCCTTTAAGAGACTGTACCAGGTTGGGGCATGACCTTGGGTACCAAAAAGCCATGGTTCCACCCTGCTTGGTCTCTTCTTCCCATGAGCCACACCTGGATGTCAGACCCTATTCCTATTGCCTCACAGTGGTCTGTGAGTTCCCTTTTAATAAAGAAAAACCTTAGAATGCTCTATTTGAAGTTAGCTTGGGATTATTTGACTCGTGATCCCCCCCCCCATTTGCACGTTCTGCATCACCCCTCTGAATAGGTGTGTGTGGTCCAAGTTCAATCTTATTTTCATTATGAAGTTTCTCCAGTTGTTTCACTGGGGACTGGTGCTGAATCATCATACAATACTAAGAGGAGCTCTCATGAGTTTGGGGGTTGGGCAGTGTGACTTACTCTATCATGCTAACTGTACAGTACAGATTATTGTATTAACTTCTCTGTTCCTGTAACAAAAAACCATGACCAAAAGCAACTTGAGGACAAAAGAATTTATTTCAGCTTATAGTTGTAGTCCATCACAAAGAAAAGTCAGGGCAGGAACTTAGGACAGAGCCCATGGAAGAGTGCAGCTTACTGGCTTGTTCCCTATAGCTAACTCAGACTGCTTTTTTATACAACTGAGGACTACCTGCCCAGACCTTCACTATCTACAATGGGCTGGGACATCCCACATAATCATTAGTCAAGAAAATGATCCACAGACTTGTCCACAGGCACTCTGATGGAGCGGAAGTTTCTCAGTTGAGATTCCCTCTTCCCAGATATGTCTACATGTGTGCCAAATTGACAAAACCCAACCAGCATGGGCACATGAGCAGTATCAAGGCAGCTACCTCGTGTGGCAACAGCTCGAGGAAGGGGTTCAGGAAAAACCCACAACCCACACTGGAGAGGGAGCTGGCTATCTAAAAACCACATACGGGGTTGTGAGAAGCGTGTGTGGCGGAGCAGCCTGAAGACAGGCACAGCTGGTCTAGGACGGGTGAGACCTGTGGTGTTTAGAGCCCAGGTGCTTCTGGAGTTTGGGTGGCAGCTGGAGACTGTTTGTAGAGAGGCTACAACAGGAAAAGTCCAAACTCGCTCAAAGGCTGGGGAAAAAAAAGAAAACCTAGTGGGTGGGGCGGTGACTCTGAAGGGAGCCTCTATGTGTGCCAGTGGCTGAAAAGCCACAGGCACGCGGCTTTCTCATGATTTTGTGCCGTAAAGTTGCCGCCAAATGTTGTGCGAGTTCTAATTGGTCTTAATAATAAAAACCCAGAGCCAGATATCAAGGCAAATGCTGAAAGATCAGAAATAGAAAGGAGCAAGACACAGCCAACTCTTACCTTGCTAATGTCTCAGCCAAAAGAACCAACCTCCTGTCTCCTCCCATCTTATATTCCTCTCTCTGCCCAGGCATATCACTTCCTGTCTATCTGTAGAGACCTCCAGACCTCTATGGATAACTAGTGGTTAGCTCCACCCTCTGAACTTCAGGCAGCTTTATTTGTTAGATATAAACAAGATATCACCACAGTTATCCAAGTCTGAAGGGCAGGGCTTGGACACCCATGCCTTGAATTAACCTGTCCTGAACTGAGGAGAAAGGTCTCCAGAAGCCTCATCTATTCTCATCTCCTGAGGCCTGGAGAAAGGGGAAGAGGAGCCTGACACCATGGTTTGACCATAATGAAGGGGAGGCCTTGTCAGAGGTCAGGAAAGAGAGCTCTCTGCAGGGAAGGGATATCCCAGACAGTGGCAACAAAAATCTGAAGGGAGAGTTAATCACTGTTCTAAAGGGACACTTCTTAGACTTTTTGTGACTGAGATTTGTCAAGCAACATTATTACTTGTAGGGTTAAGCAAATTTTCTTCTGTAGAAGAAAAGGCTA